>NC_090748.1:22307051-22324551 GCF_036898095.1 Palaemon carinicauda | reverse complement strand
AGGGCATTTCAGTAAAATTTCGAAATCTATCATATGACTCTTTTTCACATAATCTTTTCAGAATCCTTATATTTGAGACAATACCCCCTGGAATCTTTTCAAAATCCGAATTATAAATTACCTCAATTTTTCTTTCTAGGGGATGCTTGGAACTCATAGTGAGGACATAAATACATTCAACAAAATGCGATAGGAATTAGTCGGCCATCTATAAATCATATTTGCCAGATCTAAACTTACCCGTTTTCGGTATGGTTTACAGAGAGAAAGGGTATCGGTAAATCTCGTATCTCTAATTTTCTTCCTGTTCATTTTTCTTACTAGTTTATAAATTTGAGGGAGTTGTGAAATATAAGAATGATAACATCTTCTGGCAATATCGAAATAAGAGGATCACACTGAACCCTAATATTTCAAGCAATGGAGCTTTTTCTATAGATATCATTACTGCGAAGGAGGGGGAATGATTTAACACTAAGTCTTAAGCAGATTAGTTTTATTAATAGGAGAATGGTCTTATCTATTTCCAGTCATAATTGTCTTTTTTATGAGAAAATATTTAAAACAAGATGCTTTTTTTAAGTAAAATAATCGTTATTGTACTTCTGATACAATTCTCCCCTCATTTCAAAAGATTTATTTGAGTTCACTTTTCTTTTACTGTTCCCGTTTGTATAGATTTTCCTGCTATTATTCTTTTATTCATTATGTTAATACAATGGTATATAATTTTAAATTTTAGATAAACGGTCGTTTTTAGACAAAATAAAGCAAATGTCAGTTTTCATAAGGTAAGAATACCTTGAAATTAAAATCGAATTCATATAAGTAATATCATATCAATAATCATTTCTGGTAGAAATGGACTATTAGTATAAATAAGTGTATTTATTTTCTTTGTAAGAACAGTTCATTAGATTCTCAGGATTTAGTTTCCTAACTGAAATTATGATCTGATATGGGACAATATATAATTATATATAATTTTGATAATTAGATTTATAAAAAAAAAAAAAAAAAAAAAAAAAAAAAAGGTACCATATAAGCATAATAAATAGTACAAAATCAGTTAAACTCCACCTGAAAAAAATGTGGGAGAAAGTCTTTAGTTGAAAAGCAATGGGACACTAGAGTGAAAAGTCTAAAAAATATGGCCAAAGATTCTCCCAGCGGTGCAGTATTTTCTAATTTAACTTCAAGGAACTGGTTGGAATGGTAGATAAGGGAAAGATTTTTATTCCTACAACATTTTTTCTCCTAAGCATATACGAGAAAGTAGTGTTTTACGCAGAACATTTGCTTCAGCAAGTAATCTTGCCTCGCTTTCAGTACCAAGTTGTTTTTACTGTATGGTTGTGTAACTACGATTTTTGTCGTTCTTGCCCTTTCTGTACAGTCCCTATTAGAACGCTGCCAAATTTCTATAAAGGCTGTATCCTATTGAATAAATATGAAGAGATCACACTTCATCGTCTTTTGTTATTTCCCGTGAGGCTGTTACATTAGATTATATTGCAAGTATATTCATGGGGCACATTTAGTTTTCTCAATGTCTGGATGCGAATATTTATCAAATTATCTATCATAGTAGTGAAATTAATAAAAGAAAAACATAGCATAAAGATGTCACATCCACAAGATTTAATTTAAAAAAAAAAACTGTTTTGTTGATTACGCTCCATAAAAAAAGTTGAAATTTTAAGTCATTGTAGTAGTCATTTATCTGACTGAAAGTAGCTATATAGGTACATCTTTCATATTCAGAGAAAATCATCAAGGTGTAAAAATATGAATAATTAGTGATAAACGTAGACATATTTTTTTCCACCCAAAATTAGTAAATATATCATGAAACGGTGAATTTTCTATTATACTAGCTTGCTACATATAGACTTCCGAGTTGCAAAGAGAGAGAGAGAGAGAGAGAGAGAGAGAGAGAGAGAGAGAGAGAGAGAGAGAGAGAGACGTGAATTATAAAACATAAGTAAACAAAGAATTATCGATCCTGAGGATATGGTCTATAATTGAACAAACTATTTAAGACTTCATATAACAGGCCAAGCAGCTTAATATTCAAAGGGAGAAAATAATGACAACATAAGTTGAAATAACATTCATCTGTAACAATAATATCTTCATAATATTGTTATATTAGTTTTAGCATTAAAAGTTTAGTTCCTTGTATCAAATCACGAATATTATGTAAGAACAATTCTAGATATTTTTTATTCTCCTACACCAGAATATATGAGACATTGAAAAGTACTCAATAGTTTTTGCTTCAACGATGAGTTTCCATAATTTCCTTCTTATGTGAGAAGAGAGAATAATTTATAGAATCAATTAATGATAACTTTATCTTTATCAATTGTAATCAACATTAAACCCGAGACTTCCATAGATCCTTCAAAACGATAGCCTCCAATTGATTAAAAACAAGTTAAACGACAAAGAGTCATGACATCATTATCAGCTTTAAGTTGAAGCAACATTCGCTTCTGCTGTATTCATGAAGTGGTTTAAGTACAGATTCGTTGTTATCAAAAGGAAACATGACCGGCCGCTCTATAATATTTCCCTATTCATTTGGACGGTTTCTTGTACTGAGACTTCAATAAAAATACATGTCACGTCAATGGGCCCAATAAATGTGTTCTTAATGAGATACACGAAGTGCCTTTAGAACCCAGAGGTTATCTATACTAAGCATATAGATTGAGGATATGGGTTATAAATAGATTTCATGTTTGAGGTAGTCTTGCAGGTTTTAATGCATCATAGGACAAAATAGGATCTTTTTTTTTCTTTTTTTTTTTTTTTTTGCTTGAAGAAATCTAATTGCATCTGTTGACAGAATTAGAGGAAATGAGGATATACTATAAGAGAAATCATCAACGACAACAAAACAAAAGATGTTACAAGACATATTTTTCACCTTGATATCGCTCTCTACTTAATAAGAAAATTACCGCCTAGGTACTTATACAAACAAAAGTTTACAAGGAGGTACGTAATATCTTAAGAGACGAGTTTCTCTTCACAAATATTGCTCAAAGTCCATCTAAATACACGTCAAGAAAACATCGAAGCATTCAACGCCAATATTAGAGTCTTGCAAAACCAGAACGCATAGCTAAACTTCAATCATGGCAATTAGTAATGAAATGTCAACACACAAAATTTATATCCTTAAACGCCCTATTTTCAGTCACTCCAGTCACCTCCCCCACCCCCACCGCCTCCCCCCTATTTGGGAAAATTCATCACTCCTTAATTTGCCTCTAAATAATTCCACAGTTTTCCAAGCAACTCTCTGCAGCACCTTAAAATACCTTCCCTGTCAAGTATTGGTGTGCCTTTGGATATGAAGAGCCTTTAACGAAGACAAGATTAACATAACAATTTCGGATGGAGGATTTTCAAAAAGCTTATTGATCATAATTTTATGAGGTTACAGCTATGGCCGATAAGGAAACAAACGCGATTCCTGGTAGCAGTGTTCAGTCTAATGTCCATCATAATCTCATTATTTAAATTTATCTTACCAGCGAATGTTCAAATGGTCATCCAAAATGAAAAGTGTGGTATATCCAACAGGAAACATTCAAGCCAACGTGATTTGACCTCCCTTGTGGTCCAGCGAGACCTAAAGGCTGTATTGTGCATGTGCTTTGAAAATCTCTTGTTATTGTTTTCGGATTTTTTTTATTTCTGTCACCAGTAAAGTCAAACATTTTGTAGTTCGTTTTTATACAGTTTGTAGTTTACTTTGCTAAGGTCGGGAAAGTAAAATCTATTTTTCCTTTTATAATATATACATTTTTATATATATATATATATATATATATATATATATATATATATATATATATGTATGTATATATACACACACACACACACACACACACACACATATATATATATATATATATATATATATATATATATATATATATATATATATATATATATATATATATATATATATATATATATATATATATATGTATATATATATATATATATATATATATATATATATATATATACTATTACTTATCAGTCACAAAACTGCACGTGACATATATTAAAGGGTAAAATCCACAGGAAACAGGAAAGGAAAAGACCAGGTACCAAGCGCTTTCGTGTACTGAAGAAGTATACGTAATACACGAAAGCGCTTGGTACCTGGTCTTTTCCTTTCCTGTTTCCTGTGGATTTTACCCTTTAATATATATATATACATGTATACATACATACATACATATATATATATATATATATATATATATATATATATATATATATATATATATATATATGTATATATATGTATATATATATATATATATATATATATATATATATATATATATATATATATATATATATATATATATATATATATGTGTATATATATGAAGCGAGAGAGAGAGAGAGAGAGAGAGAGAGAGAGGGAGAGAGAGAGTGTATGCGTGTGTTGTGTGTGTATAATAATTATTGGCAAGTGTATCTCTCTCTCTCTCTCTCTCTCTCTCTCTCTCTCTCGCTTCATATATATACACACACATACACACTCATATATATATATATATATATATATATATATATATATATATATATATATATATATATATATATATATATATATATATATATATATATATATATATATATACGGCTCAGGCCAAGTCGTCCTGATGGAAGTTCCTAAAGGGTAGCTTCCTAGGGTATATTTGATTTCAGTGATATTCCCAGAGAATTTTACCTTAAGGTATCCATAATTCTAACTCCTGGAGCGAATATCCCTAAATAAATCTAACAGGGATATTGCATAATATCAGAAGACGTATTCTTTACACGCCACATAGCTGTCTTCACCCCGAACAGTATTAACGCTTCGAGGGGTTACAGTAACAAGAATCTAAAAACGAGAATGAAAAGAGAGACATCCATAAGGTATCTCTCCTATTCCGTTTCCAGTGTGTATCTGACAAAGACGGCAGCGCCATCTTTATTCCTTTTCGTGTAGCTCTACTACTAGGTGTTTTCCCTTGTGATCTCTCGTAATTTTGGATATTATGCAACATTTTGATGCTTCTGCCTCTGGAAAGTTGAGTATTATATTTATTTTGGATAAATGTAAGCTCTTGTCGTTTTGAATTAAATCAAAAGGGATATTAACGTAAACAAGAGGTGTTGCCTACCGGAGGCATCCTGGATGCTTTCGCTCGCTTTGCATGGGTCATTTAGTTAGCCAGAGCGACGTTCCCGGTTATTATGCTTTGATAAATCTAGCTATTTAGCTCCTCTAGGAATTCTTATATGATGCCCTTAGTTTTCAGTTCGGCGATTTAGGTAACCGATCTTGCCCTTCGCGCGGCTTAGTAGCCTAGGCGTCTGGCCCTAGTACTTTCATGCATGATATAAGTTTTCCGAGTGTTATGTTATTGAAGGTATAGGCAAAAATTTTATACAATGTAAGATATTGTTGAATTTTCTTCGCCAAGTTGTATACGAGAGAGTTTTGGTGATTTAGGTAATCGATTCTCACCACGCCTAGGCTAGTAGCCTATGGCCCTTTAGTATACTTTCGCAAACATCCCTGGTTGTTCTTTTCTCCTCTGGAGACTAAGTTCAATCACTTCTCCCTCTGAGTAAGCCTTAGGCTTAGTCCTAGTGGTTCTATCTGAATAATATTCAGGTATAACTATATTAGGATATGTCTGTCCTGACCCACTAACCAGAGTGACTGGTTTTTGGGTTCGGGGCAGAACATCAGAGTTCTAGTCTGTGGTCTGCGTCTTCCTAGCATAGAGAATGAGTTTCCTTTGCTATGTTAGGTGCAGACACAAGAGGCTTTTCTTCCTTAGCCCACATCTGAAGGATTCTGTACGAGATGATTCCTTCTACTAGTGGGCTAGCAGACTGTCCTGTGTTGTTTTTCTCGGGCTGGAGAGTATGTTTTCTCTGTTGCCTGGCGAAATATCTACACCTAACTTTGTTCTGGTATGTAGGAGGATAGCAAGTATTGCCAACCTTCCTCCCTAATAGACAAACTCTAGGTTAGGATGAGCTTTCCTAGCTGCTGGGTGTGTCTCATACTAGAACGAAGTTTACAGGACCATTATCCCGTTCCCCCTCTCTTTCTTAGTGATGGCCTAGCCATCACATCTCTTGGCCAGTCCTACTTCTGTACCTGGTGTAGGTTAGGAGGGGGGACCGGCTCAGCTCAGCACGTTATTGCCGGCCAGCAGAGACCCTTTTTCTTCTACAGAGTGAACACCAGACCTCCCTTGGTCTCCCTTCCGGGTCTGCTGTTAGAGCACGGCAGGCTATGGATATATAGGAATCCTGAATGGTAACTTCTCCCGTTCCATATGTTCACTCCTTCTGGATGAAGGTTGTATGGCAATGCCGCCTTATAACCTTACATCCATACTGTTTCTCTTGCTAGTGTTTTGTACCCCTGGACCGGCTGCCAGCCGCTAAGCCGGCAGCCGGGTAGTTGGAGGTTCTCTGGTTCGTAGTCACTGCCGGCCGGCATGGGTATTGCTACCTTTGCCGGCCGGCAGTAGAAACACATCCAGAGATCTGCCGGCCACTACGATTAGCGGCCGGCAGCCGGGTGCTAGTGTTTTCAGTTGCCGACCGGCAAACTTTTGCGAGCCAGTGTTCTGCCGCCCATTAGTTAAAGGTAGCATACCTTCAAACTATACAAGGGTAATGCCGGCCGGCGCGTCGACAGCATGCGATGTACAGTAGTTTCTATATTTGTGGTGTAGTACACACTGCATTGATAAAACTACAGCATAGAGTTTGTTGTAACACTAAAGTTCTTCCAACATACTTAATGTTATCTGGTACAGCCTTTTGTTGAGACCGTACAGTATATAAAAAGTGAGTTCTTTCTGTATTCATTCTATCCCGTATATTAAAACTTCATTTTAAGGTGTGAGTTACACCTTAAGTTTCCGCTTAGGAAAATTTATAAGGTATTCTAGAATAGAATTAACCTTAGTTTTAATATCTTGGGAGGTTACAGCAATTGGCAGGACAGGAAATACAAGTATGTGTCATTCCTTCTTCCCTTTCTAGCTTTACTGTGTAAGCTACATGTATTAATAAGTGAAAAGCATTCACTTGATTCTCATGGATTCTCTTCTCTTTACAGGAGGACCATCCGAAGTGCGGGAGTATGTTCTGCAATGTCCGCAGTAAGAACTTCTGTGGACATGAGTTATGCAGGAGGCACGCAGCATACGTAGTCTCCAAAGGTGATCTCCGGTATTGGGACGCTCTGGTATGTAATATATGTTCCAACCTGATTACCAAGGCATTTGACATCCCTAAGTCGGCGGAGTCAAGGGATGCGGCTAGGGAAAAGTTGCGAACGTGGGTGAGGGGTTTTCAGAAAAAACACTTCAGGCCCCTACCTTCCAAACGAGAAGATGAGGGCCTACCTTTTCCCTAAGGCATCGGCTGATGCAGTCATTCCTTATCTTCAGGAAGAGATACCAACTGTCCAGAATCCAGTAGATTCTGAAGTCTCGGCCGCCCTTCAAGACATCCAATTGGACGATAGGATGTCAGAAGTGTCGGATTATACAGAGAAAGACCTTCTGGGAGAAGGTCAGGAGGAGGAGCTGTCCCATGCTTCAGAAATAGAAGAGGAAGAAATCGACGTGGTGTCAGTTACATCGGTTCCGGCCCCGGAATCTGTTCCCTCTACATCGTTTGCTATCCCAGGTGATCTGGGAAGGACTCTTTCTTCTATTGTTGAGATGAATCAACAAATACAAAAGAAGAATGATGAAAAGGAAGCTTCAATGAAACTGGAGATATGAGACTCGCAGCATCACGTGGGCCCCAGAAGCGACTCAACGGGAAGGATCTTCCTTTGTGCTCGGATACCAATCCTTGGAGGTATGCCGAACACATGCCAATGACAACCGGGAAGATTGTAATATCGGAGAAGTTGGGCTCAATTCCTCTGGAAGATGTGAAATTTTGGCCAACAAAGACTCTTACCCGGAATGCTATGTCCGTCTTAGGAAGGAGCCAGCCTCAAAGGAGGAGACGGAGCCGAAGGAGGTAATAGTCCTTGACCATAGTAAAGCACAGGCGTTACTAGGAAGCTCGATGAAAGAGAGGGGCTTCGCGAACTCAAAGGTGCCAGCCTTGAGTAAAAAGCTTCCCTCCTTTGTAGCCTCTCCAACCAGAGCCTTTCCTTTCATGGAAAAGTGATATAAGGCAGCCTTGAAGGCGGCGGAGGCAGGGAAACCATGCCCCTCCTTGGAGGAATGCAAACCGTTATCCCTAACCTTACCCTTGTTCCAAAAAAACTGGAAGGACATTCACCTTACCTTCTCTGTCGGGAAGCTGGAAGCTGATATTGCCGAACATCAGTTTGGTGAGGAACTTCCAAAGCTGTCGGAGTCTCTCTTACACAGAGAGCAAGAGACGAAAGAAAGACTTGCGGCATCGATGTCATTGCAAACGACGTTGGAAACGATGGCAAGTGACCCTAAGAACCAGGACATGTTCATGGTAGTGGCCAAAACCCATCTGGCCACAGTCACGAAGGATCTCTATAGCTTTATTAAAGCTAGGAGAGCCTGTAGAGAGTTCTTGTTCGCCTCGGCTGCAGTGAGGCATGAACCAAGGAAGCTGATCTCCTTTTGTATCTGGGGTAAGGACCTCTTTCCTAACGAATTGGTTAAACAGGTAGTAGACAAGGCCGCCACGGAGAATAGGAACCTTCTCAAAAAGTGGGGCTTAAATCTTAAGCAAAAGTCTTCTCCGGATGAGGGTCCCCAACCCAAGAAGATAAAAAGGCCTAGGCTATCCTCTCGGCCGGCTAAGCCCTACCGAGAACAACAACAGCAACTTCCTGCGACCGCGGTGCCTCAGATAGTGGCACAACTTCCAACCACGTACCAGTTGGTACCTCAACAAGTGGTGACACAGTCGCTGGTTTTAAACCCAGCTTTTGAAAGGCAGACTTCTTCCTTTCGCTCAAATGCTAGAGGAACAGCCAGAGGTTCTTCTAGACGCCCTTCAAGGGGAAGGGGATTCAGGGGAGGATGAGGTCAAGGAGGCAAGGCCTCAGGTCCACAACAGCGGAAGTGAGATGTCTTTCAGGTCGACCTTTCAAACAACGTTCTTAATGAATTCCGAAGGCCCGTGCTAAGCTTAGTCCTTCAGCGCCTACAAGACCCATTTCATGGTCACTAGATAAGATTCTGCATTTTGCCTAAATAATGAACAATGAGGATTGCGCTTAGAAGGATTTGACTCAAAAGTCATATTTCTGTTTGCACTCGCTTTGGGGACCAGAGTTAGTGAAATAGTGACTCTCTCTAGAGAGGAAGGCCATGTCCAGTTCTTGCATGGAGAACTGAACCTATTTCCAGACTCAACGTTTCTTACCAAGAACGAGCTACCCACCAACAGGTGGGGTCCCTAGAGAATCTGCCCTCTGAAGGAAGATGCATCTCTATATCCAGTGGAGTGCCTAAAGGTCTATCTTCATAGAACTTCAGAATTTAAGGGAGGACAGCTGTTCAGAGGAGAAACCTCAGGTTCAAATTTATCTCTGAAACAACTAAGGGCGATACTCACCTATGTTATTCGCAGAGCGGATCCAGACAGTACACCCGCAAGTCATGATCCGAAGAAAGTTGCCTCCTCCATAAAATTTCCTTAATTATATGGACTTTGAACATCTTTGTTCGTGCACCGTCTGGTAGTCATCCAAGGTGTTCTTTATGCACGATGCGAAGCAAGTGGGGCAGCTCAAGAGGTCTGTGGTAGCAGCAGGTAAAATTCTTAAACCTGCTGTTTAAATCTGCGAGGAACAGTGAAATTAATTTGGGACGATTAATTAGGAGGGTGGGCGTGTAGTCACAATGTGTTACTACACACTGAGTGATAGGCTACTAACGTGTCCTTACAAACTGTTCCATTGACTTTGGTGAACTAAAAGCATAATACGGACACTTGTGCCAGGCGTTTCTTACGATAGTGTAAATAATCAGTAATACAAACTGTATCAATATTATTAATAATTCGATTAAAGTGGCAAATCTGTTTCCTTTTAGACGAAACAATATTTTCTGTTTACTGTTTTCTTTATGCTTTAATGGATATCGTCCACATTTTATAAATTTTATAAATGCTGACTGATATATATGTTTATTAAATTTTTAATAAACTAGTTCATTTTATTAGAAATGTACTGAGCATTAAGTTTAAAATAAGGATAATTCAAAAATTGGAATGTCTTTTAAGATTGTTCCTTTCTTCAAGCAAAAGTCCACTCGTTTTAACCCTTCCTTAGGAAGGATTAACTTTGTACCCTAAGGGGATGGTGGTAGAGATTCAAAATCTGTTCCTATACGGATACAACTGTTATCCGATAGTTTAATAAGAGTAGATACACTGGGGGAGATGTCAGGAATTCATACTAACATTAGTGACTTTTATACAAACTTTGCTTTATAATGTATAGGGCGAGACCACTATACAAGCTTGTCATTTTGTCATCCATTGTTAATATGTACTCCTCGAGACTTTTTCCAGAGTCTAGTACGAGTCTTCCCTGTAGGGGGCAGGAAGCACTAACATAGTTCATGCTTAGATGAAATAATGTATGACGGTAACATCATAGGTCTCTAGGTCTAGACGGACCAGGAAAATACTTTCTTGAGGGTACGGCACCGGTTGAGAATCTACAGATACGGTAATGCTCTGGTAAACTTCCATCAGGACGAATTGGCCTGAGCTGAAAAAACGGATGCTAAAAATCTATTTTTGGGTAGGTAGCCATGTCGTTCCGATGGACCCGCCCTTCCTTTTATTATAAAAAGGGCTTATTAACCCTTCCCTATAATACAGTATCTGTAACACCTCGTGTGTCGCTACAAGGAATAAAGATGGCGCTGCCGTCTTCGTCACATACAAACTGGAAATGGAATAGGAGAGATACCTTATGGACGGCTCTCTTTTCATTCTCGTTTTTAGATTTTTGTCACTGTAACCACTCGAAGCGTTAATACTGTTCGGGGTGAAGATAGGTATGTGGCGTGTCAAGAATACGTCCTCTGATATTATGCGATATCCCTATTAGATTTATTTAGGGATATTTGCTCCAGGAGTTAGAATTCCGGATACCTTAAGGTAAAATTCTCTGGGAATATCACTGTAGTCAAATATATCCTAGGAAGATACCCTTTAGGAACATCCATCAGGACAACATGGCTACCTCACCCAAAAATAGATTTTTTGCTTTTGCTCAAAATCCGTTATATATATATATATATATATATATATATATATATATATATATATATATATATATATATATATATATATATATATATAAATTTATGTGTGTATATATATATATATATATATATATATATATGCATATATATATATATATATATATATATATATATATATATATATATATATATATATATATATATGTATATATATATATATATACATATATATATATATATATATATATACATATATATACATATATGTATATATATATATATATATATATATATATATATATATATATATATATATATATATATATAAATATGTTTGTGTGTGTGTGTATTTATATATATATGCATATGTATGTATATATTTGTATACAATATCTTGTTTTACTAAAATCACAAAATCGTGTAATATTTCACACTGGAATTTTTAAGTTTGAAAGAATGTTTTTGGTAAGTCACGCTCAGGAGAAACTTACAAACTAACTGAAACTGATAAAGAAATAGTTAAGTTCTGAGTAAAAACTAAATTCTAAGTGATATGAAGCACACCCTCATGAAAACGCCCAAAAACTGGCTATTTTCTGTATCTTTCCCAGAATAAAAAAAATATGAAAAAAATACTAATTAAAACTTTTCAAAGTTTCAAGACTTCTTTTCAAGTAAATGTCCCTGTTAGATAAAAGTTTGGTAAAGGATTTGTTTTAGTTTCAATGTGAATCTCTCTCAATGAAGTCGTCGTTGTGAAAATAATTAGAAAGTTAATACCAATATCAACGGCCACATCTATTTCTGTTTCTGGTAATGATTTCCTTTTCAAGAAAGATTTCTTTCTTACTATTATTATTAGTATTATTATTATTATTATTATTATCATTATTATTATTATTATTATTATTATTATTATTATTATTATTGTTCTTCTTTTTTATATTTCTCATTCTTCTTCATATTATTATTATTATTATTATTATTATTATTATTATTATTATTATTATTATTATTATTATTATTATTATTATTATTATTATTATTATTATTATTGTTGTTTATTTCCTTCTTCTTCTTCTTTTTCTTATTATTATTATTATTATTATTATTATTATTATTATTATTATTATTATTATTATTATTATTATTCAATTAAACTAAAAGAAAATTGTTCTTTAAAGAGATTCCTCCAACATTCCGCAAGAAAGTACTCCGAGACCATCTGTGAGAAACGGGCAAACTTGGAGGATTTTTCTTTGTCTTTAAAGGGAATTTTCTTTCCGAGATTAGAATTGCGCTAAGACTCCTAATTAAGTCATCACGGCCAACTTTAAATAACAAAACCTCGAGTTTTCCGTGGAAATTAATTCAGCTATCTCCAACTTTATCTTCTTATTGTACATATATTAAATCTTTTAGTTTCAGCATATAGTTTTAACTTATTGTTATTTTTATCGATGTATATATCTAATTTTATTTTTTACTTATACTGATATAAATTAGTTTCTATATTTTTCTTTCATAACTGGTTAACTGCAGCGATATAGTAAACCTCTTTACTTTACCCGATTCAACAATGTCTTTTTAATATTTTTCCGCCATTCATAGATTCTATAAAAATTTATATATGTGGCCGAAGATGGAATGAACATTCAAACCCAAGATCTTGAAAGGAATAAGAAAGATGAAAATGTAGGAACGAGTATTATTACTTGGCGTCCTGCAATTCATCATTCATTTACGATTTCTAAGTAGCCCGATAATAAGAGCTTACAGCTGCGTAAGAGAAACTTAGATTATAGGAAGAGATAGTCCTTTACTCTTTTAGAAATATCCGTAGTATTATCATAATTACTGTTAATATTATTGTTAGTAATATTTTTTTTCAAGTACCGCTCCAAGTCTAATAATAAAAGCATTATAATTCTACATGAATAATAGCCACAATGGAGAAAGTACCTATTATGGAGCGAACTACAGAAGTAAATAGCAAACTATAAATATTAATTACTAGAAAACAAAACAATTAAAGATAAAGACCCAATTTAGTTAACTTGGAAATAGACTATAAGGCAAGTCATATGTCAAGCTGCTAAAATGAAGAGAAAATAAAATATTCTACTGAAGTTTAAGAAAGGAAATGTCTGTCAGAATTACCTACATAAACAGAACTACGTGGTGGAGATTATTGTGTTTAAATACTCTCGGGTAAAGGATGGTCAGGATTATGAAAATATTTTCACTGAATGCAGCTACTGAGATATATTATCAGCAATTCTTGAGATTTGTGAAACGTGCTCAAAGTTAAGAAACTCACTAAAGCCTCATTTTTTGTAGAAACTCTTAAGGATGAGAATGAGTCAGGTGGTAAAAAACAGAGAAGAATAAAATAATATATTAATTCATAATAAAAGATCAATCTCTTTTTAGCTTTAAAGGCTTTCTCAATATGATAAATTGCTGCATAATTATGGGGAGAAAAATAACTAACAGTATTTCTCAAAATTATTTCTTAATCTAACATTGACATTTAATCACCTACATGAACTACAGTACATTCATATTATTATTATTATTATTATCATCATCATCATCATCATCATCATCATCATCATCATCATCATCATCATCATCATCATCATCATCATCATCATCATTATTATTATTATTATTATTATTATTATTATTATTATTATTATTATTATTATTATTATTATTATTATTATTATTGTTATTATTATTATAAGCTAAGCTATATCCCCAGTTTAAAAAAAGCAAGATACCATAAGCCCAAGGGCTCCAAAAAAAAAAAAAAAAAATAACCCAGTGAGAATAGGAAACAAGGAAATAAATGAAGTCCAATGAAGAAATAAACAATACAAATAAAATCTTTTAAGAACAATAACAAGAGTAGATTACTATCGTTTCCACAGGCCGTGTAATAGTGTTTTTCCCAAATATCTAACAAACCTGCATATGAATTTCCATGAAACTACAGCAATGAATGTTTCAAACATTGGCCTAGTTTTTGGTGGTACAATGAATTGACAGATGTGCTTAATTAACCCGTTTACTCTTAGAAAAAAGAGGAACTTCTTCCCTTCCTTCAGAGTATTTCGAAGAAGTGTTACTTAATCACGTAACTGTGACGCAGAGGTTCCCCCAACCCTTCTTTGGTGTTTACACCTATGGCTATCTTAGTACTCCCCCTTCCTTCCTACTTGCCTTCTTTCCTTCATTCCCATTATTATTAGGCTACCGAGTAAATCCCTGTAAGGAAAGACTGTGTACTGCACATATAAAATGAGCCGAAGAGCAATAAAATGTTTTATGGTGGTAGATAATGACTAGATGGTTAACACAAATCATCAAACATAATAGAAGAGGTTTAAAACAGGGGTGTGGAATCGCACTGAGAGATATTCTACTCAGACTCCTACAAATTTTAGATTTGCGACTAAAAAAATAAAATAAAAATAAAAAAATAAAATAAAAACATTAGGAGAAATAGAGAACAATTTTTTCCCTTGAGAGTGATGATGAGTAGAATGTATGTGTCCATTTCTTGTTTTTTTTTTTTTTTATCCCTCATAAATCTATGGTTTCCAGCAATTGGTGATAACATTATTTTGGAAAAGCAAAGCTAATGAATACTTTGATACGAGTATATCAGCTTGGCATGTAGACAAGGTCAATGGATTTCTCAAAGTAAGGTTGATTGGTTCATTAATTGAAGTCTGGTATAATTCCAGTGACAAAGTCGCAATGATATTTGTCACATACTTTTTAAGTAACAAAAATAGGTACTGGTACTTATAACGTAAATAGATATATAAAACAACAGGTTGAAATATAATAAATCTTATGTATGTATGAACACACATACACACACACACACACACACACATATATATATATATATATATATATATATATATATATATATATATATATATGTATATATATATTATATATATATATATATATATATATATATATATATATATATATATATATATATATATATATATGATTTAAGAATTTATCAAATGGCCGATGTCAATGCCCTTATATGAAACATCTTTTAGAAGTCTACCTTCTAAGGAATTCAAGCTACTCTCTCTGTTGAAATTGATATGATAAATTATATCAAACAATGCTCTCATTTTCTTCCTGGCAATTGATGTATCGAGTAACCTGTGTTGTATGGAAGAATGAGTCCTACGGCTTAACCTAAAGAAAACTATATTTCTATTGCTTTACCAACACTCTTTTGAAGTGCAAAGTGTAGGGTTAGCATGGCTTCTTTCGTCTCCTGTCATAAGTCTCATTCCTGATCTTCAATGTAAGTGAGTGGGTAAGATATAAAACGTTGGTCTTGTGTTTAGGTAAAGTCTAAAGTCACGAATCACATTACCAGGTATGCTGAACTTTTACTGACTAAGAATTTCGTATTGCTTGGGGTAGGTCATATGACAATTATCTATGAAGTTAAACAGGCGTTTAACATTTCGGGGGATCGGAGGTACAGGGGAAGAAACGTTATAACAACGTCACTGAGGGACGTCATCACTTTTGCGAATATGCGGGTGGCTAAGACTGGCTTTAGCCTCCTTTTCTTAAGTAAAAAAGTTAATGAAACGTAATTGGCAATGCACAGTATTTCCCAAAATTAGGCCATTGTATGAAGCGCTCCCTGCTTTGATACCATGGAAATCCATCAGTTATTTTAGGAGTTATTTAAAAAAAAAAAAAAAACACTATTTCACAGCCTCTGGAAACGATAGTAGATCTTTCATATATAAACTATAAAAAAAAAAAAACAGGAGGATGATGAATAAAAAATAACAGGGTGCCCAAGTGTACTCTCACCCAAGATAACTCTAATCCAAGAAATTAGAAGGTCATGCTACAGAGGCTATTGCACTACCCAAAAATAGAGAACCATGGTTTGATTTTGGAGTGCCCTTCTCTTTGAAGAGCTGCTTACCATAGCTAAAGTGTCTATTCTAACCTTACCAAGAGGAATGTAGCCACTGAACAATTACATTGCAGTAGTTAAAACCTTGAGCAAAGATGATTAGTCTGGTAATCTATCTCAGTGTTGTCAGTTGTATGACAGGTGTGGAAAGAAAAGGACGGATTATTTGGTGTTTGTGTAGGTAAAGACTAAATGGGCATAACCTGAGAGGGGGATGAATTGTAGTTCTGCCTGGTAACTCAAAGGTCCCAATGACTCTTTAGCGGTAGTATCTCAGCGGGTGGCTCTTGCCCTGGCCAGCCTACTGTCTATAAAAGAAAATATATCAGCAAAAAGATCTGTACATACTTTGAGATATGTCAGGTTTCAATTGCATCTTTACATATTTTGTAATACGCAAAATAACTTTACTAAATCTATGTTATGGTAAACTGCAACCAGAGGTCCAAACTCAGACGATTGGATCGATACATATAGAACCGTATTGCCTGTATATAAACCAACTTTGTTTCCAAGACTAGAGAGAACGACCCACACGTGCTGTATAGTATAATAAGTAATGGGCCAAGAACGCTACCCTGAAGAACAAATATTATATTCATATTATCTCTAAGGTATCAATCAACAACTATGTGACTCTATATCATATACCAGTTAACAATTCATTGATAATACTATAAGCAATTATCCTCCAAATCGTAACCTACATTTTTCACATTGAAAGTAAGAGCATCATGATTAGCAAAGTCAAAAATAGCACTAAAATAAAGGCTAATGGTTTTCTATCAGTTTGTTTATTTATCATGTCATGGACATCCTAATAATCTTCTAATTATGATCAATCATCATTTAAGAGTTATAAAGTTTTTCTTTTGATGGCAGCAGGTATAATATATTCAAGACATGAGGTTTTAAGAATTCATTCAAAGATAAAATTCTGTTTTGTTTATCCCCAAATCTTAAGATACTTTTTTTTTCTTAATAAAACTTTTGATTATTTTGGTTAACTGATGGCTCTCAGTAATATCCACAAATCTGGAATACTATAGAATTTAATAAGGTCCACTGAAATATAGATTTTATAACTGTAAATTTTCTTACTACTGAAAATAATGAAATCATTATTCATTTGATAAATATAGACAAAGGATCTAATGATCTATATAGGTAGCACATGGTAATAAACACTGTAAGTACCAATGCCATACAAAATTAAAGTGGAGATGGT
>NC_090748.1:22297051-22302051 GCF_036898095.1 Palaemon carinicauda | reverse complement strand
TGATGCATGTTCGTGAAGGTTTATTACATGAAGATGTGATGGGAGAAAAAGCGTATGATTGCATGAGTGGGAAATTGACTTTTAATGGCGTAGAGTTGGTTGGTTTGATCGATACTGGTTGTGGTGTTAATTTAATGTTTAGGAATGCATACGATAAGGTAATGGATGTTTGTGAATTTATGGGAAGTAAAGGTGAAGTGAAAGGTATCGATAATTTAAGTATATATGTGCAGGGAAAGGTATGTGAAAATGTTATGGGTGGGGGCCTGATGATGGAAGATAATGATTTTTATGTGGTTGAGGGAGAAAATGACAAATATGATGTCTTGTTAGGTTAAAATTTCTTGAAAAATGTGGTATAGTTGTACATCCTAGTGTGAATATGATAAAGATAAAAGTTAAGGGTAAATTTTGTGGGGAATTTTATTTGAATGAAGATGGTAGTGTATATACGAAGGTGTGGAAAGGTGTGCTGTTAATAGTGGAAGAAGGTGCTAAATTATCAAGAGATGCGAGTGAGGTTGTCAGTGTAAAAGCTGCATGGCCGTATAGTCTGGGAATTGCCAATGTTGACAATTGTGAATACATTGTGGAAGGTTTAGAAGCAAGTAATTTAGTGAAAACAAGTGTGCATGTATATGATGTAATTTTTAATTTGCAGGAGCCGAAGGTGTATGTGAGCTTATTGCCAACTGTAAGGAGGAAGAAAATACTGTTTATACGTGAGGGTAATTACATGGGATGTATGTATACGTTGGTCAATGTAGAGGATGAAAGGTATGCTAAATTTAGACATGTTATGACAAGTAAGATAAAGCAGGATGACGATTGGGATTATGAAAGTTTGAAAGAAAGACTTAATGTAGATGAGAATATAAGTGAGGGTGAAAAGGAACAATTGTATAGGATGTTATGGGATAGACGGAGAGTTTTGAGTAGTGGTGACGAGGATTTGGGGGGGTCAAAGCTGCTTGGATTGAAGATAGTTCTTAGTAACGATACCCCCATACATCAGCATCCCCGACATTTTTCTCTGCCTATTGCAAGAGAAATAGAAGTGCAGTGCCAGGAGTTAAAGCAAATTGGGTGTAATAGAAAGGAGTGAGAGTGCCTGGAATAGCCCCATTATACCTGTAAGAAAGCCGGATGGAAGTTTACGTATGTGTATTTATTTTAGGAAGGTGAATGATGTAACTGTTAAAAAACGTTTCCCGATGAATTTAGTATCTGGCTGTGTGTATAAGATGTATGGTATGAAAGTTTTTACAAAGTTAAATTCAGTTAGGGGCTATTACCAGAGGCCTTTAGCAGAGGGGAGCATGCTCATTACGGCATTTCTGAGTAGTAATTGTCACTATCAGTTTAGAAGATTAAGTTTTGGCCTTGCTAATGCGCCTGTTGCCTTCCAGAGGGCGATGAATGCTGTTTTGGCTAGGTTTGATCGACAAAAGGTGACTGTTTTTATTGATGATATTTTGATTGCGAGTGAGACTGTTGAGGAACACATGCAGTTGCGTGAAGCAGTATTAGAACGTTTGATAGAAGTTGGTGTGAAAGTTAATCTTGAAAAGTGTACATGGTTGGCCGGGGAGGTGAAATTTCTTGAGTATGTGGTGAGTGAATTGGGTATAAGGAAGAGTGATAAGCTCGCGAGTAAGGTGAGAGAATTTCCACATCCTTGTACGTTGCGTGAGTTGGGAGATTATCTAGGGTTGATTGAATTTGGTCGGAAGTTTGTCAGAGAATGTTCGGGAATAGGGAAGCCTTTGAATAAGTGGACAGGTAAGAGAAATAGTACGAGATTGAAATGGGATGAGCGTATGATAGAAACATTTGAAAAGTTGAAAGAAGAGGCCGCGAGAGACGTCACTTTGGCCTTTCCCGAATATAGTGAGCATGCGCGTATGCTAGAGTTATATACGGATGTTAGTGAGATTAGTATGGGCGGTTGCTTGGTTCAAATGCAAAGAATAAATGGAGATGAACAGTTGAGAGTGATAGCGTATGTAAGTAAAGCATTTAATAAGGCTGAGCGGAAGTATTCCACGATTGAAAGAGAGTTGGCTGCGATAAGGTTTTGCATGAAAGCGTTGAAGGTATTTTTTTATGGTGTGAAATTTGTGCATACTGACCATCAGCCCCTAGTGTACATGATTAGGAAATAGTCTGTGAATGCTAGGATTGCGAGGACAATAGAGGATTTAAATGAATATGACTTTAAGCTGGAATATGTACCTGGGAGTAAGAACGTCATAGCAGATGCAATGTCAAGAATGCTTGGTAAGATAGAAGATAGTAGCGAGAATGATAGTAATTTTGAAAGCTTTCCGGAAGATTTAGTGGTGATATAAAGTTTTGAAGGAGATGACATGATGTATGAATGTATTATGAGTGGGTTGAATAAGTTAAAATTGATGGGTTTGAATAGGAATATACCTGCTAGTGTAGATTAGCTTAGAATGAGTGTTAGGAATGATGTATCGAAGGAAATGGCATATAAGGAGGAGGATAGTGTGCTTGAGGGTGAATTGTTATCAAAAGAATTGTTGGTAGTAAGTATGTTGTATGGTGTCACTGTCTATTTGTATTTTGGGTGGAATCGTCCGATGCGGTACCGGGCAAATAAGGAGACCGAAAGGGAATATATATTGAGGTTACAATGTAATGAAAGATATTGAAAGTTGTTGAGTGAGGAGGAGGATTGCCCGAGTGACTTGAATCTGAGTGGTATGAGCATGGAAGATAGCGAAGATGAACATAAGTGTGACAAGAATGACCTTATTGATAGGAGAGTAAACATTTGTATGCATGGTGTAAAAGGAAGAATGATGACATATAATGGTATAAATGAGAATGAATGCTGTAGTTTAATTGATACGGGCGCGCAAGTGTCATTAGTGAATATGTCTGTTATCAAGGAAATAGAGCAGTACAATTGGGAAGTGAAAAGGCAATGTACGAGTGTGAGAATTTATGGGATCGGTAATGGAAGTTTGCTAGTTTGGGAAGAAGAGCGTTTGAAAGTGAAACTGGGAAGTATGGAGGTGGAGCATAATTTCATTGTAATAAGAGAGAATGAGATGCCTAGTTGTTGTTTTTTTTATAGGAAATGACTTTTCAAGATTGCATGATCTATCAGTTGATATTGGTAGTGGTTTGAATCTGAGGATTTGATGAGAAGTAATTGTGATAGAAGATAATAGTGTATTTATGGCGAATTTTGTTGGCATGGTTGATATTACTAGGAGTGAGAATGATCCATTGACTAAAGAGGAGGTGGAAGAAATGCAAGATAAATGTGTGGAAATTATAAGGTTACGTGAATATATGTTGAATAGCATTGAGGTAGAAGAATGGCCATCTGATTTAGAGGTGTATAAGAAAGTTAGTAAGAGACTTGTTGTGTGTAAGAATATTGTTTATTTTCTACATAAAGGAATGGATGAAGATATATATGTTCCTGTGTTTCTGATGTATGCAGCTGTAAGTATGTGTATGTTAGTGCATGACAGATATGGGCATATGGGTAAAAATAAATTGTGGGAATACATGTGTGAGAGATTGTTTACGCCTGGGTTTAGTCAGGTACGTAAGGATGTAGCGACTACGTGTGAAGATTGCCAGATAGGGAAGTATCAGAGAGTGCATGCTAATCCGCCTGTTTTGAGATTGCGTATGAAAGAGCCATTTGAAATGTTTATTATTGATTGCATTTCGTTGCCTACAACTCCGAGAAGACATGTGAGAATGATTGTTATGGTTGATCGCATGAGTAAATTTACTTAGGCAGTACCCATCAAGGATAAACGGAGTGAGACTGTTGCCAGAATGGTTCATCAAGTGATGTTGCTGATGTGTCTGTGTAAGCCTGTGAGAATGTTAAGTGATAATGGCCCTGAGTTTGTTTGATGGGAGCTTGAGCAGATGTTAAGAGAAAGGGGTATTGAACATGTGTATTCGAGTCCTTATATGCCAAGTGCAAATTGGTTGGCTGAAAGGACTGTAAGAACATTAACTGAGATTTTGCGAATGATGAGTACATGTGATAACGATTAGGATTTGTATGTTGGTAGAGGGTTGTGGGGTTATGATGCAACAGTGCATAAGAATACGGGTATGTCTCCATGTAAGTTTGTGTTAAATTTTGAAAAGATAGTAAGACCGAGGTTGGGTGTGACGGAGGATAATAGAGATGTGTGGAGGAAAGCAAATGAGAGGTTTGAAAGCTTTAAAGTTGCTGAGAGAGTGATGAAAAAAGTTATTGAAAAGGGTAGAATGAATGTAAATAAGGTGCGTGATAAGTTTGAAGGTCCTTATGAGGTGTTAGAACTTGGTTCGAGAGGATTAAATTATGTTTTGGGTAAGTTGTTATGTGGATGGTAGTGTGGAAAGAGTTAGGGCACACCATAACCAGTTGCATAAATGAAAGGAGGTACCTGAGTATATCCAAGAGAATGGGATGCGTAAATGGTTAAAAGGAACAAGTGTGAACCTAGTATGTATGAGGAAATAGATCTAGAAGTTAACAGTTGGTGTTAGTAGAATATAGGAAAAGGAAGAATACGAGAGCTTTAAGTAAGGATAAAAGAATGGAAAATTTATAAGTAAAAGTGAGAATAGTAATAAGTATGACAAGGGTGTAAATGTAAATGTGAGTGTGGAAGATAAATATATTAATACAGATGAAACATGGCTGAGTATGAATGATACCTATAGTGTGTGTGGTTTTTAATTAGATGATGTAAGAGAAAGTATGATGAATGCGAGAATGAGAGATACAAGAATGATAAGTAGTTTGAATGAATCTCTTATTAAAGTAGAAAATGGTTTTGATGAAATGGATGAATTGCTGATGGAAATAAGTGAGATTTTATGGCCAGATGATAGTGAGGTAGATGGGATAGTGCATGATATATTAGATGATAAGAGTACAGATGAGAATCAGAATAGGACATTGAATGAAAGCGATATGGAAGAAGTGAATGAGAGAGTATGTGAAG
>NC_090748.1:22287051-22289551 GCF_036898095.1 Palaemon carinicauda | reverse complement strand
GTAGTAACATTTAACTTGGTTAATATGATGACCATTCAGAGAATTTGTGGGTTTTGATTTTATTTGAGGAAATTAAAATTAGATAATTCTTAATAATATAGATTTGCCAATGACTTTTCTATCTTGATAGTTTCTTTCTATGAAGCAAAGCTATGTATGGTCATGTCACAATTTATTATTGTCTATCAGTAATTCCTAGGTTGCTACCGAGATGGATGTCCTGTTTTCAATAGCATTACGCCCTCGTAGTACTATCACGCCAATTGCTTTCTATAGGCGTTAACTGTATAGTATTTTGCATCAACCTCTATACATAAGCAATAATGTTTGTTTACTCTGTTGGATATCTGATCCTAGAATGAAGGTTTAATGGTTTAAAGGCCACTCAAGAATGGCAGAGGCAAGGGAGAGTAACATTGCCCTAGCAAGCAGACAGTGCCTTAAAGGCTGACCATATATACATATGATCAGCTCCAAAGCCCCTCTCCACCCAAGCTAGGATGAAGGAGGGCCAGGGAATGGCTGCTGATGACTCAGCAGATAGGTCTACAGGCTCCCCCAAACCCCGGCCCCCATCCTTACCTCACAAAGAACGTGAGATTGCAGTGACTAAAGGAACTAACGAGTTTGAGCAGGACTTGAACACCAGACTGGCGTTCACCAGTCAGGGACGCTACCACATCGGCCACCACAACCCTTATTTCATTAGTTTTCATAAACACCATTCAGCCAGCAGGATGGAAGTTAGGAGCCAAAGTTCATTTTGATAGATCAAATACCTCTTTTATTAAACGTAATTACTACTTCACGAAAATTGAATGTATAATGAATGTTTTTCAAGGCTTTTCTATTTTTTTTCCTCTTTTTTTTGTGAGTAGGGATTATTCCATATTCTTTGGTGGAAGTGTCAGTCGAGTTTTCGTCTGATCTAGGTTGTGTGTTTTATAGAAACTTGCGTTTTCAGCTCGAAAGATATTGACCTCACACTAATAAGGTTTACAAATTGACTTGTTTCCAAAAATCATAAAGTAAATTCAAATGTAATCTTGACTATATCATATATCGTGAATAATGCTAATGATGTGAGCTTGTTAGCTTTATGCTAAAATCATGAACTTTCTTTATCTACCTCAATAAGTTTTAATAATCAACAAACAATCGAGAGGGCTTTAATTTGAAACCAAGATGATTAACTTTAAACCTACCATCGTGCTTCTGTTCCCTTCCTGCAATCTTGACAGTTTCATGTTCAACTTTTTAAACAAGATAGGATGAACGCTTAACTAACCACGGCTCAAATCTGATTCCTTAATTTAAATGTCTTCTTCCGTGTGGTTTCATATCATCAAAGTTTGTGTATGAAAACAAACATATACAAAAGGAAGAATAATTTATGTTACAATAACGAAGATTGAGCATATTTTTCTTTTTTATTATTCATTTAAACGGAAGTATATTTATCTTTTAGCACAAGATTCTGATAAAGAATGAAGTAAAAGCCCCAATGCAGGTTTCACAAATCTCATTTTATTCTCCTCTGACATGGAGACTTAATAGTGTGAAGACTTATATGGATTTCATCACTTAAGGATGCTATTTGAAGATATTCCCAGTTTCATCATTCGTTCTTTATTTCAAATGAAAGGCTTTTACTTTGGCGGCTTCTTCTATAATTCCGTCCTCCGTGTAATTAATAATTCTTTATTATCAAGGTGATTCTTTTTATTTATTCTTATACATATTAGTAGTGAGAACTTTATCAGATATAAAAAAAATGATGACATATTTACCTGTGGTATTATCATAATATAGTAAATTTCATCAAGAATTTTAGGGAAAATTCAATGTTGCCACGGTGATTTTGGTAGACATTGGCAAGGAAACTCAAACAAAATACATCCTGTTAAACATTATAAATATATTAAATTTATTTATTATATATAATATGCACTATAAACAAAAATTAGCAAAAATTATTGAATATGGTGTTTCAGATTCATACATATTTACTATATTGTATGTGTTGTAACTTAATTAAGCTTAAATTGCAATCTATAACATTTATATGGACCTTCACTTATGTTTGCCAAAGTCTGAATTCAACAAATTCATAATCAACTTTTAGTTATTATATGGTGTAACTGTAGACTATATTTTTATTTGAATTTCCAATCACTTTAACATCCTGGCCAAATATTCTTTATTACCTTACAAATGTTTAATAATATATAGAGATGTTCGTCATACATTGACGTAGAACATAACACCAATGATAATTAATCTCAAGTTATTTTTTTTTTTTTTGTAGACAAATCAGGAGGATCTAATTAATCAAAATACAAGAATTATTCAATATGAAATGCCTAATGAATTAATATACCACAGAAACTACTATAGATGTTAAAAACCAGTGAAATTGTTAACAATCTGTAAGAAAGAAAACCTAAAATAATGTTCGATGATAGATTTGGATTTTGAGCTGAATTTCAACATAGTTATC
>NC_090748.1:22269551-22272051 GCF_036898095.1 Palaemon carinicauda | reverse complement strand
AAACTCTCAAAATGGTAATGTTAGGCCAGTGATGGGTGTGGAAGAGAGAGAGAGAGAACCTACCCCAACAACATCCGCTGATCAATGACTACCTGGTTGTTTTGACAGATATTTGTCCTTCGGTACTGTCTCTTTCGCCAATTCGTCCGAGAAAAGACGTTTGCGTATTTTGCGTGATACCGGTGCAGCTCAGTCTTTGATATTAAGGGAGGCATTACCTTGCAATTTTGTACCAAAAATTGGGGAATTTGTGTTATTGGCTGGTTTTCCTGATACGGTGAAATCGTATGCCATGGAAAATTTTAATTTAATCTGCCCTTCCTTTGCAGGGAATTTGAAATTGGCCATCGTTGATAAATTTCCGGTTAAAAATTTTGATGTTGTGATAGGGAATGATGTTGCTCTGAAGAATAATACTTGTCCCATACTGATAAACCCTGATAGTGAAGTAGCAGCAGTTACTCGTTCTAGTGCTAAAGTTGTTGACGCTGCAGAGTCAACAATTTATCTAGATTTAAGTAGTTTAGAACGTAGTGATAGCGTAGTTGTAGATCTTGGGATTTTGAAGGACAAACTGAATTGGACTATTGAAGAGCTAATCAAAGCTAAGAAAAAGGATTTTCGGGATCTCCCTATTGAGTCAGGTGAGGTGACTGATATAACCGGTCCCAAATTTAAAATAATGAATAATATTTTATATAGGTTGACTAGGCCTATGGAGGCTGATAACTTTGATTATGAAATTTTGAAACTGATATTGGTTCCATTTGTTTACAGGAATGAGTTGATATCATTGGCGCATGAAAGTGGTTTGGCCGGACATTTTGGCATTCATAAGACTTCTGGCAAGTTGTTAATGAATTATTATTGGCCGAAGTTGAAGGCGGACGTAAAGAAGTTTGTCAATAGCTGTGACGTTTGTCAGAAGGTCGGTAAACCTAATCAGCTTATTCCAAAAGCGCCTCTATGTCCTATTCCAGTGGTTTCCGAACCTTTCACGGAGGTCATTATTGATATTGTTGGACCATTACCAAGGACTCGTAGTGGAAATGAATATATTTTGACTATCATGGATAGGATGTCTCGATATCCCGAGGCAATACCACTACGTACGATAAAAAGTGTTAAAATTGTAGATGTACTAATTGACTTTTTTACCAGGTTTGGGATGCCTAAAATTATTCAATCGGATTGTGGTTCTAATTTTGTTAGCAGGTATTTCAGAGATAAAATGGCAGAGTTAAATATAAAACATGTGACCTCTTCTCCATATCATCCAGAAAGTCAGGGAGCTCTGGAGAGATTTCATCAAACCCTGAAATCGATGGTAAAGAAATATTGTTTGATTAATGGTTCTGAATGGGATAAGGAATTACCTTATTTGTTGTTCGCTTTTCGTTCTGTCCCAAGTAAGTCTTTAGGTTTTTCGCCTTTCAGCCTTGTGTTTGGCCATTGTGTTCGAGGACCTCTTGATGTTGTTCGAGAGTCCTGGGAGGGAGACGTCCCTGAGATCAATTTATTAGATTATGCGTCTAATCTAGGTGATAAGTTAACAAAGGCTTGGAAATTTGCAGGTGAAAATTTATTGTGTAGCCAAAAAAGAATGAAGTACTTTTTTGACAGAAGGTCTAAAGCACGTGACTTTGCGGTAGGCGACAAAGTTTTGGTTTTGTTACCCATTCCTGGAAATCCATTGAAAGCATCTTTTTCAGGTCCTTGGAAAATTCTGAAAAAAATTAGTGAAGTTAATTATTTAGTAGAGACTCCCGAGAGAAGGAAACCTTTTCAGCTTTGTCACATAAATATGTTGAAGGCTTATGTAGAACGGGAGAAAGTCATTCCCGTGGCAACCATAGGGAATGCTGTAGTTTCCGAGAACGATAAACTTTTTTCTTTTTCAGAGGGTGAAAGTATTGATGATAATTGTTTTAATGGAAGTGAATGGCGTTCAGATAATAAGAATTCTTTGAAACATTTTTCTGGTATGTTTCTCATTTAAGTAATGAACAAAAGTCTTTAAAGAAATTGGTATTTAATTATAATGAATTATTTTCGGATGTACCGGGAAGGACTAATGTCCTTGAACATGACGTGGACGTAGGTAATGCCACTCCTGTGAAACGAGCGCCTTACAGGTTGAATCCCTTTAAAAATGAGGTTGTAGCGAAGGAAGTTGATTATATGCTAAAACATGACCTAATTGAACCTAGTCAAAGTCCTTGGTCATCACCTGTTGTATTGGTAAAGAAACCCGACGGTAATTTCAGGTTATGTTTTGATTACCGTAAATTGAATGAAGTGTCTAAGTCTGATTGTTACCCATTACCACGAATTGAGGATTGTATTGATCGTATGGGTAAGGCCAAGTACATTAGTAAATTCGATTTACTGAAAGGTTATTGGCAGGTTCCTCTTTCGAAGCGGGCAAGGGCCCTGTCCGCTTTTGTAACACCCCAGGGACTGTTTCAATGTAAAGTGATGCCGTTTGGTATGAAGAACG
>NC_090748.1:22262715-22264051 GCF_036898095.1 Palaemon carinicauda | reverse complement strand
CACGTGGTGGCCCGGGAAAATTGGGTAAAACTCGCTGGTAAGAGACTGATGTCTCGCCAGGTAAATCTCGGACAGCTGGTAGCGTCAGGTTCCAATTTCTTTTATGGGCTCTCGTGGCATGGTTGGTTTCGACCCTGGCCTTTCATTAGAAGGGGCTAGCGTTCGATCCCAAGTATGAGGTAGAAATTTATTTCTATTTGAACACGATGTTGTGTTGATATTTATCCATATTGACTCATTAGGGGTAATTTGAATGAATTACTACCAATTGTGTCACGTGGTGGCCCGGGAAATTGGGTAAAACTCGCTGGTAAGAGACTGATGTCTCGCCAGGTAAATCCTCGGACAGCTGGTAGCGTCAGGTTCCAATTTCTTTTATGGGCTCTCGTGGCATGGTTGGTTTCGACCTGGCCTTTCATTAGAAGGGGCTAGCGTTCGATCTCCCAAGTATGAGGTAGAAATTTATTTCTATTTGAACACGATGTTGTGTTGATATTTATCCATATTGACTCATTAGGGAAAATTTGAATGAATTACTACCAATTGTGTCACGTGGTGGCCCGGGAAATTGGGTAAAACTCGCTGGTAAGAGACTGATGTCTCGCCAGGTAAATCCTCGACAGCTGGTAGCGTCAGGTTCCAATTTCTTTTATGGGCTCTCGTGGCATGGTTGGTTTCGACCTGGCCTTTCATTAGAAGGGGCTAGCGTTCGATCTCCAAGTATGAGGTAGAAATTTATTTCTATTTGAACATGATGTTGTGTTGATATTTAATCCATATTGACTCATTAGGGGTAATTTGAATGAATTACTACCAATTGTGTCACGTGGTGGCCCGGGAAAATTGGGGTAAAACTCGCTGTAAGGACTGATGTCTCGCCAGGTAAATCTTCGGACAGCTGGTAGCGTCAGGTTCCAATTTCTTTTATGGGCTCTCGTGGCATGGTTGGTTTCGACCTGGCCTTTCATTAGAAGGGCTAGCGTTCGATCCCAAGTATGAGGTAGAAATTTATATCTATTTGAACACGATGTTGTGTTGATATTTATCCATATTGACTCATTAGGGGTAATTTGAATGAATTACTACCAATTGTGTCACGTGGTGGCCCGGGAAATTGGGTAAAACTCGCTGGTAAGAGACTGATGTCTCGCCAGGTAAATCCTCGGACAGCTGGTAGCGTCAGGTTCCAATTTCTTTTATGGGCTCTCGTGGCATGGTTGGTTTCGACCTGGCCTTTCTTCAGAAGGGGCTAGCGTTCGATCCCAAGTATGAGGTAGAAATTTATTTCTATTTGAACACGATGTTGTGTTGATATTTATCCATATTGACTCATTAG
>NC_090748.1:22250215-22252715 GCF_036898095.1 Palaemon carinicauda | reverse complement strand
GTCTGGAAAAATCATGATTTGTTTTGTAATAGTCTAAAAATATGTTAAAAGTGATTGTTTTATTGAGGTGAAATTCTTTATTCAAATTTTAAAAAAGATTAAGGGTATTGAACAATAGCTTTTCGTATATATATTTCACTATCATTAACTAGTGAAGTTGATAAATTGAGAAGCCACTTTGCAAAATCCCATTAAAAAAAAAAAAAATCGTCAACCATGAAGTAGCTTTAAACTAATTAACTAAGCAAATGTTATTCAACCCCAACGAGTTTGTAATACATCAGTTAACATCAAATTAGAAACAATGTCTGAACCGGCTTTTTCATAGTTTTCAACAAATTACACATATTTACTCATCCTTTTATATCATCCTGGTTAACTGCATGAAATTGAAACTTTTTTTGGTTTACTATACCATCAGTATTCTACTATAGTGATTCCTACCCTTCTTTTCGTGTATGACGTGAATACTACCAAAGGAGGATAGATAAAACATTCTTCTTGACACAATTTTTATATATTTTACTCTATAAAACATGCAGAAAAAATCATAAAACGCACATTAAACATTCAGAATTAACTTCGGGTGTCAATATTGCAAAATTGAAGCCCTAATTTGATAACAAAAATTAACTAACAAAAACTGGTTTAATGTCGCTTAAGATTGCTAGCCTACGAAGTGGTCTTGATCTTTCAAAACACGCCAGCAGTGTTCATCCAAGTGCCCCTGGAGTAGATTGCTATGGAACTCCTCGCTTTTTCTTCAAAATCTCAATCTGACTGCCTAACCCCGGCTAGGGGTTGTGACCTGGGGAGGGGGGGGGGGGGGGGGGGCGCTGGCTTGCCAACCAGCTAGGGTTTGTGACCTTGGAACTCTTGGGTTATGTTAGGTAGGTTTGTTAGGTTCTGTACCCTTGGTAGGGAACACCCTATATTAGATTTTAATCCCATATTGAGGTAGCAACAGAAAATGAGGGTAGGAATCACGCTATAGTAGCACCTTTTTTTATATATCCTTCATATTCACTCGTTCAAACTATCTGTATGGATATTCACACAACTCAAAGAAACGCTGAGAAAACATATTTTCTAATTAAAAAAGAAAAAAAATAGTCATATTTGGCACGACTGAAAATTATGTAAAATATGAAAGGAAAGGAATACACTCATACAGAGAGAGAGAGAGAGAGAGAGAGAGAGAGAGAGAGAGAGAGAGAGAGAGAGAGAGAGAGAGAGAGAGAGAGAGAGAGAGAGAGAGCACTTTCGGCTCTAATTGCCACTTCAATCTTCTTTGGACTCTTCAACTATCATTTTAGAAATTTTGTAAATAAGATTGCAGAATTTTTCCATTTCGACATTACAGTGGTGAGGTGGACTGAATTTATCTTAATGTTCATGAATATTAACAAACCTCTATGGATTATCTTATCGCTGTACTTATTAAGTAAATATGCCATAAAATGAGATTATCTTTACTTACATTTGATATATAAAATGTTTAATATATCTTAATTGCTTGGCGTTATGAATTTTCATTTAGTCTCCTGATTCATAGACAAATATTGATGAATGAATACGCATGGTATTAATAAGAATATTATGAGAATAACTGCTTCCATTTTTTTGGTAAAATGAAATAACAATATAGATATATTTATCAGCTTTGTAAATATCTATCATTCTAACGCTAAAAAAGTATTGGCACTTAGTTGTTGGAATTAAAAATTTTCTGATATATTAACACACCATAAACTAAACAGGGATGTTGGAGTTGTGCCTAGATAATTACCAAATACATAAGGAAAGGGATTGCGTTGCAAGTTACTATCTAAACAATATTAAAAGTAAGCGTTAATCTTTTAGTATCCCGAAGTATCCTGGTGACATTTCGCTTTGGAACGTTAAATCTAATGTTGATATATTTCAAGCATTGTCATTCCATAACATAAAATTGAATAAATATTGTAAACTTTTCATTCCTTAATTTTATAATGGAAATTCAGGTCAGGGATTCCATTAGCATTACTTTTAAGTTTGGATTATTACTTGATCAAAAGTTAAGAAATTCAAAAAATTTGCATCAACGAAACTCCAACTTTAAATACAGTTATTTCTGGGGAAAATTAGGAAAGTTTTTCACATTAGATTCTCCATAATCTGATATTAGATTTAACACTATAATCTTACTTGTGCAAAGTAAGATTACGATTACAACTAGTTTTTAAACTCTTGATAATAAAACGCCCAGTGGAATTACAAGTCCGTTTAGTAACTATCCGCATATAACTACCTACCGTTCTTATTTTAACATATTTTCGTGCATATTCGACTCGTGAATGGCAATAAAACAGAGAGAATGTAGTACACATAAGTAGAAAGCAGCAAAACGCTGAGTTTTTATGGCAAAATAAATCGTTGATGGTTAAGTCATATGAATCATGATTCAAAATCTACGTAACATTAGAAAATGAAAAAGACTTCTAATTCAGACCCTTGTATG
>NC_090748.1:22225215-22230215 GCF_036898095.1 Palaemon carinicauda | reverse complement strand
GAAAGTCGCTGCCCCACCACCGCCACTAAGAAAGCAGAGTTGGTGAATTGGCTGGCGAGCCGCAGAATCCCCTTCCCGCACCACGCCACACGCCTCGAGCTTCTTCAACTCTGTAGGAAGAACCGACCAGAACCAAGGTACACAGTTGACAATGTCATCCGAGAATGGGGATATGAAGTCGTCAGACTACCATCTGCTTATCCCGAGCTTAACGCCATCGAACAGGTGTGGGGCGCCATAAAGCGGTATGTGCGCTCCGCCTTGCAGCGATTTACCCGGGCAGATCTACAAGTGAGGCTGCAAGAAGCCAAGCTGTGGGCAACAAAGGTATGGGCAGGAGCGGTGCGACGAGCCAGAGCCTTCGAGGACGAGTATTGGTCTTTTGACAACATACGAGAAGGTGTTGATCCCGTCTGCATCAACCTTGACAGTGATGAGGAAGATGACCTGTTTGTCGAGAGTGATGAATATTAAAAGTTAAATATGTGGTCAGTTATTTATAGTATTAATCCAGCCATCATATACTTGCTGTCTATGTCTGCAATGTCTTTTTAACATATGACAGCCTTTTCCTAACATAAGAATAAATTATTCAAATATTTATCACTTCAATTTCGTTTTTAAGTTTTTACTCAGCATCAGATTCCCACTTCAGTTCCACCCCTTTCCTTTCCATCTCTTACACGATTTCCTATAAATGACATTACATCAGCTACATACTTCATCCCATCATACATTCAACGTAACCTATGGGTATTAGGGTCACATACTCGTATAACTTTCAATGTTTGTATAATTGTCAAACAAACCTCATACAATAATTAAGCAACAGCAAGTTGCGCTGGAACAGGAATCAGGGTCGTGCATAAAACACCCTACCATACTTAATATATATACATTCCAGTTATCCGCCATTATAAAGAAGTCATATGTGTGCATAGCTTCATTTCTCCGTGCACAGAGAGAGAGAGAGAGAGAGAGAGAGAGAGAGAGAGAGAGAGAGAGAGAGAGAGAGAGAAGGGGGGATTGAGGGAGAGGAAAGGGAGGTATGGAGGAGAAAGAGGGCGGGAAAAGAGAGTAGGGGTGGGGTAGGACGGAGGGAAAGGGAGGGATGGTGGTAGTAGGGGAAGGCAGGGGCGGAGTTAGTGGATGAATGAGCGTCACTATTACGTCACGCCTCACCTGTTCGAATGTGTAGTAGGTCACGCAGCTTTTTGACTTCACAGTCAAGAGTAACCGCCATAATTAGCAGCATTTGACAATGCACAGAAGTGTCAAAGATTAGCGGAGTGTGTGTGAAACAATCTTTGCCAAAGCACCATGCTGATCTGATTCTTCGTTTCAAAGATATTTGCGAAAAACAGTATGTCATAGGGTCTGATATGCATAATAGGTTAGGACTGTGCTGAATGTCTTGGGTGAATATTTTTTTTTTTCTTATTTGACTATGCTAGAGGCAATTGTGTGGTTTGAGTGCTGGGATTACTATTTTATACTATTTTTCGACCAGCGTGGAAGTGTTTTTTTTTTCTATTTTGACAGTAAGTACATTTTATTTATCTTTGCTAGGAGGATTCTGAATAATAGAAACAGTTTATTATTTATCTGATTATAGTGCGATAGTTTAGTTAGCTAGCAGTGCTTGTAAGTGGTTTTCTTTTTCATATTACAGGCCATAATTCCTCCTTTTGATTCCTTTTGGAGACTGCTTGTATGCGGACTTATGATTTTTGACCCTGCTAGTATTAGGACTTGGAACTGACTGCTCTTTTGAATTTGGACACAATCGGTAACGACTTTGCCTGTTTGAAGGAATTTTCCCCGTACGATGATGATAATGATGATGATGATGATGACAATGATGTCGCATTAACCACCAAGAGTCTGATTTCCCTAGATTGCTTCACTCGCCACTTAAGAAAAGTGTTTCGAGTAGTGGGAAAGGTTACTGTTTTGCCACCGAACGCTGTCAGTGTACCACCAATTAAGACTGCTTGGCTCATTTGGACGAGTGTCTGTCCTTATATATATATATATATATATATATATATATATATATATATATATATATATATATATATATATATATATATATATAAAGGACAGACACTCGTCCAAATGAGCCAAGCAGTCTTAATTGGTATATATATATATATATATATATATATATATATATATATATATATATATATATATATGTATATATATATATATATATATATATACATATATATATATATATATATATATATATATATATATATATATATATATATATATATATATATAAAGGACAGACACTCGTCCAAATGAGCCAAGCAGTCTTAATTGGTGGCACACTGACAGCGTTCGGTGGCAAAACAGTACTGGTTGAGGTCTATTTTAGTTTTAAGTTTTGTTAGAGTCTATTTGATTGTAGAAGGGGTTATTTTGTTAGTTTAGTTTTAAGGAATATAGTATGAAGGATGTGATTTGTTTTCATTTTCCCTCTGGGATAGTTTGTGTTGTGGGACAATTGGTCTGGTAGAGTGATCAATGGTGTAGGGGGTTTTCTTGTGATATCCCGCCCCATTATTTTGGCGCCTGAACCAGGACTGCCGATGTGGGATTGATAGCTATACTCTTGGACGAAGGACTGATATGTTAAAAGATTAGATTTATGCCTGAAAAAAATGGAAGAGCAAAACAAGTTACTGAGGAAGGAATTGCGGTTGATTAAGGAGCTTGAAGAGAAGTTGTCCGTAGAGAAAGAGAAGAGTTGTTGCATGAGAATGCGAGGCTAAGTTGTGAGAATGAAGAGATGCAAAGGAAACTGAGGGAACTGTGGAGAAAGTGGAAGTGGGCTTTAAGATGAGGATGTGAGAGAATGAGGAACGGATAGAGAAACAAATGGATGCTATGATGGGGCAAGTAATGGAAATGATGAAAACTTTCAAGGGTAAAGGTGCAGTCGGAGGAGTGGTTTCTGCTTTGGGTAATGGGGTGATACTGGAAGAGAAGGATAAAGTAAGTGATAATGGGGAAGGGAGTGGTAGTGAAATTGAAGATAAAGAAATCAGGCATAGTAAGGATTAACAGAAATCTAGAAGGAAGAATGAGAAGAAAGGTGAAGGTAATGTGAAGAAGGAAAAGAAGAAAGGTCAGGGTGAGAGTGAGGATGAGCATGAATGGGTGAAAGTCTCAAGTAAGAAAAAGGGTAAGAAGGGAATGATTAAGGATAGGAATTTAAGTGTTGAATTAGATTTATTATATTCGAATGAGGAAAAAGGAAACAAGAAGGGATTAGACAGTGAAGAAAGTAGTGAGAATGAAGTTGAAGTTTGTAAAACAGTGGTTATAAGAGAGGTACCTAGGTGTGACAGATTTAATAAACATAGCAGTAGGGATTTGTATGACTTTTTTAGTGAGTATGAAAAGTTCTGTCAGGCTAAGTATGGAGATATAGTAAGGAAGTTTGGGCTAGTGAGATAGGAGAAAATTTGACAGGGTATTTTTTGATGATGTATGGTGTGATAATGAGTGTAACGGATGTTGATTATGAAAGTGTGAAAAAGAGAATAATTGAACAGGTAAAACGTATGAAAGGGAGTGTTAGGTATAAGTGTAAGAATGATTTTGATGAGGTACGGATAAATGTAGGAGAAGCGATATCAATGTATGTTTGTATGTTGGAAACGTTATCTAGGAAGAAGTATGGGGATGAAGCTATAAATGAGGATAAGGAATTAATGAAGAATTTTCTGGCTACTTTACCAGAGAATGTTGCTGAGTTTATTTATTTGAAACGTAAGAAGAAGATGAGGTGGACAAAAGAAAGATTTATATGTGATGATATTTTAGAGATAGTTGTGGATTACGAGTTGGATACGTGTATGAAAGAAAGTAAATCTGTGAGTGTAAGAACTGGAATGAAGGAAAGTTTGCCAGAATTTGTTAGTTTTAGAGATGCTGTTATGAGAGGACCGATGAGGGTAGATAATAGTGTAGTAGATAGGAGTGTTAGGGGAAGTAATGTAGGAATATGTGTACGGACCAAATGAAGGGTTTAGGCAAGGGAATCAGGTTTGGAGAGTTAGGAGTGCTAGGGGACAGCGAGGTAAATCAGGTAGTTGTGTCCGTGAAGTGAAATGTTATACACGTAGGTGTGGGAAAGTAGGGCATATAAAGAATGAGGGTAGATGGGTGTTAGGAGTATGTTTCGGGTGTGGAGAGACAGGGAATTGTATTAGTGAGTGTAAGAAAGAGAAAATGGTTAAGTGTTATCGATGGGGTATGACTGGGAATATAGCGAGTGGATATAGGAGTAATCGACGAATGTGATTTGCGGCACTTGTGGTAAGGATGGGCATTATGCGAGGATGTATAGGGAACAGCGTGCAAAGTGTTCTGAATGTTGTGTAGATGGACATATAGCTAAGGTTGTAGGAGAAAGGGATTAAGTAGGCCAGGATGTTCGGGAAACTAAGTAATCAGAGGGTTCAGCTGGGTGAGTCCTCGTGTGTGTGGGAAGTGAATGTGATGCAGGTTCGTGAGGGTTTATTACATGAAGATGTGATGGGAGAAAAAGCGTATGATTGCATGAGTGTGAAATTGACTTTTAATTGCGTAAAATTGGTTGCTTTGATCGATACTGGTTGTGGTGATAATTTAATGTTTGGGAATGCATATGATAAGATAAAGGATGTTTGTGAATTAGGGGGTGTAAAGTAAAGTGAAAGGTATCAGTAATTTAAGTATGTCTGTGCTGGAAAGTTACTTGAAAATGTTATGATGTGGGGGCTGATGATGGAAGATAAAGATTTTTAAGTGGCTGAGGGAGTAAATGACAAGTATGCTGTCTTGTTAGGTTATAATTTCTTGAAAAAATGTGGTATGATTATAAATCCTAGTGTAAATATGATAAAGATGGAAGTTAAGGGTAAATTTATTGGGAATTTTATTTGAATGAAGATGGTAGTGTATGTACAAAGGTGTGGAAATGTGTGCCGTTAATAGCAAAA
>NC_090748.1:22203675-22211175 GCF_036898095.1 Palaemon carinicauda | reverse complement strand
GCTATCTCCAACTTTATCTTCTTATTTTACATATATGTTCCATATATTAAATCTTATGGTTTCCGCATATAGTTTTAACTTATTGTTGTTTCTTTTGATGTATATATCTAATTTTATTTTTACTTATATTGATATAAATTAGTGTTTATATTTTTCTTTCATAACTGGTCAACTGAAGCGATATAGTAAACCTCTTTTTTTTACCTGATTAAACTTTGTCTATATAATATTTTTCCGGTATTCATAGATTCTATAAAAATTTATATATGTGGCTGAAGATGGGATAAATATTCAAACCCAAAGATCTTGAGGGGAATAAGAAAGATGAAAACGGAGGAATGAGTATTATTTTTTGACGTTTTGCAATTCATCATTCATTTACGATTTCTAAGAAGCCCGATAATAAGAGTTTACAGCTGCGTAAGAGAAACTTAGATTGTAAGAAGAGAGACTTCTTTACTCTTTTAGACATATTCGTAGTATTATCATAATTTCTATTAATATTATTGTTGGTAATATTTTTTTCAAGTACCGCTACAAGTCTAATAAGAAAAGCATTATAATTCTACATGAATAATAGCCACAATGTAGAAGGTACCTATTATGGAGCGAACTACAGAAAAAAATAGTAAACTATAAATATTAATTAATAGAAAAAAAAGTTAAAGATAAATACCAAATTTAGATGAATTGGAAATAAATTGTAAAACAAGTCATATGTCAAGCTGCTAAAATGAAGAGAAAATAAAATATTCTAATGAACTTTAAGAAAGGAAATGTCTGTCAAAATTACCTACATAAACAGAACTACGTGGTGGAGATTATTGTTTAAATACTTTTGGGTGAAGGATGGTCAGGATTATGAAAATATTTCCACGGTATGGCAGCTAGTGAGATATATTATGAACAATTCTTGAGATTTGTGAATCGTGGTCTAAGGTAAAAAATTCACTAAAGCCTCAATTTTCAAGAAACACTTTAAGATGACAAATAGTCAGGTGGTAAAAACCAGAGAAAGATAAAATTATTTAATAAATTCATAATAAAGGATCAATCTCTTTTTTGCTTTAAAGGCTCTTCTATATACCGAATTGCTGTATAATTAGGGGGATAAAAATAATTAACAGTACTTCTCAAAATTATTTCTAATCCAACATGATATTTAATCACCTATATGAACTGCGAATAAAAAAATAAGAGGAAGAAGATAAATAAAAAATAGCAGCATGCCCAAGTGTACGCTCACCAAAGACAACTCTAATCCAAGAAATTGGAAGGTCATGGTACTGTACCAACCGTGATTCACACAATTGTACATAATTCCTTTTGTATATATTATGCTTGTATCTTCGCTCTTCCCTCGCACTAAAGCGAACATGAAAATTCATGTCTGGTTTTTCCTCTGTAATATTGTCTGTCTTGCGAACTTGTTATGTCCTGTTGCCTTGAGGTTTTGTATATAAGGAGAGTGTTCTACAATAATATAACTTAGTCGTTTCCAACTTGCCTTTGAGTTCACAGCCTTACTCGGTGCCGTCACATTGGTGACCCCGGAAGTCGACTCGCTCCCACTGCCTTCCACCCCCACCTCCCTCGCCCCTCCATCGTTGGTACTATGACGGAGACGGACTCTACTACAGCAGTTGGCGCTGCGGCCGCCCCATTGAAACTCTCACCGTTCACCAGCGGAGAAGTGTTTGCTTGGTTTCAACGCGCAGAAGTCCACTTTCGTATCAGTGGCGTGACTCGCTCAACCACCAAAGCGGATTATGTTCTCGCGGCGATACCCAAAGACACCTTCCCAGAAATATCCGACTGGCTTTGTGAACAAGGAGACACCCCAATAGCGTATGACGCCCTCAAAACATACCTTCTGCTGCAGTACTCGCCGTTGCCAGCCGCCCGTATAGCAAAGCTTTTTCAGCTCTCGCAACAACCGTTGGGGGACCAAAGGGCTTCGCTTGCCCTCAGGGAAATGACCAGTATCGCTCGCCTTCAACCTGCGGCAGACGGCTCTCCTCGTGAGGTGGACCTACTTCGTGCCCTTTGGATACGTCGTTTACCCGAACCTGTACGCGCTGCCATACCCGATGTCGATAGTTTACCCATAAAGGACTTGATGACCAAAGCCGACGCCCTTATGGACAGCCACTTCAAGACCTCCATCAACGCCTCCACCCCTGACGACGAGGATGCCTATTCAACGTCAACCGAAGCTGACATGAATGCCGTAGGACATACCCGCCTACCCCGTGATGTGCCGAAGCGGCAACAAAGCCGCCCAACACCCACCAATTGCTCGCGCCCCAACGAACGACTTCTACAGCCACTTACTACCTCCCATCCGCCGCAGTTTTGCTACTACCACTTCAGATTCGGAGCAACCGCGAAGAAATGTGCCAAAGATTGTCAGTGGCCAAAAAACGTGTAAGTAGGCCATCGCTTGTGGCGGTGGCCTCCCATGTTTCTAATCTTTTCTTTTTACAGGATGCAGGAACAGGCGTGCGATTTTTGGTAGACACGGGTGCTTGTCGTTCTCTTTTGCCAAGGAAACTCTTCAAGGCACAACGTAATCTGTCTACATCTGCTGACGTCCGCTTGGTAGCTGCCAACGGATCTGCGATACCCACCTACGGTTACGAGAACCTCACATTATTGTTCGGAAACGGTAAATTCAATTGGAAGTTTCTCGTTGCTGACGTCACAATGCCAATCCTCGGTGCGGATTTCCTCTCTCATTTCCACCTTCTGGTCGATGTCGCCCACCGACGATTGGTCAACGCAGACTCGTACTTGTCGACACCTCTTCAACCCGCCCACTCTAACCTCGCTCTCCACATCAGCGCACCCACGGATGCCTACGCCCACCTCCTCACGTCGTACCCGGAAGTTTTCATTCCAGAACTTCGCCAAACGCCCACGGTTCCTGCCAAGCAAGGTATTTATCACCATATCAAGACGACGGCACCCCCAGTCTTCGCAAAATTCAGACATCTGGCACCGGATCGATTGGCAGCTGCCAAACAGACGTTCGCCGAAATGGAGAAAATGGGCCTTTGCCAAAAGGCCTCCAGCCCATGGTTGTCACCCTTACACATCGTTCTGAAGAAAGACGGCTCCCTCCGTCCGTGCGGGGATTACAGGCGCCTGAACATGCAAACAGAACCGAACCACTACCCCCTCCCAAACATTGCCGATGTAACCTCCTACCTGCACAAAGCGAAGGTTTTCTCTACGCTCGACCTCCTGAAGGGGTATTATGAGGTGCCTATGAACCCAGAAGACTCCCCAAGACCGCCATCACCACTCTGTTTGGCACATACACCTTCAATTACTCCTGTTTTGGCCTTCGTAATGCTGGGGCAACGTTTCAACGTCTCATGGATGGCATCTTAGGGGACCTCCCTTTCTGTGTATGTTATGTGGACAACATACTTGTGTTCTCCTCCTCAAAAGAGGAACACCTCCGTCACCTGCGCATCGTGCTCGACCGCCTGCAACAAAACGGCCTTGTAGTCCGGTACGACAAGTGTACCTTTGGCGCCAACGAAGTGTCGTTCTTAGGGCACCATATCACTCCTGAAGGAGTCCATCCCCTCCCTGAGAAGGTAGCAGCCGTTCAGAATTTCCCCGCGCCCTCGACCGTCAAAGCTCTGCAGTAATTCTTGGGCATGATCAACTATTATCACCGTTTTCTTCCAGCCATTGTCGCCACTCTTGCTCCCCTCTACGCTTCCCTCAAGGGCAAGCCAAAGGACCTGAAGTGGGGTCCCCTTCAAGAAGCAGCCTTCTGCAATGCAAAGAAGGCCCTATCAACTGTTGCGGCTCTCACTTTTCCTATCCCACACGCCCCTCTCCTTCTCTCCACCGATGCCAGCGACGTCGCTATTGGTGCAGTACTCGAGCAGGTGGTCAAAGGCTAGCCCCGCCCATTGGCCTTCTTCAGCAGAAAACTGTTCAAGGCAGAATCGGGTTATTCTACCTTCGATCGAGAATTGCTGGCAGTGCATTTGGCTGTCCGTCACTTTCGCCATTTCTTAGAAGGTACGCCCTTCGTCATTCGCACAGACCACATGCCTCTGGTGCACGCCTTCACTCGACAGTCTGATGCCTGGTCCGCCCGTCAACGCTGATATCTCTCCGCCGTGGCTGAATACAATTGCACCCTCCAATACGTCCCTGGGAAAATGAATCCCGTTGCCGATGCACTGTCAAGAAACACGTTGGCTGCCGTTCAATTGGGATTGGATTACAACGCCCTGGCTGAAGCCCAACGACAGGATCCAGAGTATCAAGCTTGTAGGACATCCTGCACGTCCCTCCGTTGGGAAGTCTTTCCCCTCGAAGACTCCAACACCACCCTCCTCTGTGACGTCAGTACTGGTACACCGCGACCTTGGATTCCTGCTCCCGTGCGCCGACAGGTGTTTGATTTTATCCACGGCCTTTCACATCCCTCGTGCCGTTTTACTGCACAGCTGCTGAAGGCAAAGTTCATTTGGCACGGCATTTCTAAGGATGCTAAGGATTGGGTCCGCGCCTGTACTTCTTGCCAAACTTCCAAAGTACATCGACACACAGATTCAGGAGTGGGCACTTTTCCTCAACCTCAGCATCGTTTCGCACACATTCACGTCGACGTTGTAGGCCCCTACCCACATCACAAGGACATCGTTACCTGTTTACCGTCATCGACCGCTCCACTCGTTGGCCTGAAGCCATTCCCATGGAAACTGCAACGTCCACCTCATGTACATCTGCCTTACTCTCTGGATGGATTTCAAGATTCAGTATCCCTGAGCATATTACTTCTGACAGGGGAACCTCTTTCACCTCTCAATTGTGGACGTCATTTGCGAATCTCCTGGGCATCACCCTACATCAGACAACGGCCTACAACCCCGCTGCCAATGGAATGGTTGAACGTTTTCATCTCACCCTCAAAGCAGCTTTGATGTCCCGCTGCAAGGATTGCAACTGGTTTACTCAGCTTCCCTGGGTCCTCCTGGGACTAAAGACCACTCCTAAAGACGCCCTCGACGTCTCGGCAGCTGAAATGGTGTATGGCGACCCGTTGGTCGTCCCTGCCGAGTTTTTTCCTTCTACAACCTCCTCCGACGATCTCCAGCGCATATGTCACGTCGTGGGAAAATTTACTCCGTGCCGCCAGACTTAGAAGCCCCCAGCGAAGCATCACATACCAACTGACTTGCACTCTGCAAGGCACGTCTTCCTACGCAACGACACTAGCAAGCCACCACTAACGCCCCCTTACACGGGCCCTTTCCTTGTGATCCGATGCAGTCCGAAAGCATTCCTCCTAAACCTTCGGGGCAAAGACGACTTGGTCTCTATTGATCGTCTAAAACCTGCTTATCTCCTACCAGATGACCCGCCTACAGTTCGCCTTTCTAGATCAGGGCACCCTATTTAACATGTACAGTATGTCATTTTTAGGGGGGGAGCCATGTACCAACCGTGTTTCACACAATTGTACATAATTCCTTTTGTATATATTATGCTTGTATCTTCGCTCTTCCCTCGCACTAAAACGAACATGAAAATTTATGTCTGGTTTTTCCTCTGTAATATTGTCTGTCTTGTGAACTTGTTATGTCCTGTTGCCTTGAGGTTTTGTATATAAGGAGAGTGTTCCACAATAATATAACTCAGTCGTTTCCAACCTGCCTTTGAGTTCACAGCCTTACTCGGCGCCGTAACAGTACAGAGGCTATTGCACTACCCAATATTAGAGAACCATGGTTTGATTTTGGAGTGCCCTTCTCTTAGAAGAGCTGCTTACCATAGCTAAAGTATCTATTCTAACCTTACCAAGAGTAATGTAGCCACTGAACAATTACATTGCAGTAGTTAAAACCTTGACCATAAATGATTTGTCAGGTAATCTATTTCAGTGTTGCCAGGTGTATGACAGGTGTGGAAAGAAACGGACAGATTATTCGGTGTTTGTGTAGGTAAAGACAAAATGCTCATAACCTGAGAGGGGGATCAATTGTAGTTCTGCCTGGCAAGTTAAAGGTCCCAATAACTCTTTAGCACCAGTATTGCAGTGGGTGACTGGTGCCCTGGCCAACCTACTGCCTGTAAAAGAAAACATATCTTTGAAAAGATCTGTAATGTGAGTATGCAAAGTTGGCCACCATACTTTGAGATATGTCAAGTTACAATTTCATCTTTCCATATTTCATAAAACGCAAAATTACTCTGCTAAATCTATGTTATGGGAAACTGCAACCAGAGGTCCAAACTCAGACGATTGGATCGATACATAAAGAAAAGTGTTGCCTGTATATAAACCACCTTTGTTTTCAAGACTAGATAAAACGCCCCACATGTACTGTATAATATAATAATTATTGGGCCAAGAACGCTACCCTAAAGATGAATATTTTGTCTCTAAGGTATCAATCAACAACTATGTGACTCTTTATCATATACCAGTTAACAATTCATTGATAATACTATAAGCAACTATCCTCCAAATCGTAGCCTACATTTTTCACATTGAAAGTAAAAGCATCATGATTTGCAAGGTCAAAAATAGCACTAAAATAAAGGCTAAAGGTTTTCTAGCAGTTTGTTTATTTCTCATGTCATGGATATCCTAAGAATCTTCTAATTATGATCAATCATCAGTTAAGAGTTATAATGTTTTGCTTTTGATGGCAGCAGGTATAATATATTCAAGACATGAGGGTTTAGTAATGTATTTAAAGGTAAAATTCTGTTCTGTTTATCCCCAAACCGTAAGATACTTTATTTAAAGTTTTTAATATAAAACTTTTGAGTATTTTAGTTAACTGATGGCTGTCGTTAATATCCACCGAAAGTAAATGCCATAGAATTCAATAAGGTCCACTGAATGTATAGATTTTATAGTGGGAAATTTATTTTCTTGCCCCCAGAAATAATGAAATCATTATTTATTTGATGGACATAGACAGAGGATCTAATAAACTATAGAGGTTTATTGAAGTGGAGATAGTTCCAACTATTTGGTAGGAAATTAGATGTTTAAGAGGTGTTTGTGAAAGGTACACTTTAGCTCTTCTCATCAAATGGTATTTTTTTTTTTCTTTCTTTTTTTTTGGCTGGATTTTTTGTATCGTACGTAAGTCAGGATGTTATTTTGTTCTAGAATATTTCAATAGAAACATGCGTCCATAGTATTTTAATATTTTCAACATTCCATATTTGTTTCCTTTTTTCATGTCTAAACAATTTTCAGGGAAAATTTATATGATTGTTACTTCAATCATCTTTACTGCTTTTATATTCAGTAATATATATCTGCTTTCGACTCCTTTTTCATCTCTCATTTTACATCCCAATTCCACACACTCTATTTATACAATTTATCTTCATTGATTAAAAAAAAACTTTGTGATTATTGCTTGTAACTGGTATGCTGTACATTATTGACTTGCTATACCGTCCATAGAATTCAATAAGGTCCACTGAATATATAGATTTTATAGC
>NC_090748.1:22191175-22198675 GCF_036898095.1 Palaemon carinicauda | reverse complement strand
GATTAACAAACTGAATGAAGTACAGATCAACAGTACCTGTAGGCTTGTCAGTTTTGATGTAGTCTCACTATTCACAAAAGTACCTATTGATGACATGTTGGAATTTTTATCTGAAACATTAGATAATAGACAATTGAATCTACCATTCTCCATACACACTTTAATAGAATTAATTAAATTATGTATAAAAGATTGTAAATTTGAATTCAATGGGAGATTTTATGCACAAACTTTTGGTATGGCTATGGGAAACCCTTTATCCCCAGTATTGAGCAATCTATATATGGAATTTTTTGAAAGCAGAATCGTAAATAACATCATACCTAATAATGTAAAATGGTTTCGATATATTGACGACATAATATGTGTGTGGCCAGGAAATGAAAATTTAGATAACTTTCTTCTTAGATTGAATAGTTTGGTACCATCAATAAATTTCACTATGGAGCTGGAGAATAATTGTACCCTACCTTTTTTGGATTGTCGCATACATAGATGTAATAATAGTCTCAAGTTCAGTGTATACAGAAAGCCAACGAATATCTCGGCATATGTCCATTATTACTCAAACCAAGGCAACAAAGTTAAGAAATCTGTATTTACTTCTATGTTTTTAAGAGCATTCCGAGTCTGCAGCCCTGAATATATTGATGACGAAATAAATGGTATTAGAGCAATAGGTAAAAAACTAAAGTATCCTGAAATTGTATTAGATGATGCCCTAAGAACAGCAAAAAAGACTTTTTTCGGTAATGATAACAGAAAAAACTATAACACACAAAATTTACTTGTACTACCTTATTGTGATTCATTTAAAGAAATTCCCCAACTGTTAAAAAACTTCAATGTAAATGTAGCATTTAAGAGTAAAAATACAATAAAAACAGCCTTAATAAAGAATTCTCCTGACATTACCAAGGGATGTGTATATCGTATTCCATGCAATGCTTGTGAAAAATACTATATTGGTCAAACTGGTAAAGCCCTAGAAAAGAGAATTGAACAACATAAGAAAAGTGTCAGGTATGCTCAAGATAATAATGCACTCTTTGCCCACGTTAGAGATAAAAATCACCCTATTAATTGGTCAGGTGCAAAGAAATTGGTTCATTCAAATAACTTAGTAGAAAGAAACATCATAGAGTCCAGTTTCATAAAAGAAACCTTTGAAAACAACTTGAATATTGGTCATGGAATGTATAAACTCGACGCCTTTATATGTAAAGAGATTTGTAAACTATATAAAAAAAAAAAACATTAACCACTTAATGTAGAATTGAATGTATTGTGAATAATTAACGTCGGTGTGAAATTAATATTTAGACCAAAGCTACCATTCATTAAAGGAAACAATTATTTTATATAGTATGCATAAGTATATTGGCACTATATAGTGTTATGCTAGATATAAGTATTGATATATACATGATTATATGTTTATGATATTAATGTTGTATACATATAAATGTATATATGCATAGGTATGTATGTGTATATATGTATACATGTATATATGTGTGTATATATATGTATATGTGTATGTGTATGTATATGTATGTGTATGTGTAAGTATTTATGTATATGTATATGTATTTGTATCTGTATGTATGTATATATATGTATATGTGTATGTGTATGTATATGTATATGTATGTGTGTGTGTATGTATGTATATGTATATGTGTGTATGTGTATATATATATATATATATATATATATATATATATATATATATATATATATATATATATATATATATATATATATATATATATGTATATATATAAATATATGTGTATATGTATATGTATATGTATGTATATGTATGTATGTATATATATTTGTATTTTTGTGTATGTTTTGCTTATGTATTTATATAGATAAGGCTACCGCATTGACATATAAATAACTGTAATGAAAGTAAAATAAGAAGAAAACAAGAATATACCCGCCACTAGAAATGACCCCTTTTTAGCATGTGTCTAACGAGCTTTCGGACTCCTCCTACGCACACCTGAGTCAAGCCCAGGTAGCGGGTAAGGGAGTGTCATTGTTCTCTAAATCTCTATATGTATGTTCGTACTTTTGCTTTCCCTATAAATTGTAAGAAACCTCTCTCAATAAATCAGTTCTCTGAGGAAGTATCACGAAACTAGTCAGGACTCAAGTGTATATTCTGTATTTTCATTTTCCCTGTGGTTCTTCTGCATATATATATATATATATATATATATATATATATATATATATATATATATATATATATATATATATATATATATATATGTACATATATATATATATGTACATATATATGTATATATATATATATATATATATATATATATATATATACATAAATATATATATATATATATATATATGTATGTATATTTATGTATATATACTCACATATATATATATATATATATATATATATATATACTGTGTATATTTACATATATATATACCTATACCTATATATATATATATATATATATATATATATATATATATATATATATATATGTATATATATATATATATATATATATATATATATATATATATTTACATTATATATACCTATATATATATATATATATATATATATATATATATATATATATATGTGTGTGTATATATATATATATATATATATATATATATATATATATATATAGTGGAGTATTGATTTTTGTTTTATTTCCATTTATTTTCGTTATTTGTCAAATCGAGAGAGAGAGAGAGAGAGAGAGAGAGAGAGAGAGAGAGAGAGAGAGAGAGAGAGAGAGAGTTTGCATGTGTGTTAGCGAGTGAGAGGTAGTTAGTGTATCGATTGTTTGTTGTGAGAAAGACTGTTGGTATAATTGAGATTTATGTTTATGTTTTTAGCTAGATTACGACAGTGGTGAATGTCTTGGGTGAATATTTTTTTTTTTATTTGACTGTGCTAGTGGCAATTGTGTGGTTTGAGTGCTGGATTAATATTTTATACTATTTTTCGACCAGCGTGGAAGTGTTTCTTTTTATTTTGGCAGTAAGTACATTTTATTTTGACAGTAAGTACATTTTATTTTGACAGTAAGTACATTTTATTTATCTTTGCTAGGAGGATTCTGAATAATAGAAACAGTTTATTATTCATCTTTGATTATAGTGTGATAGTTTAGTTAGCTAGCAGTCTTTGTAAGTGGTTTTCTTTTTTATATTACAGGCCATAATTCCTCCTTTTGATTCCTTTTGGAGACTGCTTGTATGCGGACTTATGATTTTTGACCCTGCTAGTATTTGGACTTGGAACTGACTGCTCTTTTGAATTTGGACACAATCGGTAACGACTTTGCCTGTTTGAAGGAATTTTCCTCGTACGATGATGATAATGATGATGATGATGATGACAATGATGACGCATTAACCACCAAGAGTCTGATTTCCCTAGATTGTTTCACTCGCCACTTAAGAAAAGTGTTTCGAGTGTCTGTCCTTATATATATATATATATATATATATATATATATATATATATATATATATATATATATATATATATATATATATATATATACATACATATATTTATACATATATATATATATATATATATATATATATATATATATATACATATATATATTTATACATATATATATATATATATATATATATATATATATATATATATATATATATATATATATATATATATATATACTTAGTACATACTGGTTGTGGTCTATTTTAGTTTTAAGTTTTGTTAGATTCTATTTGATTGTAGAAGAGGTTATTTTGTTAGTTTAGTTTTAAGGAATATAGTATGAAGGATGTGATTTGTTTTCATTTTCCCTATGGGATAATTTGTGTTGTGGGGCAATTGGTCTGGTATAGTGATAAATGGTGTGGGGTTGTTCTTGTGATATCCCGCCCTATTATTTTGGCGCCCGAACAAGGACTGCCGAGGTGGGATTGATAGCTGTACTCTTGGACGAAGGACTGATATGTTAAAAGATTAGATTTATGCCTGAAAAATATGGAAGAGCAGAACAAGTTACTGAGGAAAGGAATTGCGGTAGATTAAGGAGCTTGAAGAGAAGTTGTCCGTAGAGAAGGAGAAGTTGTCTGTAGAGAGAGAAGAGTTGTTGCATGAGAATGTGAGGCTGAGTTGTGAAAATGAGGAGATGCAAAGGAAACTGAGGGAACTGTGGAGAAAGTGGAAGTTGGTGTTAAGATGAGGATGTGAGAAAATGAGGAACGGATAGGGAAACAAATGGATGCTATGATGGGGCAAGTAATGGGAATGATGAAAACTTTCATGGGTGTAGGTGCAGTCGGAGGAGTGGTTTCTGCTTTGGGTAATGGGGTGATACAGGAAGAGAAGGATAAGGTAAGTGATCATGGGGAAGGGAGTGATAGTGAGATTGAAGATAATGGAATTAGGCATTGTAAGGATGAACAGAAATGTAGAAGGAAGAATGAGAAGAAAGGTGAAGGTAATGTGAAGAACGAAAAGAAGAAAGGTCAGGGTGAGAGTGAGGATGATCATGAATGGGTGAAAGTCTTAAGTAAGAAAAAGGGTAAGAAGGGAATGATTAAGGATAGGAATTTAAGTATTGAATTGGATTCATTATATTCGAATGAGGAAAAAGGAAACATGAAGGGATTAGGCAGTGAAGAAAGTAGTGAGAATAAAGTTGAAGTTTGTAAAACAGTGGTTATGAGAGGTACCTAGGTGTGACAGGTTTAATAAACATAGCAGTAGGGATTTGTATGACTTTTTTTAGGGAGTATGAAAGGTTCTGTCAGGCTAAGTATGGAGATATAGTAAGAGAGTTTGGGCTAGTGAGATAGGAGAAAATTTAACAGGGTATTTTTTGATGATGTATGGTGTGATAATGAGTGTAACGGATGTTGATTATGAAAGTGTGAAAAAGAGTATAATTGAACAGGTAAAACGTATGAAAGGAAGTGTTAGGTATAAGCGTAAGAATGATTTTGATGAGGCACGGATAAATGTAGGAGAAGCGATATCAATGTTTGTTTGTATGTTGGAAACGTTAGCTAAGAAGAAGTATGGGGATGAAGGTATAAATGAGAATAAGGAATTAATGAAGAATTTTCTGGCTACTTTACCTGAGAATGTTGCTGAGTTTAATAATTTGAAACGTAAGAAGAAGATGAGGTGGACAAAAGAAAGATTGATATGGGATGATATTTTAGAGATAGTTGTGGATTACGAGTTGGATAGGTGATGAAAGAAAGTAAATATGTGAGTGTAAGAACTGGAATGAAGGAAAGTTTGCCAGAATTTGTTAGTTTTAGAGATGGTGTCATGAGAGGACCGATGAGGGTAGATAATAGTGTAGTAGATAAGAGTGTTAGGGCAAGTAATGTAGGAATATGTGTACGGACAAATGAAGGGTTTAGGCAAGGGAATCAGGTTTGGAGAGTTAGGGGTGCTAGGCTACAGCGAGGTAAGTCAGGTAGTTGTGTCCATGAAGAGAAATGTTATACTCGTAGGTGTGGGAAAGTAGGGCATATAAAGAATGAGGGTAGATGGGCATTAGGAGTATGTTTCGGGTGTGGAGAGACAGGGCATTGTATTAGTGAGTGTAAGAAAGAGAAAATGGTTAAGTGTTATCGATGTGGTATGACTGGGTATATAGCGAGTGGATATAGGAGTAATCGACGAATGTGATTTGTGGCACTTATGGTAAGGATGGGTATTATGCGAGGATGTATAGGGAACAGCGTGCAAAGTGTTCTGAATGTGGTGTAGATGGACATATAGCTAAGGTTGTAGGAGAAAGGGATTAAGTAAGCCAGGATGTTCGGGAAACTAAGTAATCAGAGGGTTCAGCTGGGTGAGTCCTCGTGTGTGTGTGGGAAGTGAATGTGATTCATGTTCGTGAGGGTTTATTATATGAAGATGTGATGGGACAAAGAACGTATGATTGCATGAGTGTGAAATTGACTTTTAATGGCGTAGAGTTGGTTGCTTTGATAGATACTGGTTGTGGTGTTAATTTAATGTTTGGGAATGCATATGATAAGATAAAAGATGTTTGTGAATTAGGGGTTGTAAAGGTAAAGTGAAAGGTATCAGTAATTTAAGTATGTCTGTGCAGGGAAAGTTACTTGAAAATGTTATGATGTGGGGGCTGATGATAGAAGATAAAGATTTTTAAGTGGTTGAGGGAGCAAATGACAAATATGATGTCTTATTAGGTTATAATTTCTTGAAAAAATGTGGTATGATTGTAAACCCTAGTGTAAATATGATAAAGATGGAAGTTAAGGGTAAATTTCATGAGGAATTTTATTTAAATGAAGATGGTAGTGTATGTACTAAGGTGTGGAAAGGTGTGACGTTAATAGCAAAAGAAGGTGTTAGATTGTCAAGAGATGCGAGTGAGGTTGTCAGTGTAAAAGTTGCATGGCCGAATAGTCTGGGAATTGGCAATAGTGACAATTGTGAACATGTAATGGAATGTTCGAAAGTAGGTAATTTAGTGAAAACAAGCGTGCATGTGTAAGATGTAGTTTTGATTTTGCAGGAGCCAAAGGTGTATCTGAGCTTGTTGCCAACTGTAAGGAGGAAGAGAATACGGGGTATATGTGAGGGTGATTGCATGGGATGTATGTATATGTTGGTCAATGTAAATGATGTAAGGTATGTTAAATTGAGACATGTTATGACTGGTAAGATAAAGCAAAAGGACAATTGGGATTGTGAAAGTTTGAAAGGAAGAATTAATGCAGAAGAGAATATATGTGAGGGTGAAAGGGAACAATTGTATAGGATGTTATGTTATAGACGGAGAGTTTTGAGTCATGGTGACGAGAGTTGTGGTGAGTCAAAGCTGCCAGAATTTAAGATAGTTCTTAGTAATGATACTCCCATATATCAGCGTTCACGACATTTTTCTCTGCCTATTGCTTGAGAAATAGAAGAGCAGTGCTAGGAGTTAGAGCATATGGGTGAAATAAAAAGGAGTAAGAGTGCCTGGAATAGCCCCATTGTACCTGTAAGAAAGGTAGATGGAAGTTTACGTATGAGTATTAATTATAGGAACGTGAATGAAGTAACTGTTAAAGAACGTTTCCTGATGAATGTGGTGTCTGACTGTGTGTATAAGATGCCTGGTATGAAAGTTTTTACGAAGTTAGATTTAGTTAAGGGCTATTACCAGAGGCCTCTGGCAGAGGGGAGCAGGCCCATTACGGCATTTTCGAGTAGCAATTGTCACTATCAGTTTAGAAGATTAAGTTTTGGCCTTGCTAATGCACCTGCTGCCGTCAAGAGGGCGATGAATGTTGTTTTGGCTTGGTTTGATCGACAAAAGGTGACTGTTTCTATAGATGATATTTTGATTGTGAGTGAGACTGTTGAGGAACGCATGCAGTTGTGTGAAGCAGTATTAGAACGTTTAATAGAAGTTGGTGTGAAAGTTAAGCTTGAAAAGTGTACATGGTTGCCCGGGGAGGTGGAATTTCTTAGGT
>NC_090748.1:22183675-22186175 GCF_036898095.1 Palaemon carinicauda | reverse complement strand
TTAACAACGGTAACATTACAGGAAATATTTCATATACATACTATAAAACTTTAACAAATCAAGAGGAAGAGGAACTAAATAGGATAGTGCGCCCAAGCGTACTCTCAAACAAGAGAACTCTAACCCAAGACAGTGGAAGACGATGGTACAGAGGCTATGGCTCTACCCAAGACTAGAGAACAATGGTTTGATTTAGGAGTTTTCTTTCTCCTAGAAGAGCTGTTTACCACAGCTATAGAGTCTCTTCTACCCTTACCAAGAGGAAAGTAGCTACTGAACAATTGCAGTGCAGTAGTTAACCCCTTAGGTGAAGAATTGTTCGGTAATCTCAGTGTTGTCAGGTGCATGAGGACTGAGGAGTATCTGTAAAGAATAGGCTAGACTAATCGGTGTATGTGTAGGAAAAGGGGAAGTGAACCGTAACCAGAGAGAAGGATCCAATATTATACTGTCTAGCTAGTACTACGAACAGTAGTTCACATTAATATGCAATTCCTTGATTATTGTTCTTAATTGGAAATTCATTAGTCATATAGTACGAAGACAATTTTGAACTATTGAATCGGCCTCCTCAATCTCAAGAGCATCTTAGCTACTTAACGGTTTCAACACTATTTTTTTTTTTCCTAACAAGATGTATAGAGAAATAATGATTAAAGATAGATTTCGGAATAAGCTACGATACCTGAAAAAGCAATCAGTCTATTTCTGGTAAGGTACCAACACCTAAAATAATCAACAATAAGGTTGTTTAACGGCGAAAACTGAACTTTTATGTCAGTAAATAGCTTTAAGATATTATATAGAATTACTATTAAATAGTAACCCTATACGAAGCTAATATTAATGCAAATTATTTACTGCCAGTTGTAATAGCATATAGCCTATATGTTTTTTCCACAGTTAGGCATTAAAGGAAGAATATATGAAAAACCACGATTTTTATATCATTGCAATGGTTAAAAATTAATAATGATTCATTATCTACGCCCCGTAATCTTTTACTTAATACATTCCATAATGTATTTTCATTTCATGATTATATTTCAAATAACTACAAGTTGTATCCAGAAAACGATAATTCTGATTTTTTATTACACAAAAGATATCCGCCAAATACACAAGGAAAATAGTAGGCTGACAAGAGAAACAAAAGACAAAAGAGGAATAGATTGTTGTAAAATGTCCTCGAAAACTTTCGAATACATATTTGTCTCATATCCTTTCAAACAGGAAAGAAAAAGAAATCTTTTTACGAAGAAATCGTTTCTCGCTCTTATTTGGTCTATCTCTAAACTTAAACGTCTGCAGGGTAAGAAGAAGAGGAAGAAGAAGAAGAAGAAGAAGAAGAAGATTGGGTTAGTTTAGATTGAACCTCCTTCATGTTGTTTTTGCTCAGATTTTACTCTTTACTATTATTTGATCGATTTTTGGAAATGGTACCCATGGCTCCAGTAATTTCCAACCTGTGATATGACTCTGTTTTTTATGTATGATATATAGAGTATTCTTTTATTAGAATGATATTAACCATTCAATAAATCAGAATAAAGACTAGTTAAAATATAGAGCATAGGAAATGTTTTGACGGACGCCCTAGTTTGTAAAACTATTTGGTAACGCACACATACACACACACACTATTCAGGGTAGTAACATTTAACTTGGTTAATATGATGACCCTCCAGAGAATCTGTGGGTTCTGATTTTATTTGAGGGAATTAAAATTAGGTAACTCTTAATAACATAGATTGGCCCATGTCATTTTTATCTGATATTGTCTTTCTCTATGAAGTAAAACCATATATGGTACTTTCACAATTTATTATTGTCTGCCAGTAATCCCTAGATTCCTAGCGAGATGGATGCTCTGTTTTTAGTTGCATTACGCCCTAGTAGTACTAACATACAGATTACATTCTGTAGGCGTTAAATGTATAGCGTTTTGCATCTAACTGTACACATCTGCAATAATGTTTGTATACCGTGTTGGATATCTGATCCTAGAATGAAGGTTTAATGGTTTAAAGGCCACTCATGAATGACTGAGGCAAGGGATAGTAACAATGCCCTAGCAAGCAGACAGTGCCCCAGAGTTTGACCATATATATAGGGTCAGGCAAAATTATCTGACACATTTGTAGGTTTAATAAAAGGCAAATAAAGTAAAGAAACAAAAAACTTTTTTTATTTTTGAAAATTACATATAATGCCATTCTGTTTCATTATGTTGAATATTAAATCAGTCAAATGGGATCCATTAGTGTTCACACACTGTCGAAGGCGTTCACGAATGTCAGATCATTTGGCCTGACCCTGCATATGATCAGCTCCCAAGGCCCCTCTCCACCCAAGCTAGGACGAAGGAGGGCCAGGGAATGGCTGCTGAGGACTCAGTATATAGGCATACAGTGTCTCAACCCCCCCCCCCCCCCCTTAGCCCACAAAGATTGTGAGATTGCAGTGACCAAAGAAGCAAACGACTTTGAACGACAGACTG
>NC_090748.1:22169076-22183175 GCF_036898095.1 Palaemon carinicauda | reverse complement strand
TACCTTCTCCGTCGGGAAGCTGGAAGCTGATATTGCCAAACGTCAGTTTGGTGAGGAACTTCCAAAGCTCTCGGAGTCTCTCTTACACAAAGAGCAAGAGACGAAAGAAAGACTTGCGGCATCGATGTCGTTGCAAACGACATTGGAAACGATAGCAAGTGACCCTAAGAACCAGGACATGTTCATGGTAGTGGCCAAAACCCATCTGGCCACAGTTACAAAGGAACTCTATAGCTTTATTAAAGCTAGGAGAGCCTGCAGAGAGTTTGTGTTCGCCTCGGCTGCAGTGAGGCATGAACCGAGGAAGCTGATCTCCTCTTGCATCTGGGGTAAGGACCTCTTTCCTAAGGAAGTGGTTAAAGAGGTAGTAGACAAGGCCGCCACGGAGAATAGGAACCTTCTCAAAAAGTGGGGCTTAAATCTTAAGAGAAAGTGTTCTCCGGATGAGGATCCCCAACCCAAGAAGAAGACAAAAAGGCCTGGGCTATCCTCTCGGCCGGCTAAGCCCTACCGACAGCAACAACAGCAACTTCCTGCAACTGCGGGGCCTCAGATAGTGCACAACCTCCAACCAAGTACCAGTTGGTACCTCAACAAGTGGTGACACAGTCGCTGGTCTTAAACCCAGCTTTTGAAAGGCAGACTTCATCCTTTCGCTCAAATACTAGAAGAACAGCCAGAGGTTCTTCTAGACGCCCTTGAAGGGGAAGGGGATTCAGGGGAGGATGAGGTCAAGGAGGCAAGGCCTCAGGTTGCACAACAGCGGAAGTGAGATGCCTTTCAGGTCGACCTTTCTAACAATGTTCTTAATGAATTCCGAAGGCCCGTGCTAAGCTTAGTCCTTCAGCGCCTACAAGACCCATTTCATGGTCACAAGATAAGATTCTTCATTTTGCCTAAATAATGAACAATGAGGATTGTGCTTAGAAGGATTTGACTCAAAAGTCATATTTCTGTTTGCACTCGCTTTGGGGGCCAGAGTTAGTGAAATAGTGACTCTCTCTAGAGAGGAAGTCCACGTCCAGTTCTTTCAGGAAGAACTGAACCTATTTCCAGACCCAACGTTTCTTACCAAGAACAAGCTACCCACCAACAGGTGGGGTCCCTAGAGAATCTGCCCTCTGAAGGAAGATGCATCTCCATGTCCAGTGGAGTGCCTAAAGGTCTATCTTCATAGAACTTCAGAATTTAAGGGAGGGCTGCTGTTCAGAGGAGAAACCTCAGGTTCAAATTTTTCACTGAAACAACTAAGGGCGATACTCACCTATGTTATTCGCAGAGCGGCTCCAGACAGTACACCTGCAAGTCATGATCCGAAGAAAGTTGCCTCTTCCATAAAATTTCCTTAATTATATGGACTTTGAACATCTTTGTTCGTACACCGGCTGGTAGTCATCCAAGGTGTTCTTTATGCACTATGCGAAGCAAGTGGGGCAACTCAAGAGATCTGTGGTAGCAGCAGGTAAAATTCTTAAACCTGCTGTTTAAATCTGCGAGGAACAGTGAAATTAATTTGGGACGATTAATTAAGGGAGTGGGTGTGTAGTCACAATGTGTTACTACACACTGAGTGATAGGCCACTAACGTGTCCTTACGAACTGTTCCATTGACTTTGGTGAACTAAAAGCATAATACGGACATTTGTGCCAGGCGTTTTTTACGCTAGTGTAAATAATCAGTAATACAGACTGTATCAATATTATTAATAATTCGATTAAAGTGTCAAATCTGTTTCCTTTTAGACGAAACAATATTTTCTGTTTACTGTTTTCTTTATGCTTTAATGGATATCGTCCACATTTTAGAAATTTTATAAATGCTGACTGATATATATGTTTATTAAATTTTTAATAAACTAGTTCATAGTGAACCCTGCGTCTTATTCGCCCACACTCATTTTATTAGAAATATACTGAGCATTAAGTTTAAAATAAGAATAATTTTAACATGGAATGTCTTTTAAGATTGTTCCTTTCTTCAAGCAAAAGACCACTTGCTTTAACCCTTCCTTAGGAAGGATTAACGTTGTACCCTAAGGGGATGGTGGTAGAGATGCAAAATTTGTTCCTATACGGATACAACTGTTATCCGATAGTTTAATAAGAGTAGATACACTGGGGGATATATCAGGAATTCATACTAACATTGGTGACTTTTATACAATCTTTGCTTTATAATGTATAGGGCAAGACCACTATACAAGCTTGTCATTTTGTCATCCATTGTTAATATGTACTCCTCGAGACTTTTTCCAGAGTCTAGTACGACTCTTCCCTGTAGGGGGCAGGAAGCACTAACATAGTTCATGCTTAGATGAAATGATGTATGACGGTAACATCATAGGTCTCTAGGTCTAGACGGACCAGGAAAATACTTTCTTGAGGGTACGGCACCGGTTGAGAATCCACAGATACAGTAATGCTCTGGTAAACTTCCATCAGGACGACATGGCCTGAGACAAAAAAACGGTCGCTAAAAATCTATTTTTGGGTAGGTAACCATATCGTCCCGATGGACCCGCCCTTCCTTTTATTATAAAAAGGGCTTCTCAACCCCTCCCTATAATACAGTATCTGTAGCACCTCGTGTATTGCTACAAGGAATAAGGATCGCTCTGCCGTCTTCGTCAGATACACACTGGAAACGGAATAGGAGAGATACCTTATGGACAGCTCTCTTTGCATTCTCGTTTTTAGATTTTTGTCACTGTAACCCCTTGAAGCATCAATACTGTTCGGGGTGAAGATAGGTATGTGGCGTGTGAAGAATACGTCCTCTGATATTATGCAATATCCCTGTTAGATTTATTTAGGGATATTCGCTCCAGGAGTTAGAATTCTGGATACCTTAAGGTAAAATTTTCTGGGAATATCACTACAGTTGAATATACCCTAGGAAGATACCCTTTAGGAACTTCCATCAGGACGATATGGCTACCTCACCCAAAAATAGATTTTTTGCTTTGGTCAAAATCCGTTATATATATATATATATATATATATATATATATATAAATTTACATATATATATATATATATATATATATTATAGAAAAATTTATGTATACATATATATATATATATATATATGTATATACATATACTGTATATATATATATATATATATATGTATATACATATACTGTATATATATATATATATATATATGTAATAAATGAAATAGTTTAGTTATTACATGTTTAAAACCCATGACGTAATATGTCATTGTGGTTGAAGATGCTAGCGTGAGATTTGCTGTAGTCATATAAAATCATAAACAGGATGTACTTTGCAACCTCGGCAATGTAACATTTTTCTGAAACGTCAACACCAGTGCATGGTGTGTGAAAGATTGTGTCGTCACCGGATGCAGGTGTCTTCCGAGAGAGAATGTAAAAGTTTCCATATTGTGTTTAAGCATACGATATCTGTGATATCGATAATTTAAGCAGTTCATATCTATACTTCACCTGAATTGGTCATCCGACCAAACCAGCTCCACTCCTATGATGGAGATGTTTAACTCTGTTGTTTTTAGAGAATAAATACTTTTTAAAGCTACTAAGATGAACTTCATTATCAAGACTTAACATCTTAAACAACACATACTCAATGTGTGCTTATAAAAGTAGCACACTAATAAATGGAGGCAGCGGTTAAACTCTACGAATCAGAGAAAGATCTTCAAGTAATTATAATAATAAACTCTAAGAATTAGAGGAAGATCTTCAAGACATCAAAATAAAGCTGTAAAAACCAGAGAAAGATCTTCAAGAACTCAACGTTAATGTATCTACAATTTTGACTAAGTAACATAGTCCATCGAAATCTATAACATTTAATGAATGTTATACATACAAACTGATGAACTGGATCTTCAATCAACATCCTAAGAAACCCAAGGACTGACGTTCAACGCTTACAAAACATATCCATGAAGAACTACATTCAACGGAAACTCGAACGATACATCGCTAACATACATCAAGAGAGAGAGAGGATGTGACGACATCACACAGAACCATATATAAGCTAAGTACAATTTTTTAAATTCATTCTAGTTTAGGCAGTGAAGTGTAGTTATCACGAGTCGTTACTCGATTATTACTGGGGTGAGTGGTTTGCTAATCTTTTATTTTCCTTTCATTAAAGGAAACTGTGTTAAACCCCGAATTCTCATCTAGAATTTTTTTCTCTTTGTGCTAATTCCTTTTTTTTCAGAAATTTACGGGAAATGTCTTTGTGTTTGGTTTTCTTTCAGAAATTCTCGGGAAATGTCTTGGGATTAGTAACATTGTTTGGGGAATTTTATTATACATATGCGTTTACGCAGTGGACGTCTGTATTCATATAGATATTTTGATAGAATTGCAAGGGGTCGAAGAGATAGGAAAAGAAATCCAGCAGTCATGACGCCCCCTGTGAGCCCCACCCCTGGACCTAGTGGCGTAGGCCAGACTAATCCTCCCCCAATTGTGACGCTTGTAAATGCCAGGTCAGCAATCCTTCCTTTTCAGGGTCGAGTCAATGGGTTCTTGCCTCAAAATGTGGAGTCATGGATTTCATCCGTCGATGCCCATTTAAATGCCAAACAAATCGTAGACCCTTTTGTACAATTACAAGAAGCTAAAAGTTTTATAGATTTTTCTAAGGGGGATGCGAGTGCGTATTTAAGAGGTGTTTCATTTCAAGAAGCAGTTACCTGGGATGATTTCAAAGTTAGGTTACGCGCGGTCTATTGGGGTGAAGAAGCCTTGGATGTAGTATTAACGTTACGAAATACACTTAATCAAGCCACTATGAATCGGCTTAATGTTATTGAGAGAGCAGCTCTCATAGCTGATAGGCTTAATGAATATCAGGACATTTTAGGTAATTCCACTTGGATTACTAGAGATAACCTCTCCGTGAAAGATTTTTTACGATTAATGTATTTAACTTGCATGACACTTATGTTGCCTGAAGCTTTAGTGCGGTGTTTTGATAAAAAGTTAACGCCTGCAAGTACGGAATTGGATGTGTATAAACAGATAAAAAAACACATGTCTAAGTGTCCAGATCTCGATCCCGTGTTAAATCAAGTTTTTGCAAAGAATGAAACATAGCCACAAACAGTCAACGTAGTTAATAATAGTCAAGTAGCGGGAATGACGTGTTATAATTGCAAACATCAAGGTCACTTAAGCGCGGACTGCAGAACGAAATTCTGCTCAATTCATAATAGTTCGACACATTAATACAATCAGTGTTACTCCCGTAAGACACAACAGAATCCCAGAAATACACAGTCAATTCCACAGTCAGTTCCATATGGAAATAAAAAGAAAAATCCTCATTTTAACAATAAGAAGAAACAACCAAATGTCAATGCAGTTCAGAGTCCAAAGCAAACCAACACTTCTTCGAATATCGCTGAGCCTGGGTCGTCAAACCAGACCTCGCAAGGTCAGACTAATTTTCAGATTGTGCAGAGCAAAGCCAATACCACATAGTTAACTCCAGAGGGGAAGAGAGTGATGTTGGGTCAAGGTCATTCGTGTCAACATCAATAGTATTGAATAATCAATTCAATGTTTTATCAGATAATTGTGAGGCAATAGATTTTCCTATGAAACACACGGCCGAACTAAGTAAAACAGTGCATGCTCCCGTAGATTTGCAACGAATTCATACAATAATAAGCCAAAATGAGTTACGACCAACCTTATATGCTGTAAATTTAGAACACAAATCCTTTACATTATTTTTTGACTCTGGTAGTCCACGTAATATCATGGATTTGAAGACACATCATTTGTTGTTTTCGAACTTTCCGATTGAAAAATCCAGAGTTGGACTCTCGAGTATAGGAAATAATGAATTAAATTCCATAGGCATAACTCATGTTCAATTCAAACACACGTTTTCCGATACATTTGTTGTTGTACAAAACATTGATATGTATCCAGCTTTAATTATAGGATACCCATCTATGGGAAATCAAAACATCATCTTAGCCCCTGCCAAGCACGGCGTGTATATCAAAGGGAAATTCTATAAGTCTTCTAATACCTTAAAATCAGTTTTGGATAAAAAGGAGACAACAAATGTAACCGTAACGTACGTTGAAGAACCAATAACTTGTCTCACTAATAAAGAAATAATATACGCGACCCAGCAGAATTCTCGTTCACCCGTAATATCATCTTGCACGCAATCTATCGAGCCAAACGTACCTTGGAATTTAATACTGCAAATAAAGAAAACATTACCGGGATCTGAAATATTAATCCTTTCCGACACTTTGAAAACTAATGGATTGTCTGTCACACAAGCTATTTATACAGTAGGCTCAAATCAACAATGTAATATTGAAGTCTGTAATCATTTAAATAACACTTTAGTAATTCACAAAAATCAACATATCTTGGATGTAGAAGTTTATAAACATCATATTCTTACCGTTGCTGAAATCAATCACTCTCAATCAGTTGCGGATGAATCCCTTTTGCGATCTATTGAAAATAAAATCAATAAAGGCATTCAAGACGAAGAAATTCAGCAGAAAATTTTTGGACTTTTAACTAAATATCATGATGTTTTTTCCACTACGGATGGATCCTTAGGAAAAACAGATGTGATCGAGCATCAAATAAGGTTAAAAGACAAGCAGAAAATTATCTATGTACCCTCGTACAGACTCCCTATGAAATTCCAGAATGAAATAAATGATGAAGTAGGTAAAATGCTAGAAGAAGGAGTCATTAGGAAATCAAACAGCCCTTACAATTTTCCTTTAATAGTTGTACCGAAAAAAGATCGAACATGGCGTATCTGCGTCGACTTCCGTCGTCTAAACGAGGAGACGATCCCTGATCGATTCCCAGTGCCATGTACTGACAATATTTTGTCTTTGTTAGGTCAGAATAAATATTTTACCGGTTTGGACTTACTTAAAGGCTTTCACCAGATATCATTAGAAGAAGATAGTATCCCATACACAGCCTTCAGCACAGCCAGGGGAAATTATGAATTTTTACGGATGCCTTTTGGTTTACGTTGTGCTCCTATAACATTTACAAGAATGATTAACATAGTGTTTGGAGACTTGTTAGGGGATATATTGCATGCCTATATGGATGATCTTGTAATCTTTTCCAACACCTTAGAAGAACATCTACGTAAGTTAGAACTAGTACTACAGAGATTAAGACAACATAACTTAAGGGTAAAGATTAGTAAGTGTGAATTTTTCAAAACAGAATTAATATATTTGGGTTTCATGGTGTCAAGCTAAGGTCTTAAAGTAGTCCATGATAAGGTGTCAGCTATACGTAATTTTCCCATACCTACTAATGTCAAGGGAATACAGCAATTTCTGGGTTGTAGTGGATATTACAGGTGTTTTATACGCAACTATTCAATAATAGCCGCTCCTTTAACTGATCTTACGAAGAAGGGCGTAGATTTCATATGGTCTGAGCAACATCAACAGGTGTTTAATACCTTGAAAGATGAACTGTGTAGTTCTCTAATCTTAAAATTTCCTGACTTCGGTAAGGAATTCTTCATTGCAACAGACGCCTCAGACTTAGGAGTAGGAGGGGTATTGCTTCAGCAATATGATAAACAATTTTTCCCGATAGATTTTTATTCTCGAAAATTGAGAACTTCCGAAAGTAAGTATGCAGTAATAGACAAGGAAGGGCTAGCTATTGTTAATTCACTAGTGCATTTTAAGTTCATAATTTACGGTTATCCCGTTAAAGTTTTTACTGACCATAAACCACTAACCGAGTTCTTTAAAGGCTTCAACCACAGCCCTAAACGAACTCGGTGGCATTTGATCATTCAAGATTTTGGCGCAAGAATCGGGTATTTACCTGGGAAAGCAAATATCATTGCGGATGCATTATCACGCAACCCTGTGTCATCTTGTACGGAGCCTTTAGCTGAATTAATAGATATATCAACATCCATGCCTATTGTTAAAACGATATCTGAACAAGAAGATTTAGGCTGGAGTGCTGAATTATTACAGACTGAGCAAAGAAAAGATCAGAAAATAGAAACAATTATAAATGCTTTGAAAGGCAATCATAAGGAAAAGGGATATATAAAGTATAAGCAGCAGAATTATATAATCAAAGATAATATTCTGTGTAGGACTGTGACAAGGAAAACCCGCAATACACCACATGTAACTAACGACCAGGTAGTAGTACCAATCTCACTTATTTCCACTGTCCTGAATTGGTTGCATTCAAATCCATTACATGGACACCCGGGGTTCTCATTAATGTCACAGAAAACCAAATCATTGTTTTATTGGCATACGATGCTTACAGATATAAAAAGACACATAGCTAATTGTCGCACATGTCAGGAAAACAAAGGGCATACGAAAACACCTGTCAGCCTAGGGGCTTATCCCGTGCCCAATCAACCCTTTGAAAGAATACATTTAGATTTGTTAACAAGATTTTACGAGTCAGACAGAGGAAATAAGCACCTCTTAGTAATTATAGATGCTTTAACTCGATATACAGAACTAATAGCGCTTAAAACTAAAACTGCGATTGAATGCGCTAGGAAGTTTTAAGAGTGTTACATTTGTAAACATGGAATTCCACACATGATAATCTCAGACTCGGGTGGTAAATTTAATAATCACTTTCTTACCTCATTGTGTGAATTCCTCAGCATAAAGAAAATAAATACCATGATATATCACCCAGAGTTGAATGGGCTAGTGGAAAGAGCAAATAGGAAGATTTTAAATATATTAAGAGTAACACTAGGGGGATCAGACACCAACTGGGATATTGCAATACCGGCGGCACTGAGTACTCTGAATCATTCATATCATATATCAATTAAAATGTCACCGCATGAAGCATTGTATGGTACCCCAGTTAGAACGCCTTTCCATGTATTAACGCCTACAACTAATCTATCAAATCCTTTAAAGAATGTATAAATGCAAGTATAAGTTGATATGATATCCTTCGAAAGAATCACAAATCATAATGATAAGGAATCATGATAAAATAGCGAAGCCAACTAAAACATATACCGTGGGTGATAACGTGTATATACAAATCAATGTGCGTAAAGGACTCAATTATAAACTAACACCTAAGTTTGAAGGCCCATTTAACATTTTGGAAACATTAATGGCCAATAGGTTTAGAGTTCAAAACGTATCCTAACCCACGGATGAGAGAATAGTACCATTGGCTCACATAAGAAATTGAAAAAAAAAAAAAAAAAAAAAAGAGGGAAAGAAGTGAGGGAAAAAATTTTTATTTTATGTGATTAAAAGTTTTCTTCTTAATACAGGAGTAATTACATATATTTTTCTCGTTACAGGTTTCCAAGATGAATTTTTTGTTGTTGGGAGTGATATTGTTCGCTCAGGCATTTTTCTCGTGTGGGATGAGCTCTGAAACTAAAAGTATAGATTTTAAATATGGCACTATAGTTAAAAGACAAGAAGACGTTTTTATTACATCCAGCAACGTAGTTGTAGAAGTGAATATGCAAGCAATTTTTCTTCCAGAGAATGATGTCACTAGCTTAAGAACCGCCATTACAAGGTTTTCTGTCTCATTGGATGAGTTGCATAGAAGACATTTTCATTTGACTACAGAGAGTTTGCTTGGATCGACATTAAAAGTTGCAGAGATGCTATCTGATGACTTGAAAAATAAGACTTACGAGACAGGATCTTTGGCTTATGACCTTTTGATGTGGACTGTAGGACACAAACAGAAAGAAAGACGAAATCCGTTTATTTATGCTGCATTAAACATCTTTGGGTCTATTGCAAGTTTAGGTTTAGGAATTTCCAATCGTCTTAAGATTAGTAATCAAAATAAGAAAATTGAGTTCTTGACTCATGAAGATGAATTGATTATGTCAGAACTAAGGAATCAGTTAGCTTCGATCAATCAAATTATGGATTTAGTAAATGAACATTCAAATAATATCATTCAGATTATGGAAGTACAGGATTTGTTGGCAACGTTAACGTATTATGATTCAAAGATAGATCACATACATAACAGAATTACACATTTCATTGAGAAATCCAAGGATTATGTAGAAGCTATCACGTTAGCAACTAAAGGTGTACTGTCGCCCCATTTGTTGCCTATAAGTTACTTAAAGTTAATTCTGGAGAACGGAAGGGATAAACTAGGCTATGTTCCTTTGTTAGGCGAACGTAGGTTAGAATTTTATTACAGCCTAATTACAGTAAGCGTTGATAATAACAAGATTAGGATTACAATTCCCTTTGATTCTTCTGATGCCTGGCAATCTTACAGGATATCACCATTTCCGACTTTCATGACGAATCACTCAAATCCAGTAATATCCAGTTTGACAGGACACGTATTGATTTCCCCAGACAAGGAAACATATACGGTCATTAAAGACTTAAATCAATTAACTCACTGTTCAGACGCAATGGATAGAAAAATATGTACAGCTGACTCATTTGAATTCCATAAAAACTTAATGGATTCATGCGAGTTAGGTATAGTGCTAGACGGTGCTCTCTCCCATACAAGTGAAAATTGTCTGGATAAGCTTTATCCCTTTGACAATAATGAGTTAAATTGCAGACTGAACAATGGCTCGTGGATAAGATACGACAAGGACGGCTTCAATGTATCATGCCCTGACGGATCCACGTCATTCGCCCACATCTTTGTTGCAGCAGATGGTTATATCGGGACTTCCCCTAATTCCATGGTGACCGGACTATGGACACTCATCAGAGAACGAGCCTACTTCGCGAACTTCACGTGGACATCTACAATGCCAGCACTACCTCTCCCGTACAATCAACAGGTTGCCAAGCGGTTGATAAAATTGACCGAGATGGACCACCTGTCACCGACTTATAAGGAAATTCTTCACCCCATACTACTAGCAGGATTAGGCATCACGGTGATGATATTTATCGCCGTGAACATCCTTGTTTGGCGTAGGTTACGGTACAGCAGGAAGCTAAAACAGAACGTTTCGCCCTGTCCAGACAAAACTCCTTATTTAATTCAGTTTAAAGCCGTTTGAAGTTGCCACCTCATTTGCAAAAGGAGTAAAATGTTTTGGAAAGTGTGTTTGTATGAAAAGCTGTTAGTACGCTAGTAATATGTAATTGAAGAAATTATCTACATTGCATTGTTAAAAATACATTTAAAAAAACATTTAAAAAAATATATAAATCATTTTTTCTCTCGGCATCTAATAAAATATATAAGCCGGAATGTTAAAAGAAAAGAGAAAAAAAAATAATAATAATAGAATCTATTGGCATCTAATAAAATATATCAGCCCTATATATATATATATATATATATATATATATATATATATATATATATATATGTACAAAACCGTGGTACGTGTACGTACCAGGAATTCATGTTTGTGCACTAAAATTGAATCTTTACCAAGGTAACAAATATTTTTATTAGATACCGTATTGTGCTAATCTATGTTTCTGACAAAGGTAACAATTATTCTTTAACAAGTTACCGAATCATATGTATATTAGTAATTTTTTTTGGTACCATATAATCATTTGCTAGCAATGTACCATATATATGATCTGTATTTATCATGCATTTTTTTTCTTTGCTTTGGTAATATCTTTTCATATGCATTATTGTTATTATTTTTTGATGTGCCTATTTGGACATTCGTCCTCATTTGCTTATGGCTAAAGTTAAACAAAGAATAATACATATGTCCAGTCACACCTAGTAAACATGTTTTGGCTTGTTGTTAAATTTTTTTTTGAAAAAATTGAGATAGCTGGCCGAGCTAATGTAATAAATGAAATAGTTTAGTTATTACATATTTAAAACACATGACGTAATATGTCATTGTGGTTGAAGGTGCTAGCGTGAGATTTGCTGTAGTCATATAAAATCATAAACAGGATGTACTTTGCAGCCTCGGCAATGTAACATTTTTCTGAAACGTCAACACCAATGCATGGTGTGTGAAAGATTGTGTCGTCACCGGATGCAGGTGTCTTCCGAGAGAGAATGTAAAAGTTTCCATATTGTGTTTAAGCATACGATATCTGTGATATCGATAATTTAAGCAGTTCATATCTATACTTCACCTGAATTGGTCATCCGACCAAACCAGCTCCACTCCCATGATGGAGATGTTTAACTCTGTTGTTTTTAGAGAATAAATACTTTTTAAAGCTACTAAGATAAACTTCATTATCAAGACTTAACATCATAACCAACACATACTCAATGTGTGCTTATAAAAGTAGCACACTAATATATATATATATATATATATATATACATATATATATATATGTGTGTGTGTGTGTGTGTATTTATATATATGTATATGTATGTATATATTTGTATACAATATCTTGTTTTACTAAAATTACAAAATCGTGTAAGATTTCACACTTGAATTTTGAAGTTTGAAAGAATGTTTTTGGTAAGTCACGCTCAGGAGAAACTTACAAACTAACTGAAACTGATAAAGAAATAGTTAAGTTCTGAGTAAAACTAAATTCTAAGTGATATGAAGCAGACCCTCATTAAAACGCCCAAAAACTGGCTATTTTCTGTATTTTTCCCAGAATAAAAAAAATATGAAAAAAATACTAATTATAACTTTTCAAAGTTTCAAGACTTCTTTTCAAGTAAATGTCCCTGTTAGATAAAAGTTTTGTAAAGGATTTGTTTTAGTTTCAATGGGAATTGCTTTCAGTGAAGTCGTCGTTGTGAAAATAATTAGAAAGTTAATACCAATATCAACAGCCACATCTATTTCTGTTTCTGGTAAGGATTTCCTTTTCAAAAAAGATTTCTTTCTTACTATTATTATTATTATTATTATTATTATTATTATTATTATTATTATTATTATTATTATTATTATTATTATTATTATTATTATTATTATTATTATTATTATTATTGTTCTTCTTTTTTATATATCTCATTCTTCTTCTTTTTTTTTTCTTCTTCTTCTTCTTCTTCATATCATTATTATTATTATTATTATTATTATTATTATTATTATTATTATTATTATTATAAATGTTGCTGTTGTTGCTGTTGCTGTTCTTTCTTCTTTTTCTTCTTCTTCTCCTTCTTCTTCATATTATTATTATTATTATTATTATTATTATTATTATTATTATTATTATTATTATTATTATTATTATTATTATTATTATAAATGTTGCTGTTGTTGCTGTTGCTGTTCTTTCTTCTTTTTCTTCTTCTTCTTCTTCTTCTTCATATTATTATTATTATTATTATTATTATTATTATTATTATTATTATTATTGTTGTTGTTGTTGTTGTTGTTGTTGTTGGTGTTTTTTTTTCTTCTTCTTCTTCTTGTTTTTCTTATTATTATTATTATTATTATTATTATTATTATTATTATTATTATTATTATTATTATTATTATTATTATTCAATTAAACTAAAAGAAAATTGTTCTTTAAAGAGATTCCTCCAACATTCCGCAAGAAAGCACTCCGAGACCATCTGTGAGAAACGGGCAAACTTCGAGGATTTTTCTTTGTCTTTAAAGGGAATTTTTTTTCCGAGATTAGGATTGCGCTAAGACTCCTAATTAAGTCATCACGGCCAACTTTAAATAACAAAACCTCGAGTTTTCCGTGGAAATTAATTTAGCTATCTCCAACTTTATCTTCTTATCATACATATATTAAATCTTTTAGTTTCAGCATATAGTTTTAACTTATTGTTATTTCTATCGATGTATATATCTAATTTTATTTTTTACTTATACTGATATAAATTAGTATCTATATTTTTCTTTCATAACTGGTTAACTGCAGCGATATAGTAAACCTCTTTATTTTACCCGATTCAACAATGTCTTTTTAATATTTTTCCGCCATTCATAGATTCTATAAAAATTTATATATGTGGCCGAAGATGGAATAAATATTCAAACCCAAAGATCTTGAGAGGAATAAGAAAGATGAAAATTTAGGAACGAGTATTATTACTTGGCGTCCTGCAATTCATCATTCAATTACGATTTCTAAGAAGCCCGATAATAAGAGCTTACAGTTGCGTAAG
>NC_090748.1:22161576-22164076 GCF_036898095.1 Palaemon carinicauda | reverse complement strand
GTTTTTATGTATGATATATACAATATTCTTTTATTAGAATTATATTAACCAGTGGAAGACTAGTTAAAATATAAAGCATAGGAAATGTTTTAATGGGCGCCCTAGTTTGTAAAAATATTTGGTAACGCGCACACACAGACACACACACACACCCTCTTCAGAGGTAGTAACATTTAATTTGGTTAATATGATGACCATTAAGAGAATTTGTGGGTTTTGATTTTATTTGAGGAAATTAGAATTAGATAATTCTTAATGATATAGATTAGCCAATGACTTTTCTATCTTGATAGTGTCTTTCTATGAAGCAAAGCTATGTATGGTCATGTCACAATTTATTATTGTCTATCAGTAATTCCTAGGTTGCTACCGAGATGGATGTCCTGTTTTCAATAGCATTACGCCCTAGTAGTACTATCATGCCAATTGCTTTCTATGGGCGTTATCTGTATAGTATTTTGCATCAATCTCTATACATAAGCAATAATGTTTGTTTACTCTGTTGGATATCTGATCCTAGAATGAAGGTTTAATGGTTTAAAGACCACTCATGAATTGCAGAGGCAAGGGACAGTAACATTGCCCTAGCAAGCAGACAGTGCCCTAAAGGCTGACCATATATACATATGATCAGCTCCCAAAGCCACTCTCCACCCAAGCTAGGATGAAGGAGGGCCAGGGAATGGCTGCTGATGACTCCGCAGATAGGTCTAGAGGCTCCCCCAAACCCCGGCCCCCATCCTTACCTCACAAAGAATGTGAGATTGCAGTGACCAAAGGAACTAACGAGTTTGAGCAGGACTTGAACACCAGACTGGCATTCACCAGTCAGGGACGTTACCACATCGGCCACCACAACCCTTATTTCATTACTTTTCATAAACACCATTCAGCCAGCAGGATGGAAGTTAGGAGCCAAAGTTCATTTTGATTGATCAAAAACCTCTTTTATTAAACATAATTAATGCTTCACGAAAATTGAATGTATAATGAATGTTTTTCAAGGCTCTTCTAATTTTTTTTTTCCTTTTTTTTGTGAGTAGTGATTATTCTATATTCCTTGGTGGAAGTCTCAGTCGAGTTTTCGTCTGATCTAGGTTGTGTTTTTTATAGAAACTTGAGTTTTCAGCTCGAAAGATATTGACATTAAACTAATAAGGTTTACAAATTGACTTGTTTCCAAATATCATAAAGTAAATTCAAATGTAATCTTGACTATATCATATATCATGAATAATACTAATGATGTGAGCTTGTTAGCTTTATGCTAAAATCATGAACTTTCTTTATCTACCTCAATAAGTTTTAATAATCAACAAACAATCGAGAGAGCTTTAATTTGAAACCAAGATGATTAACTTTAAACCTACCATCGTGCTTCTGTTCCCTTCCTGCAATCTTGACAGTTTCATGTTCATCTTTTTCGACAAGATAGGATGAACGCTTAACTAACCACGGCTCAAATCTGATTCCTTAATTCAAATGTTTTCTTCCATGTGGTTTCATATCATCAAAGTTTGTGTATGAAAACAAACATATACAAAAGGAAGAATAATTCATGTTACAATAACGAAGATTGAGCATATTTTTCTTTTTTATCATTCATTTAAACGGAAGTATATTTATCTTTAAGCACACGATTCTGATAAAGAATGAAGTAAAAGGCAGAACTATTAAATAATGAATTAAATGTCAGAGTTCCTCTGAGCCCCAATGCAGGTTTCATAAATCTCATTTTATTCTCCTCTGACATAGAGACTTAATAGTGTGAAGACTTAAATGGATTTCATCATTTTAGGATGCTATTTGAAGATATTCCCAGTTTCATCATTCGTTCTTTATTTCAAATGAAAGGCTTTTACTTTGGAGGCTTCTTCTATAATTCCGTCCTCCGTGTAATTAATAATTCTTTAATATCAAGGTAATTCTTTTTATTTATTCTTAGTGAGAACTTTATCAGATATAAAAAAAAAATGATGGCATATTTACCTGTGGTATTATCATAATATAGTAAATTTCATTAAGAATTTTAGGGAAAATTCAATGCTGCCACGGTGATTTTGGTAGACATTGGCAAGGAAACTCAAACAAAATACATCCTGTTAAACATTATAAATATATTGAATTTATTTATTATATATAAGATGCACTATAAACAAAAATTAGCAAAAATTATTTAATATGGTGTTGCAGATTCATACATATTTACTATATTGTATGTGTTGTAACTTAATTAAGCTTAAATTGCAATCTATAACATTTATATGGACCTTCACTTATGTTTGCCAAAGTCTGAATTCAACAAATTCATAATCAACTTTTAGTTATTATATGGTGTAACTGAAGACTATATTTTTATTTGAATTTCCAGTCATTTTAACATCCAGGACAAATATTCTTTATTACCTTACAAATGTTTAATAATACATAGAGATGTTCGGGATACATTGACGTAGAACATAACACCAATGATAATTAATCTAATTTTTTTTTTATAGAC
>NC_090748.1:22146576-22154076 GCF_036898095.1 Palaemon carinicauda | reverse complement strand
CTCTCTCTCTCTCTCTCTCTCTCTCTCTCTCTCATGTTATTTCAATTATTCCGTAAATATTTATAACAATCAGTTTCTTTTTCTTTAAAACTAAACCCATTATTCAATTGCTTGTATGCAAATATACCCATTCATATGTGTCACGTAAATTTTTCAGAGGAAAAACACCTCAATTTTACACCTAATTTATTCTTTTCCTTTATCCTTCCGGTAATGATGATGAATACCATTATGAATTCATAAGTCCCATGGCATCATGTTAATATATCTATCGTATTTTCATATCTATAAATTTATCTCAACAGTTAGTTTTGGAAATACGAAAACCTTCCCACTATTTTCCTTGATTCGCAAGAAGGAAATCGTGTTTGCATTTACGAAGTGAACGTCGTCAGCAAAGAAGACTTGGCAAAAAAAAAATACTTTTAATCTTCAAAGCTGGAATAGAAATATATCTTTTTTAGTAAAACTGGATTATTTTCAAAGCTTGAACAAAGTTATTTGAAAATAAAACCTTATAATTAATACCTCCATACACTTGTTACAAAGAAATAGGCCTACGTTATTCGAGAAAGAATTACTCTATTGTCATTGTAATGAACGCTAGTAAAAACGAACGGCAACCGAAAAAGCAACAATACTGGAGCCCTTACAAGCAACAACACACAGCAAGCAATAAAGGGAAGCCTCTCTCTTCACATCGAAGCCTTCCAATCCTTGTGGATTCCAGCACAATAGCTTTAAACTTTTGTTTTCCAGACTCCGTGCGCTTCATCAATCAGGGGGTATTGCCAGGTGCGGAACTATTATCTCTTTCCATATATCATCGTAATGTTGTTATACAGTACCAACATTGTATACAACACAGAAAGATGATGCACGATCACCGGTACTTCTGGGTACGAAAGGTATTCGATATTCTTTTGTAATGATCGTTTCGAAAATTTATATAGTTACTATCGTGTTTATGTTTTCATAAAGATAATGTTACGGTAGAAAAACTACCAAAAAAAATGGACTTCAGATCAAAATATATATCAAAAAAAAAAATTCATATGTAAAAAAAAATAATGATATAACAGAAACTGAACAAAAATGATGGAATAAATATACCCCAAAATTTGAGTAAATATTTAATTAGTTATTGTGCTCTCGCATTTATCACTACATTTAAGTTTTGTTTCTTATTAAAAATATTACATTTTTTTAAAGCGTGAATCAACAAACATCACTGTTGTGTTATGATAATTTGCATTTTAAATCAATATCATCTAGGTTGATGAAACACAAATTCCTCTCATCAATGCTACATTAAATAAGCAATACACGAGATTAGACTGTTTTACATAAATTGTTGCATAAAACAATAAACTATTCAGATATTATTCAAAATTTCCACCAACCGAAGATACTAAACATTGTTTACAACAGAAGGAAACAACTTATAGGACTGCTCATTCAGATGCGTAATGCAAATTTTTTACGGCACACATATACACATAAACACACACACACACACACACACACACATATATATATATATATATATATGTGTGTGTGTGTGTGTGTGTGTGTGTGTGTAAGCGTGTGTGTTTGCGTGTGTGTGCCATAGATTCTAAGCAGTAAGTGTCACCTCGACAATTGCTTCTTTGCAAGTCGTAACCTTTACCTTTATAATCACATCTTATGTTAGGATGAGGAAATAGAACTGGGTTGTTCGTCATCGTCTTCGCTGTTATAATATTTGTAAACACTTTGAATATATATATATATATATATATATACAGTATATATATATATATATATATATGTGTGTGTGTGTGTGTATATATATACATTATATATATATATATATATATATGATGTTACGCCAGCGAAGTCGAGCTTTGTTTAAAGACAGAGAGAACGATGAAAACAAGGTAAAGGTCGTCAGCCGGCTATAGGACAATAATTACCGACAACAAATATAATTACAGAAATATTATTTTAACTAAAATATATACGAAGTGAACACCGCAGAGAGATTGTTATTCATGGTGAATTAAACCCCAAAGCGTTTCACGTTGAGTTAGACAGACCATGGGGGACTTCAGCAAACGTGATCTCATTCCCTGGAAAGTGAAAAATTTATCAATAGTTATTAACCGATCTCTTACGCAAATTACTGCTCTAGGCTAGGATCCCTATGAAGTCATTTGCTTATAATTTCTAAAAAGAAGTAAATGTCAAATACGTAACTTATAAAACTTATACCACTCTCCATGTAAATTAACACTGACACAGGATAAGGTTATTGAGGTTAGGCAAGAGATAATGACACACGTGGTTGGGACCTAAGAATAGGATCAGATTAATAAGGGTTTAATAAGGGTTTAGTGAATACGATCTTTCTTTAAGGATAAAAGGAAAGGATGGAATGTAATGAGAAAAAAAACGGAAGGCTGAGTAAAGTTAGGATATGAAGATAAAAGAATGTTGTGGCCTCCCGTGAAGAGACATGCTACTTCTGTGAATGTTGAAGAGCGAAGACTGTGCCCAACAATAGGCCTACTCTTGACTTTTCAGGGGTTCTTTTATTTTGCTCTGCTGAATGTCAACGTTGTTGTTTTAGATATCTGAAATAAGATAGTTCAAGGGAGTAGACGGGCAATGGATAGGTGGACAGGCTGCGAGTGTCTGTGGTAGGTTGCAACAGTTGTTAGTAGTGCTGTGGTCAGTGTACGAAAAATGGGGCAATGACCGTCACGAATAAGAATATATATATATATATATATATATATATATATATATATATAAAACAAAATAGTTGGGACATCTCACATGTTTATTGATACCGACGCTAAGACACTCATCCCATTACCAAGGCTAAAAAGTGACAAACGTTGTAAGAAAACCAAAGAAAATCATAGTTAAATATGAAATACAGAAAAAAAAAGTTTTGAATGAAAGTTATGTACGGAAATAAAATTAAGTTAAATAAAAAAAAAAAAAAGGTAGACCGTAAGCTCCAGTCCAACAAATTAAGAGGAGAATCAGCAGTTGAATACCAAACAGGAGAACATTACTCGAAACAAGGTAGAATGAAAGAATTAAAACACTTCTTCAGAATAGATTGATTACCGGAAATCTTAAAAGACTTTCTCAATAAGCCCATTTTTTGTACAATTGAAGAAGACACAGACTTCATATGTTTCTAAAATGTAAATTTGCTGTTGAAAATCACAGCTAAAAATTTCAAGAGTCATACAAAGTTAAATAAAACATTATCAATGCTTAGATCAGGATATTGAGTTGTGTTACGATCCAACTTTATACCCCATAATTTGCACTATGCACTATTTTTAGCTAGATCTCTATTAAGGGATTCAGCAACCCCCAGATCTACATTCTGGAGATGGAATGGATGCAAAGAGAGTAGCATTATCTACATATGCAACAAGCTTGTTTTGTAGACCAAACCACCTGTCATGTGTATATAGTATGAAAAGTAATGGGCCCAGAACACTACCATGAGGAACGCCATATATATGTGTGTAAGTGTATGTGTGTGTGTGTGTGTGTTGTGTGTGTGGGTGTTTGTTTTCTGTCTGTCTGTCTGTATAGTAAATGTATATGAAAATAAAGCATTGAAAACTGTTAAATTTTTTTTTTTTTTTTTATTTTGATGTAAGAAAAATCTCAAGAATGGGAAATGTGGCGATACATTAATAAAAGTTTTAAGAACACTATGATATGTAAAAGGATAAAAGGATGTATCTGGGGTGGTCACGCAGAACAGTGCTTTCAAGATAGTGGTAAAGAGTGTAATGTAAGTAAATAGGTTCGACATCGCTTCTTATGCGGTTTATGCATAGGTCATATACTTTGATCAATTTATTTTATACTACACATATTGTTATTTCAAGACTTAGCATTTTGAATTAAGACGGTTGCAATAACTGTTGCTATTACTTGCACTTCCTTTCTAGAGATAGCAAAATAATATAAAATCAATTATAAATTTACATGTATATATACATATATATATATATATATATATATATATGCATATATATATATATATATGTGTGTGTGTGTGTCTTATAAAAGCTTTATAAGAAATTACAATTATTTACTCCACCGTGCCTCACTCATCAACTCTTTCCTGGGTGCATCATAAAAAAAAAAGCATGGACCTATGTATTCCAGACTGTTTGCAGTATCAAAGAAATTATATATGTTAATGATTAATAATATAATGTATCATCGCAGCATGCATAGGACCTCAAGAATAGGGCAGAGAAATAAATAAATTGTTGGTGTTATTTTATCCAAACTTATCCGAATTTCCGGCTAGAAACTAACTTATTTATGCAGGTATGATCATGATAGGCAATAAATGATACCTAGAATATAACCACTATTGATGAAAATTGAAAGGTGACAAAATTAGAGAAAATTTTTATTTTCCATATAGTAAAAGAGAATTGAAAATGTTAGTGTTATAATCTTGGTAATAGTAAAATCGGAAATGCTAAAGATGAATATACAGTAGATGGTGACATTTTCCGAAGAATAACATTACTGATACGACTGAATAAACGTGGAGAGAAATCTTATTTGTTACAGGGCTAGAAGAAATGCCAAAATTATGTGACCATTAAATCATTATTTCATAAACGTTCCTCGCCATACTTTTGTCAAAAACAAATGCTGATCAGTTATTGTTAATATTACAAACTAAGCTACTACCAGAGTTGGAAAGGCAGGATGCTATGAGCCCAACGTCTCCAACAGGGGAGAAATACCCAGCGAGGAAATGAAATAAGGAAATGAATAAACTACAAGAGAAGTAATAAGCAATCAAAATAAAATATTTTAAGAACGGTAACGACATTAAATTAAATATCTCATATATGAAAACATGAAAAAAAGAAGAGGAAGATAAAAAGGATAGAATAGCTTTGCCGATTGTACCCTCAAGCAAGAGAGCTCTAACTAAAGACAATGGAAGACCATTGTACAGAGGGCTACGGCACTACCAAAGACTAAAGAAAAATGGTTTGATTTCGCAGTGTCCTCCTAGAAAGGCTGCTTACCATAGCTAAAGAGTCTCTTCTACGTGCGATACAGGATATAACCTTGTTATCTTGTTGAACAAACTTCACTTGCATTCACTTGCCTCTCTGTTAGTACATAACAGCCATCTTAATGTGGAGGGCATAGATGAGTTAGGGTCGGTGGGCAGCATCGTCACACAGTTGGGCACAGCAGTGAGGAATGAAGGCGGGGGGGGGGGGGGGGGGGGGGGTGTTGCTGATAGTTGTTAGGTGCAGGTGAATGCAAGTGAGGTTTATACAACAAGACAGTGAGCTTATATACAGATAGCTGAGAGCAAGAATGACACAAAATTAAAAAAAAATTTAAAACATGCGATAGCAAGATTAAACAGGTTTCTATTATCAGTGCAGGGGGAGCGAGAGATAAAAAAAAAAGGCAATAACGTTACAGTGTACGACAGTGTATGAATCACCTGCGATATAAGTTGTTTCATTACAAGAATAGCTCACTCAATTCACAATGTTACAAATAAGCAAGAAGGATGACAATTTTGCATATTCGTAGATATAACTCCTTTAGTTTCTAACTAAGGTTATTCAAAAGTAATGCCGAAGCATTCCAAAACTAAGCAACTCCACCATGTTAGTTAAATGATAGAGTAAAGTGAAATATGAGTCCTTCGAAGTTTAACAGTAAACACTGGCAAGTGGATAAGTAACATTGTGAATTGATTTTGCTGTGTTTAAAGTCAAGTAAATATTCTCATATCTGAATTGGAGTTTATCAACATGAATTGAGGAATAAAAGTCTATGATCACCATTCCCAAATCTTTGGTTCGAGATAAACAATCATCCAGTAAAAAGTGGCTTTTGCCTTTCAGCTTTATGTAGAATAACTGCTAAACACCATATTTCATTATACATTACTAATTTTCCCATTTACCTCTATAATGATGAAGAGGCTTATTGAAACTTATTTGGGAATTATCATTTATCGTATATTCTTTACATTAAATCTTGATCTCACTATAATCAAAATATCTAAAAATAGATAGATAGATAAATAGATCGAGATGGAGAGATTATCTAGTAAATATCAACAATGTGACTAATAGTTAATTATAGTTCTGGACTATCAGTTCTTTCAATAAATTTTAAGCAATGCATCAAACATTTTACGTTACGGTGATTAATCTACAACGTGTATAATATTATAGTTTTGATAATACTCCTTATCAAGTATTTATCATGCCCAGGGAACTGCCAATTCTAGAGCCATTTGGCCGTGTGATAACAAAGACTGTAAAGCGAAGACTGGAAAATTCTTTCGAATTTTGAGCTTTGCCCGCTTTAGTAGGGCGCGTTGACAACAGATGGCACTGGCTTCTCGTGCGCTAATCGTCTGCTACCTTTTTACTCAAGTCGTCAGAACAATCAGAACAGTCTCGGCAATGCTGTCACCATTACGTATAATAAGTAGCTGGTGTTGTACATATTTTCCCTTAAGAATTAGCTATCATTAATTGATGCATGCTTTTCTCCTATCAATACAAGGAAAGTTAAAGTACGGTACAAGTGCAGAACATTTTAAGCATGACTGCAAAAAGAAAATCAGCAGAGGTTATAATTACAAGACCTGTGAAACTCCCTCGAAAGGAATTAATAAGGATGCCCAATGAGATATAACAGAGGACCAATGCATTCTACAGAGAGAAAGGCTAGTCTTCAGGCAACCATCCGGTGTTAAGAAGATATGTTCATACATTACATACTAAGAGAGAGAGAGAGAGAGAGAGAGAGAGAGAGAGAGAGAAGGGGGGGGGGAAAGAGAGAGAAGGGATAACAGCCAAGGGAGAATAATTTGTGTGAATAGCGAAGAAGAAGAAATGATATGTTCATGCAAGACCAATCTCATTACTTTGCATGAAAGAGAAGGAAGAGAAAAAAAAATTATATTTTCAGGAATTTTTTTTTTCTAAATTAAAATTGAGGAAAGTCATAAATGTATGAAACATTTTCGATATAAACGATAAAAATATCAGGAAAATTAAAAGGAATGAAATCAAGGCTACGATTAAAGAAGTAGTTAGTAAAATGTTGAAGGAGAAGATAAGAAAGTCAAGTAAAAGCAGAAATGTTCTAAAGTAACAAACCTGTCTAAGTTATAATTGTACAGAGCTAGGAATAAAAAAAAAAAAAAAAAACTCGAGGAAGTGTATAGTCTAAGCTGTGCTGTGCACAGATAGAACACCTCACCCATTTCTTACTTTATTGTCAAGATCTCAGCAAAGATAGAAGAGAAATAGAATAATTGCAGCAGCCATATGAAGGGGAGAGGGTATAGGAATTTTTCTTTATTCAATATAGTACGAACAAAAAAAATAGAATATTAATATATATACACATATATATGTATATACACACACACACACACACACACACATATATATATATATATAT
>NC_090748.1:22109076-22131576 GCF_036898095.1 Palaemon carinicauda | reverse complement strand
CGTCGGAGGAGGTTGTAGAAGGAAAAAATTCGGCAGGGACAACCAACGGGTCGCCATACACCATTTCAGCTGCCGAGACGTCGAGGGCGTCTTTAGGAGTGGTCCTTAGTCCCAGGAGGGCCCAGGGAAGCTGAGTAAACCAGTTGCAATCCTTGCAGCTGGACTTCAAAGCTGCTTTGAGGGTGCGATGAAAACGTTCAACCATTCCATTGGCAGCGGGGTTGTAGGCCGTTGTCTGATGTAGGGTGATGCCCAGGAGATTCGCTAATGACGTCCCCAATTGAGAGGTAAAAGTGGTTCCCCTGTCAGAAGAATTATGCTCAGGGATACCGAATCTTGAAATCCATCCAGAGAGTAAGGCAGGTGTACATGAGGCGGACGTTGCAGTTTCCATGGGAATGGCTTCAGGCCAACGAGTGGAGCGGTCGATGACGGTAAACAGGTAACGATGTCCTTGTGATGTGGGTAGGGGGCCTACAACGTCGACGTGAATGTGTGCGAAACGACGCTGAGGTTGAGGAAAGGTGCCCACTCCTGAATCCGTGTGTTGATGTACTTTGGAAGTTTGTCAAGAAGTACAGGCGCGGACCCAATCCTTAGCATCCTTAGAAATGCCGTGCCAAATGAACTTTGCTTTCAGCAGCTGTGCAGTAGAACGGCACGAGGGACGTGAAAGGCCGTGAATGAAATCAAACACCTGTCGGCGCATGGGAGCAGGAATCCAAGGTCGCGGTCTACCAGTACTGACATCACAGAGGAGGGTGGTGTTGGAGTCTTCGAGGGGATAGTCTTCCCAACGGAGGGACGTGCAGGATGTCCTACAAGCTTGATACTCTGGATCCTGTCGTTTGGCTTCAGCCAGGGCATTGTAATCCAATCCCAGTTGAACGGCAGACAACGTGTTTCTTGACAGGGCATCGGCAATGGGATTCATTTTCCCAGGGATGTATTGAAGGGTGCAATTGTATTCGGCCACGGCGGAGAGATGTCGGCGTTGACGGGCGGACCAGGCGTCAGACTGTCGAGTGAAGGTGTGCACCAGAGGCATGTGGTCTGTGCGAATGACGAAGGGCGTACCTTCTAAGAAATGGCGAAAGTGACGGACAGCCAAGTGCACCGCCAGCTATTCTCGATTGAAGGTAGAATAACCCGATTCTGCCTTGGAAAGTTTTCTGCTGAAGAAGGTCAATGGGCGGGGCGAGCCTTTGACCACCTGCTCGAGTACTGCACCAATAGGGACGTCGCTGGCATCGGTGGAGAGAAGGAGAGGGGCGTGTGGGATAGGAAAAGTGAGAGCCGCAGCAGTTGATAGGGCCTTCTTTGTATTGCAGAAGGCTGCTTCTTGAAGGGGACCCCACTTCAGGTCCTTTGGCTTGCCCTTGAGGGAGGCGTAGAGGGGAGCAAGAGTGGCGGCAATGGCTGGCAGAAAATGGTGATAATAGTTGATCATGCCCAAGAATTCCTGCAGAGCTTTGACGATCGAGGGCGCGGGGAAGTTCTGAACGGCTGCTACCTTCTCAGGGAGGGGATGGACTCCTTCAAGAGTGATACGGTGCTCTAAGAACGACACTTCGTTGGCGCCAAAGGTACACTTGTCGTACCGGACTACAAGGCCGTTTTGTTGCAGGCGGTCGAGCACGATGCGCAGGTGACGGAGGTGTTCCTCTTTTGAGGAGGAGAACACAAGTATGTCGTCCACATAACATACACAGAAAGGGAGGTCCCCTAAGATGCCATCCATGAGGCGTTGAAACGTTGCCCCAGCATTACGAAGGCCAAAACAGGAGTAATTGAAGGTGTATGTACCAAACGGAGTGGTGATGGCGGTCTTGGGGATGTCTTCTGGGTTCATAGGCACCTGATAATAACCCTTCAGGAGGTCGAGCGTAGAGAAAACCTTTGCTTTGTGCAGGTAGGAGGTCCCGTCGGCAATGTCTGTGAGGGGGTAGTGATCCGGTTCTGTTTGCATGTTCAGGCGCCTGTAATCCCCGCACGGACGGAGGGAGCCGTCTTTCTTCAGAACGATGTGTAAGGGTGACGACCATGGGCTGGAGGCCTTTTGGCAAAGTCCCATTTCCTCCATTTCGGCGAACGTCTGTTTGGCGGCTGCCAATCGTTCCGGTGCCAGACGTCTGAATTTGGCGAAGACTGGGAGTCCCGTCGTCTTGATATGGTGATAAATACCGTGCTTGGCAGGAACCATGGGCGTTTGGCAAAGTTCTGGACGGAAAACTTCTGGGTACGACGTGAGGAGGTGGGCGTAGGCATCCGTGGGTGTGCTGATGTGGAGAGCGAGGTTACAGGGGGCGGGTTGAGGAGGTGTCGACAAGTATGAGTCTGCGTTGGCCAATCGTTGGTGGGCGACATCGACCAGAAGGTGGAAATGAGAGAGGAAATCCGCACTGAGGATTGGCATGGTGACGTCAGCAACGAGAAACTTCTAATTGAATTTACCGTTTCCGAACGATAATGTGAAGTTCTCGTAACCGTAGGTGGGTATCGCAGATCCGTTGGCAGCTACCAAGCGGACGTCGGCAGATGTAGACAGACTACGTCGTGCCTTGAAGAGTTTCCTTGGCAAAAGAGAACGACAAGCACCCGTGTCTACCAAAAATCGCACGCCCGTTCCTGCATCCTGTAAAAAGAAAAGATTTGAAACACGGGAGGCCACCGCCACAAGCGATGGCCTACTTAGACGTTTTTTTGGCCACTGACAATACTTAGCACATTTCTTCGCGGTTGCCCTGAATCTGAAGTGGTAGTAGCAAAACTGCGGCGGATGGGAGGTTGTAAGTGGCTGTAGAAGTCGTTCGTTGGGGCGCGAGCGATTGGTGGGTGGTGGGCGGCTTTGTCGCTGCTTCGACACGTCACGGGGTAGGCGTGTATGTCCTACGGCATTCATTTCAGCTTCTGTTGACGTTGAATAGGCATCCTCTTCGTCAGGGGTGGAGGCGTTGGTGGAGGTCTTGAAGTGGCTGTCCATAAGGGCGTCAGCTTTGGTCATCAAGTCCTTTATGGGTAAACTATCGTACAGGTTCGGGTAAACGGCGTATCCAAAGGGCACGAAGTAGGTTCACCTCACGAGGAGAGCCATCTGCGGCAGGTTGAAGGCGAGCGATACTGGTCATTTTCCTGAGGGCAAGCGAAGCCCTTTGGTCCCCCAACGGTTGTTGCTAGAGCTGAAAAAGCTTTGCTATACGGGCGGCTGGCGACGGCGAGTACTGCTGCAGAAGGTATGTTTTGAGGGCGTCATACGCTATTTGGGTGTCTCCTTGTTCACAAAGCCAGTTGGATATTTCTGGGAAGGTGTCATCGGGTATCGCCGCGAGAACATAATCCGCTTTGGTGGTTGAGCGAGTCACGCCCCTGATACGAAACTGGACTTCTGCGCGCTGAAACAAAGCAAACGCCTCTCCGCTGGCAAACGATGAAAGTTTGAATGGAGCGGCCCGCAGCACCAACTGTCGTAGGGTCCGCCATGGTACCAACGATGAAGGGGCGAGAGGGTGGGGGTGGAAGGCGGTGGGAGCGAGTCGACTTCCGGGGTCACCAATGTAACAGGCCGAGAGAGGGTTGTGAACTCAAAGGCAGGATGCAATCAACTGAGTTGTTTATTAAGGAACACTCTCCTTTATATACAAAACCTCAAGTCAACAGGACTTAACAAGTTCGAGAGACAGACAATGTCACAGAGCAAAACCGGAGACATGATCATTCAGGTTCGTTTTAGTGCGAGGGAAGAGCGCAGATACAAGCATAATATATACAAAATAATTATGTACAATTGTGTGACACACGGTTGGTACAGTGGTTTTTGAGGCCCAATACTCTGCTGAGACATTACCAGCCATTGCCTTACACCCCATGGTAAAACCTTGGGTGAAGAGTTAGTTCAGTTGCCGATCAACTGTATATATGGAAAGTGTGTAAGACACTGTCACTTTCCCTTGCCTTTGCCATTCATGAGTAACCTTTAAACTTACAAAGATTTACGTCACCTTATTTTTTTATTCTCTTCGCTATGATTTATTCTTTCCCCTCTGTTGACGCTCGTATTCCTTTGGAAAATAGGCCCTTTCATGTTTTCGCTCTATAAAGTCAAAATTTGGCTTTCCTTTACGTTTCAAATCCAATAAGCAAAAAACTTGAACTCAACTTCCATTCAAAATGACGCTTGACAGCTAAAGCTGCAAACGTGAGTGTTCGATATCGGTTTTCGCGAAGCCAGTTAAAGTGACAAAGGCTGACTCCGAATGCAACATTAGTTCATATCTAGGAAGTTTTAAGAAGATGAAGTATAATGTTAGTACAAGAAATGTGAGTGGGCACGTGCAAGGTATAGTATCCGTGAAGAGAAGCAAGAATATAAACCTTAAATTATATTCTTCCTTCAAACAAATTCAAAATGAAATTGTGAATTTTAGCAATTAATTTTTTAAGTAGATTAATCGATATATGTGAGTTTTACACGAGATTCCAAATTAAAAGATATTGTTACTGCTGACTGCAATGGACATTTGTATGAAGGAGATAAGAACAAAAATTTATACACCTTTACAAATACAGTCATATGCCAAAATAAATTATATTTTCTCAACGAACTGAAAAGAAATTCATTTCAATAAAGGGTATAATTCTTATTTCAAAGCTGGTAGAACATTAATTAAAGGGGTGAGACCCATTACATGTGATAGTTTTACTTATAGCTTGGAGTGAAAAAACATTAACGTTCTCACAGACACACAGACACACACACATACACACACACACACACACACACATATACACACACATATATATATATATATATATCCCCATACACGCTCTCACACATACATACATACGCACACACGTGCGCGCACACACACAGATATATATATATATATATATATATATACATATATATATATATATATACATATATATATATATATATATATATATATTGACTCATATTGACTCATTAGGGGTAATTTGAATGAATTACTACCAATTGTGTCACGTGGTGGCCCGGGGGAATTGGGTAAAACTCGCTGGTAAGAGACTGATGTCTCGCCAGGTAAATCCTCGGACAGCTGTTAGCGTCAGGTTCCAATTCTTTTTATGGGCTCTCGTGACATGGTTGGTTTCGACCTGGCCTTTCATTAGAAGGGGCTAGCGTTCGATCCCAAGTATGAGGTAGAAATTTATTTCTATTTGAACACGATGTTGTGTTGATATTTATCCATATTGACTCATTAGGGGTAATTTGAATGAATTACTACCAATTGTGTCACGTGGTGGCCCGGGGAATTGGGTAAAACTCGCTGGTAAGAGACTGATGTCTCGCCAGGTTAATCCTCGGACAGCTGTTAGCGTCAGGTTCCAATTCTTTTTATGGCTCTCGTGACATGGTTGGTTTCGACCTGGCCTTTCATTAGAAGGGGCTAGCGTTCGATCCCAAGTATGAGGTAGAAATTTATTTCTATTTGAACACGATGTTGTGTTGATATTTATCCATATTGACTCATTAGGGGTAATTTGAATGAATTACTACCAATTGTGTCACGTGGTGGCCCGGGGAATTGGGTAAAACTCGCTGGTAAGAGACTGATGTCTCGCCAGGTAAATCCTCGGACAGCTGTTAGCGTCAGGTTCCAATTCTTTTTATGGGCTCTCGTGACATGGTTGGTTTCGACCTGGCCTTTCATTAGAAGGGGCTAGCGTTCGATCCCAAGTATGAGGTAGAAATTTATTTCTATTTGAACACGATGTTGTGTTGATATTTATCCATATTGACTCATTAGGGGTATTTGAATGAATTACTACCAATTGTGTCACGTGGTGGCCCGGGGAATTGGGTAAAACTCGCTGGTAAGGAGACTGATGTCTCGCCAGGTAAATCCTCGGACAGCTGTTAGCGTCAGGTTCCAATTCTTTTTATGGGCTCTCGTGACATGGTTGGTTTCGACCTGGCCTTTCATTAGAAGGGGGCTAGCGTTCGATCCCAAGTATGAGGTAGAAATTTATTTCTATTTGAACACGATGTTGTGTTGATATTTATCCATATATATATATATATATATATATGTATATATATATGTGTATATACATATGTATATATATATATATATAAATGACTATAGGTGGTGCGTATATATATATATATATATATGTATGTATATATATGTATACATATATTATTTTATAAATATATATATATATATATATATTGTATATATATATATATATATGTATATATATATATATGTATATATATATATATATATATATATACATATATAGTACTGCGTATGTGCTGATATTTTACATTCATACTTTTTTGTTCATACTGTATATGTATTTTTTTAAGAAATGTGAACAAATATGTGTATTGACGAACGTCTACCATAGATACGGACAGCAATCAGAAAAAACTATGAAACAGGCAAAAGATTGATATGATGCAGTTAGAGTATTATCAACTGGTTAAGTTTACTTGTTTTAACTTGCCACAGATGAATTTGATATGGAATTCTTCAAGCTAAAGAAAAGAGATGAAAAAATTAACTTTATAGTTTGAGGATTTCAGACCGTGTTGGAGTCTTTGCCGATGTAATGGGGAGAAGCGTAGTGTTTGTGCGGTAATTCCAGATATTTGCATATGCTGCTTGCTAATACCCAGGCAACATGACATGAAACTCATTAAACTGCCGAGTTTATGCATAATTAATTCTCCTTGCGGCTGGTCTACAATGCTTCGATACCTACCATCTGCGTCAGAATCGATCACTCAACCTTTCGCTGTTTGGACTTTTCTCCATCCATATCATAAAGGCTATCAAAATCTTTGTTTTTCACACCTATTATCAATAATGCAAATGTGTAAGATAAATATATTTATCTTCAATTATGGTATTTCTTTTATACTTTTAGCGGTGATATATGCCCGATTTGCCAGTATACTATCAACGTTTTCTTATTTGGTTAAAATAGATTAAAACAGCCTAGCTCAAGGAAGGTGTATATTAAACTACATGAAAATATATATCTATTTTTTTCACAATGAAAAAACTGTCCCTTCACTCCTAAATTGATACTTTTTTTATAAAATGTGGTTGAAGGTTAATTTGGAGAAAATTGTTAAACGTTATCTATTCATACCGTTACACAGTGCAAATTAGAAAATAAATTACTCGTTGTGTGAGTAGAAGAGATAATATTATCTTAATAAAACTACATCCTGCTGCTGCTAGATATTGCGTCGGATTAGGTTGACCCGACCAGTAGTTTAGAAATAGACAGACGACAAAAAGAGATACTCATTGTGGATATTTTTTATTTTTTTATTTTTTTTAAGACTTGCAGGAGAGACAATGGAATCCATCAATTGAAGCAAAGTAACCCATGAAGCGTTTATATGCCCAACTTGCCTAACCACTAGCTGCTTTAATTACCGGAATGGATGAATGCTAGTGTTCTACCCCTTCAATCTTTCGTCTACTGTGTCGTAGCTTCACCTTCTGAATGCTGAGTTTGTTATTTGTTATTATTTAATCACATAATTATGCCCTCATTATGGACTAGTTTAATAAAAAAGTAATTGATGAAGCATTTCTTTAACTTTTGAACAGAATTACGAGTATTTTTTATAAGCATGTTTGGCAATTGGCGAGGTACAAATTTTCTTTCGGAAGGAGTGTGTAAAAACGGGCTGCCTACCACAAGAGCCCGTGTCTTACACAATGGGTAAGGCAATCTGAGACAGAGTGTGTAAAATGATCATGAGTAGAATTAGTTAGCTCACATTGTAGCAAATATCTTTGAACCTTATTGTTATATATCCGTGTTTTCGACAAGGTTTTCAACAAAGATACTTGCGGATAGTAAACAAAGTTAATCTTGCATGTTGTAGACGATTTTTAACCCTCATATGTTCATTGGTTAAGTGATTTTTTTTTTTAATACTTACAATGACATATATTTTTCTTAGTTGATAGTACTCTTAATGTGATTGCTTATAACAACTTGCCTCATTCATAGATTTAGGCTGATTTCGCAATGTGTGTGTGCGTATATATATATATATATATATATATTAACCAACGTTTCAAAAATACATGCCTATCATCAGGGCTACATAAAAACACGAAATCATTTTTGTATTAGAAATTAATTAACTATTACAATTTTTGCTTCAAATGTTTCTGTAGTAACGTACATACTAAAATACTTGGTAAAATAAAATAGTACAAAAAACTAAGATCTGTAACAGAATACAGAATATCCAATTAATTTGTGACACAAAACTACTTTCGTGTTTCATGTAGCACTGATGATAGGAATGGATCCACGAAACGTTGGTTTAAATGTTTAAAGTCTGCTTATGAATGGCAGGGGCCAGGGACATTGCCCTAGCGAGCAGGATATTGCCCTAGATACCACCCTGATATACATATGATCAACGCCCAAACTTACTCTTCAACCATGCTAGGACCAAGGAAGACCACTCAATGGCTGCTAATGACTCAGCAGATAGACCTTTGTAATAGTCACCCCCAAAACCCTCCATCTCAAGGATGGTGAGATTACAGCGACTAAAGCAACTAATGATTTTGAGTGGGACTCAAACCCCAGTTTGGAGTTCACCAGTCAGGGACGTTACCACATATACCATATACCCTATAGAATAAATATGTATATATATATATATTTTGCTGTGGTCTTCCTTATATATATATATATATATATGTATATATATATATATACATATATATGTGTGTGTATATATATATATATATATATATATATATATATATATATATATATATATATATATATATATATATATATCTATATATATATGAGTGTGTATGTGTGTGTATGTGTATGGTTAGGTTGAAGTTTATCCATAGCTACCATTGTGAGTTTGGCGTGTTTTTGTTTGTGGGTGGTCGAACGAGTGTGTTTTTGTTTCGTTTATGTGGTATTTTTTCGAGATAATCCATGTGCTTTACAGCTAATACTCTTAGGTGACTGATTCAAAGTTTTATCGCATCGCCAGATAGTCCATCATCAGTTATTTTATTCAACGAAACATTGGATTATAAGCATTAAACGAGATGTCTTTAAATGTACCTTGTCATTTATCTACATTACTTAATCACTTTATTATTTCCTTGAAATTCAGACTTTTCTGATCCAGTAGCTATAGGTAATCCTTTATCAAGTCTTTTTTATTCACTATTTCTTTTATTGCACATGTAACGAATACATCTGCTTTTCATCAAACCATTATACTTAATTCCTCTTAATAAGACGAAACTCTCAAATTACACTGTACACGGTCCACCACTTGTGGTCCAAAACCTTTTTTTCATTGACTCCTCGGTAAGTTTATGAATTATCTCTTCCTATTTTGTCACTAATATGTCAGTAATCAGTGCTAAGCAAACATGGTTTCTTTGTAGCCATACATATTTTCAAAAACTTACATTAAAGCTATAACATTTATTTTTTATCATCCTCCCATCTACTTTGCCGTGTTCACATCTCAGCCATTCTCACAACTTTGCTCAGACTAAACCCACAACTCACGGAAGAAGAACTTCAATCGCTATGCCTAGATTACCTGATAAATCAACCAAAAAGACAATTTCTAACAATATTAGCGTCTCCTTCCCATCAACATTTTGAAACAAACCTTCAATCACTCCCCATATAAGTAACTACAATACCCTACATATTGAAATTGATTATTTTCTACACTGTATCACCATCAGTTTATCAAAGGCTTTTCATAGATATATGCGTGCTACAAACAGCATTTTATATTTAAGCTCATAGTTCTTAAATGACACTTTTAAGATCTACTTTATTTCAGCAACATCCTCATATTGTCTCAACTTACATTTTCCTTCCTGTATAGTGTCCCTATAACTCTTACTGTTAATATTATCCTATTTTCCATCATACCAAGAAGTCTCAAAAATCCTCCGTCTAAACCTTACATATTCAAATTCTAGTCAATATGGCAGAGCATTCTATTCCTAGTGCCTTTGAATCCTTAAAGTTCATAATTGCCAGCTTTAAATATTTAGTGTTCACTTCACAAATCATTTTAAAACTTGCAAGTCTGTCTGTCCTACATTGTTAAGAGTGGATAAGAATCATCCAAATTCTACACCAATGTGGAACTTGATTATCTTTACATACCATCATACCATTTTCATCTTATAGTCTTAGATAAATCGCTCATTTAAGAAAAACAAATAAAACCTTCCCCACCCTACCACTGACTTGAACTTTTTCTCCACAATATACTTGCTTCGACTTACCCATATATTTCAATTGTTAACAATCTCTTACAATTTAATTCGTAATTCCTTTTTACTTTCTATCTGCATGATGCTAAGAATAAATTTATTTTCAGCAAATCTAGCTCAAATGATAGCCTCTTAAAATGCACGAGAAATGTTGCTTATAACCACCATCATCAACAACGCTAGAAAATTTTAGTTTTTGTGTATTCTTTATTCGGATTGTTTTTATATGATGAATAGATTTGCTACCTTTATTTATAATTATTTCTAAAACTCCTACACATCCGATTTTTCCCGGTGTTTTCCAGACCAGTAGAAATTACGAATTTGTTGTTTTACTTTTAAAACTTCCGAGTTGAAGCACTGATTTTCAGGAAACTTTTACGGCCCCTTTATGGTACTCGTTGATGTCGAGACTCGGCTCAGTTTCTTGAATTATATCATTAGAAACTCGTCGACATACAATTTACCATTCGAGTCGAAAATAAACGAACAAACAGTTTACTCTGAAAAATATTAATTGTAGATTTACTGCAAACATTGATTACCTATATTCTATTTTTAGGGTTGTGTGGTGGTTCATCGTCCTTTGAATTAAAGAGAATTCACAATATAATTCCATTCCACTTAGTTTTAGGCCAGATAAGAACATTATCCACATTCAATAACCATGATGGATATCTTTTTTTATTACTCTTTGTTTTTGTTTTTCAAACAACGAAACTTTTATTGAAGGTGGATTCAATAAATGGGTATTTGGAATGCTGAATAAAATTCCAAAAAAATATTAACCAATACCACACGCCATGAAATAGCTTCCAAAACCTCTTTGGCCATAAATATTTCATTTTTGTAATTTATTGAATGAAACCACAGATAATTTAACATTATTTTCCTGCGTGGCTGATATAAGACGGTAGGACTCGAATATTTTTCACAAAATTCCAACCTTTTACAAACGTTGTGGAGAAGATAACGTTGGAAACAATGGAAAAAAAAAGGATAAAAGTATTAGGGGAATTACATGCAAATTTCTAAAATAGAATACATCCTCTAAGGAAAGTTATTTTTATAATTTTTTAAGCATGAATGAAAACAAGGAATGTATTTTGTTAGCATCTATTGTTTGTCTTTCAGTTTATAAAATCATAAAGTATGATTGTCAAAACTATCTGATATCACATGATATCATGACTATTCCGATAACGATAATGGACATTTAAAATGACATACATCTTAGGAAGTAAAATTGATATATTAGTGTCATATTTCTCTAACAAATTTTCTCATGCTAATAGTATATAAAACTATAATGAAACCATAAAAGGTTCCAAGAATGAACTAAAACTAATCGAAATTGATATTCGATATTCTATCTGGTATTCTATCTATAAAATCTAAATAGCTATACTTTGATATATGCCTTAATCCTAAATATCGGTGTTAATTCAGGTATTTAGAAAATGTTGCTGTAAATAAGCACACTAATCTAATAAATATGAAAATTTCACAATAATCCTTTTTTGTTCTACTTTGTTTTCTAGGTGTTTTCTATGAAGATATACATTCTAGGTAGGAATTACTTGGATGTAGTTTAGTCAATTTGGTCATTCCAGGTTTTCACTCAGTTCTGGACATCGAAAATGACAGATCACTTTTCCTCCTTGCTTTAAGGTTGAAATCCGGTCATAAATGACAGAGGCAAGGGACAGTAGCAGTGCTCAAGATAGCAGGACAATTCCCTAGAGACTACCGCTAAAAAGTTATAGGGTCCTTTGACTGGCCAGATAGTACTACATTAAATCCTTTTCTCTGGTTGCGGATCATGTTTTTCATTTGCCTATATATAGGCTACACTTATTAGTCTGGCCTATCCTTTCCACATTCTCTCCTGTCCTCATAAAACTTACAATTTATATATGAAAGGTTAAATTTAAGGCTGTTGCTATTCTTACAATATCTCATTTCAATTGTTTATTACCTGGCTTGTAATCAATTTATTTCCTTGTTTCCTTTCCTCACTGGGCAAATTTTCCCTGTTGGAAGACTCAGGATTCTAACTAGGGTTGGAGCTTAGCTAACAACAACAACAACAACAACAACAACAATAATAATAATAATAATAATAATAATAATAATAATAATAATAATAATATGATCAGCGCCCAATCACTTTCTCCACCCGACCTAGGACCAGGAAGGGCAAGACAAAGGCTGCTGATGATTCAGCAGGTATGTGCCAAACATCCCATCGGTAGCTCACAAGGATAGTGAGGTTGTAGAAACTAAAAGAAACTAAAGAGTTTGAGCTTGACTAGAACCCAGGTTTGGAGATCACCAGGACGGGATGCTTCCAATAGGCCATCACAACTCTAATAATTATTTGTATGCTTCCATACACAATCAAAGAATATTATACTTTAGTTTTCACTCCTGGGATTGACTGTTCAAAGCCACCATAATTTGAGGTTTACTTTTAGATTATTAGAATGAAAACCCTGCTATTGTGATGTTCTTGACAAATTCAGTATATTGATAAGTTATTATTATTATTATTATTATTATTATTATTATTATTAGCTAACCTACAATCCTAGTTGGAAAAGCAAGATGCTATAATCCCAAGGACTCCAACAGGGAAAAATAGCCCAGTGAGGAAAGGAAATACTGAAATGAATAAACGATATAGAAAGTAATGAAAATTAAGATAAAATATTTTAAAAACTTTAACAACATTTAAACGGATATTCGATGTATAAACTATAAAAGAACTTATGCAAGCCTGTTCAACATTAAAACATTTGCTGGGAGTTTGAACTTTTGAAGTTCTACCGATTCAACTACTCGACTAGGAAGAGCATTCCACAACTTATTTTTCTTATTGGATTCAAAGGTGAGATTCATACATTTTTTTCATTTAAAACCAATGATTTAGTAGAGGTAGAGCTATTGCAATTTTGGTTTCTGAACATTATTTTTTTTATTAACACTTATATCTAATAGACAGATTTCCAACATCCGCGTAAGTCCTCAAAGTTGTCCCACAGATTGTCGAGCTTAAATAAATTAAATATTACAATTTAAAGAAATATTAAGACTTGAATAAAATCTAATTATAAAATGGAAACGTTTTGACCCCACATTGGATGACTCTTTAAATCTTTACTCAAATCACTACACTGATTTCCAAGTATGAAAATCATAGGAAGAAATTTCTTGTTTACACTTAAGCCCTCGGAAAATAATTTCAAAACCGTTAATATCGTTAAAATCGTTGGTATGTTTAAACGCAAAGTTTTACATGTAACTGACTCCGAATCAATAAATACCAGATAGTTTTATAATTGGTTTTGTAATCATATAGACCTAATAAAATTTGTTCCGTGCTTACACTAAACAGGCAAGGAGAGAAGAACATTAGAGTACCTTCAAAGATAATTTCATATATCAAATCTCTCTCTCTCTCTCTCTCTCTCTCTCTCTCTCTCTCTCTCTCTCTCTCTCTCTCTCTCTCCACGTCCTGTGTTATTGGAAGTTATCCTCCCTGAAATTGCTAAGCACTTTGTCACTGCCACTTTGTTGGACCATATGGCACATATCAGACTCCACGCTAGGAAAGACAATATGTGGAGGCTGTGAAATGAAAAGTTAAATGTCTCGATGCAATACGGAGAAAAGGGGATCCATGATATATCATCTGGGATATTTTCATCGGCCAGACAGATATAGGGAAGGACCTCCTACTCTGCTTCTTCTTTTTTTTTTTTTTCCCCTCAACTTCTGCCAGCCTTTGAGAGCTAAATCCTTTAATGCAGAAATCTAATATAGATATCAACCCCCCCCCTCTCTCTCTCTCTCTCTCTCTCTCTCTCTCTCTCTCTCTCTCTCTCTCTCTCTCTCTCTCTCTCTCTCTCTCTCTTTTTATATAAAAAGTTCATATCAAATTTAAAGGATAATTCGTTTGCTTAAGAAAGCAACTTGGCCCTTTTTCATTTGATTGATTGAAGAAAAATCAAATGAATTATATGATAAATGTAGACTTTTGGCCTCTTATTTAAGACATTTGGAATATTTGGATTAAATCAGCCAGTTGTCTATAGTTTGAATATACCATAGTCATTCCATATGCCTTTGCTTGCTTCTTCAAGATAGAGACTAACGTGGAAAAATAGAATACAGAATAAACTTACTATTTGAGTTACGGTTGATGCCAATTAGAATTAATAACATAATCAATCGTGAAAAAATGTGTTACACAAAATTTGATATATCTTAATGTTGTATACGAGAGCAAACTAAAGTAGAGGAAACTCTAATAACATGCAAGAAAAAGAAATGGAAATGGGGAGGACAAATAATAGGAATGACGGACAATAGATGGACTTTAAGAATAACAGAATGGATCCCTATAGATTATATAAGAAGCAGAGGAAGGAAAAGAAGACGAAGCATTGGCCCACTAAGAAAGTTTGCGGTGAGGACTGGCACAAAAAGACTGTAGACAGACGCAAGTGGAAGGACATGTCTGAGGTCTTTGTTCTTCCGTGAACTAGTAACGGCTGATGATGATGATGATGATGATGATGATATAGTATGATATATATGTTATACATTCGAGTATGCATTTGTGGCGATGACTGAAAAGCTCTTAGGTGGCAGACCGGGACCAGCGTTCGATGTCTCAGACCGGTCGATTGGTAACAGATGGGGGCGTTTATTAAAAAATTATATGTAAATCTTGAACTAAGCAGCGAGTTAGGATATGAATGGGGAATTAAGCATGGATGTGAAGAATGGAATAAGTTGGTTGTCTATGATTCATCTGAACGAATTTTATACCACCAAAACAAAACCGGAGAAACTTAAAAGACGAGAGAAATATTCATTAATGCCTTGATCCAACGAGGGTGAAATTCAAAATACGATGAAGGATATTCTCTCTCTCTCTCTCTCTCTCTCTCTCTCTCTCTCTCTCTCTCTCTCTCTCTCTCTCTCTCTCTCCTCTCTCTCTCTCTCTCTCTCTATTTATACTAATAGTCAATTATGTTGAGTACATTATTATGGAACATTTTATAATTACATCACTGGATCTGGCTATTAGTTTCCATTCACTAGGAGCAAAAAACGATGCCTTGCGTACTGCACTTTGAGTGTATGTGTATATCTGGAATCGTAAATATAGTTTATCATGATATGGATTAACTGAAAGAATATTATATGTTTTATTTTGTTATTTAAGATGCATATATAAATAAAATATCAACAACAACAACTGAAGCTGTTTCTAGTCCACTGCAAGACAAAAGCCTCATACATATCAATCTATGTCTGGGACTTGCATGTTTTCATAATCAAGCTGGCCAGTGCGTATTAGTGATAGTAAAATATTTTCGTCTTATCATTCGAGGCAAACCAACCAAGTAAGGGTTGACGTGGCTAGCAGAGGTTTGGTCATTATGACCCCACGCAAACTCCCTCACCATGATAAGGTAATACTACTAAGAAAGATATATATATATATATATATATATATATATATATATATATATATATATATATATATATATATATATATATATATATATATATATATATATATATACATATATATATATATATATATATATATATATATATATATATATATATATATATATATATATATATATATATATATAAATATATATATATATATATATATATATATATATATATATATATATATATATATATATATATATATATATATGTATATATATATATATATATATATCTATATATATATGTATATATATATAAATATATATATATATATGTATATGTATATATATATATATATATATATATATATATATATTTATTTATACATATATACATATATATATAATATATATATATATATATATATATATATATATATATATATATACATACATACATTATATATATATATATATATATATATATATATATATATATATATATATATATATATGTATGTGTGTGTGTATGAAAGTATATATAACGGATTTTGAGCGAAGCGAAAAATCTATTTTTGGGTGAGATGGCCATGTCGTCCTGATGGAAGTTCCTATAGGGTAGCTTCCTAGGGTATATTACAACTACGGCGATATTCCCAGAGAATTTACCTTAAGGTACCAGAATTCTAACTCCTGGAGCGAGTATCCCTCGTGAAAGGGATATCGCGACATATCAGAGGACGTATTCTAGACACGTCACATGGCAATCTACATCCTGGACAGAGATTTCGTCTCGTAGGAGGTGATTGGCGAGATACGAATTCGGGAAAGAAAAAGGGGAGCCGCTCCCAAGGCTTCCCTATCCCCCGATTCGTATGCGTGCCTGGCGCCAATCCTGGCGCCATCTGTATTCCTTGTGGCGTACACGAGGTGCTACAGATACTGTATGTAGGGAGGCGTCCTACAGCCCTTTCTTAGAAAGGCAAGGGCGGGTCCATCAGGACGACATGGCCTCTCACCCAAAAATAGATTTTTCGCTTCGCTCAAAATCCGTTTTTTGGGCTCAAGCCATGTTGTCCTGATGGAAGTGTACCAGAGCATTACTGTATCTGTGGATTCTCAGAACGTGCCGTACTCCCCGGAGGTAATTTTTTCCCGGTCGACTAGACCTAGAGACCTAAGATGTTACCGTTATACATCTTTTCAACTAACTATAAACTATGTTAGAGCTTCTTGCCCCCTACAGGGAAGAGTCTTACTAGACTCTGGAAAAGTCTCGAAGAGTACATATATCTATGTATGAATACCAGGCAAGCTAATATAGTGGTCTCGCCCTATATTAATTAAAGCATAGTTTGTAAAGAACCACTGCGTCAATATGAAATATCGACCAGTTCTCCGCACAATACTTGTATTGGACAAAGGTTTTATATCCGCATAGGAGGAAAACCAATGCAAAATAGCTTGCATAAAAGAACAATTCTATTAGAATTATCCCAGATAAGGTACATAGAATGAATGCTCAATTATACCAATAAATTGACACAGGTGAAGGAGATGCAAGGTTCTCAAGAACCAGATTATTGACAGGCAATAAATAGACAGGTTAACCACAATTATATATATATATATATATATATATATATATATATATATATATATATATATATATATATATATATATATATATATATATATATATATATATATATATATATATATATATATATATATATATATATATATATATATATATATATATATATATATATACATAAGAAGAGGATAACCCAAAACTTTAAGCATAAGTATGATAGTAAACAGAGCTTGTTTGTCTGAAAGAAAAAACATTAGATGCCACTTTTAAGATACCGAGGTATCAAAGTCATAAAAGCCTGTATTACAAATCAATGACATTAGCGTTAGAAACGCTCAGCACACATGTCTGCACTTATGCTAGGTTCACCTTCGGAAATGGAACAGTCTGGATGGGCAACACAGTGCCCTCACTTAGTTTGTAGTACAGTATGTAACTACACACTCACCCTGGAATTAATCGTCCCAATTAAGACAACTGTTCCTCGCAGAGTTAAACAGTAGGGTTAACACCGCGACCCACTGCTACCACAGATCTCTTTTAGTTCCTCTACTTGCTTCGCATAGTGGCGAAAGAACACTCTGGAAGACTTCCAGCCAGTGTATGAACGGAGATGTTCAAAATCCATACAATTAAAGAAATTTAAGAATGAGGCAACTTTCCTCGGATCGTGACCTACGGGTGTATTGTCAGGATCCGCTCTGCGAATAAAATATGTGATTTTCGCTCTGAGTTGATTCAGAGATAAATTTGAGCCTGATGTTTCTCCCCTGAATAGTTAACCACCCTTGAAGTCTGAAGTTCTATGAAGATAGACCTTTAGGCATTCTACTGGACATAGAGATGCATCTTCTTTCAGAGGGCAGATTCTCCAGGGACCCCCACCTGTTGGTGGGTAACTCATTCTTGGCGAGAAACGTAGGATCCGGAAACAGGTTCAGTTCTCCCCCATCCAGGAACTGAACACGACCTGCCTCTCTCGAGAGGCTACAATCTCACTTACCCTGGCCCCGGACGCGAGTGCAAAATAGGAAAATAACTTTTTGTGTCAAATCCTTTAACGCACACTCTTCATTGCTCAACAGAGAAGCGAAATGAAGAACTTGTCTAAAGACCATGAAATGGGCTTTGGAGGTGCTGAAGGTCTGAGCCTAGCACAGGCTTTCGGGACTTTATTAAAGATCTCGTTACCTAGGTCGACCTGGAAGGCATATAGAATGGGTCTTGTCAAAGCAGACTTACACGCTGATATTGCCTTCTAGTAGATTTGCACTTATATTCCTCAAGGAAGTCTATACTGGCTTTCGAAATCCCGAAACGCTTTCTCACCGCTAGGGAGAGAAAATCATGAGCTGCAGGGTCCGGGTTTTCTGTAATGAAGCGCAGGCAGTTGACTTCTGGACTCGCTGGGTCAGAACTGGATCTGGTAGTGGTACAAACTTCAGCTACAGTTCCAATGCCAGGAGGAACCACACGCTGTTCGGCCACTTGTGGGCCACTATTGCCGCTACCCTTTGAAGGATCTCAGTTTGTTGAGGACCCTCAACAGAAGGTTGTGAGGAGGGAACAGATAAATCTTGGACCATCTGTTCCAGTCGAGGGACAACGAGTCCACTGCTTCCGCTAAGGGGTCCTCGTACGGGGCACGTACAGGGGCAACTTCTTGTTGTCTTTCATCGCAAAGAGGTCTATCTGCAGTTCTGGGACTGATTCAGAATGAAGGAGAATGATCCTGCGTCTAAGGACCATTCCGACTCTATCGGTGTGAACCTGGATAGAGCGTCCGCTGTCACATTGCGGACTCCTTGAAGGTGAACTGCCGACAGGTACCACTTCTTCTTTTCCGCCAATTGGAAGACGGCCAACATCACCTGGTTGAGAGGTGGTGACCTCGATCCTTGTCGATTCAAGTATCTCACAACTACCTCGCTGTCTATCACCACCTTATGTGGATCGAGTGACGCGGGGAGACTTTCTTTAAGGTAAGGAGCACTGCCCTAGCTTCTAGAAAGTTTTATGTGAAAGGTCTTGAATAGCCTGGACCAAGTCCCCTGGACTTTTTTCCGATGAGAGTGACCTCCCCATCCCTCCTTCGAGGCGTCTAAGTGAATCGTCACCGACGGGGGAGGTGGCTGAAGAAGAACCGACTTCTTTAGATGTCTGGCCTTGGGTTCTTTAGATGTCTGGCTTGGGACCAAGGCCTGAGAAGAGTACTTAGCCGAAGCGGCTGGTCTTCTCAGATCTCTTCACGCGTTTGATGCATAACTTCTCCAAACTCCGATTGCATCCTTTAGCTGTGCTCTTAGCACTGGGTCTGTCACCGAAGCAAACTGGAGAGAGCGCAGTACTCTCTCCTGCTCGTGTCTTGATATCCTTTCGGAATCTTGAAGTCTCTTGACAGAACCCGCTATCTCCTTCCTTTTCTTCGCCGGGGTGGAGAAACGGTGTGACAAAAGGTCCCAGTGGATTCCAAGCCACTGGAACTTTTGAGATGTAGAAAGTCGAGACTTTTCTGTTGATCTTAAAGCCTAGGTACTCTAGGAACTGGATCACTTGACTGGAAGCTTGCAAGCATTCTGTCTCGGATGCTGCCCACACCAACCAGTCGTCCAGGTAGGCTACTACCTGAATTCCCTTTAGGTGTAATTGTTTGAGAGCTACGCTCGCAAGCTTCGTAAAAATCCTTGGGGCTATGTTTAGCCCGAATGGCATGGCTCCGAAGGCGTATAGTCTTCGTTGTAGCCTGAACCCTAGGTAGGGGGAGAGTCGATGGCTAATTGGGATGTGCCAATAGGCGTCTGACAAGTCTATAGAGACGGAATATGCCCTCTTGGGCAGTAAGGTCCTTAAGTGTTGCAGTGTTAGCATTTTGAATTTGCAATTCACTATGAACTTGTTGAGTGGCGACAAGTCCAGAATGACTCTGAGCTTTTCCGAGTCTTTCTTGGGAACACAAAACAGCCTCCCTTAGAAATTGATGGGCTTCACCCTTCGGATCACCTTTTTTCTCCAACAGTTCTTGAACGTACTCCTCCATACGGGGGTGGAGTGTTGGAAAAACCGAAGGCACGGGGGTGGAGTGCTGTACCAGCTCCCGCCCAGTCCATTCTTGAGTAGGCTGTGGGCCCAGGGATCGAAGGTCCACCGATCCCGAAATTTCAGAAGTCTCCCTCCTACCGGTATCACCTCACTTGGACTGCCGTCCTGAGGTCTTGCCTTCCTGACCACGACCACCCCTGAATCCCCTTCCCCTTGAGGGGCGTCTAGACGAGCCTCTGGCTGCTCCTCAAGGCTTTGCTCGAAAGGAAGTAGACTGCCCTTCTAACGCTGGGGTGAATGCCGTGGACTGTGTCGACACGGCCTGGGGTACCCACTGAAATGTGGTCGGGGTTTGTGCCACGATTTGGGGCACTGGGGGCAATGGCAATTGCAGTTGCTGTTGCTGTCTAAGAGGCTTGGCTGGCCGAGACGGTAGCCTAGTCCTCATAGTCTTCCTCTTTGGTTGAGGACCCTCATCCGGGGAAGACTTTCTTTTGATAGCCAGGCCCCACTTCTGGAGAAGGTTTCTATTCTCCAAGGCGGCCTTATCAACAACTTCTTTGACCAAGTCGGTAGGGAAAAGGTCTTTTCCCCAAATGTTGGAGGAGATTAGTCTCTTTGGCTCGTGCCTCACCGTAGCCGAGGTAAACACGAACTCCCTACAAGCTCTCCTTGCCTTGACGAAGCCATAAAGGTCCTTCGTCACTGTGGCCAGATGAGGCTTAGCCACTACCATGAACATTTCATGGACCTTGGGGTCACTTGCCATCGTCTCGAGAGTAGTCTGAAGAGACATTGAGGCAGTCAGTCTTTCTTTTGTATCGAACTCACTTCGCAAAAGAAAGTCAGACAGCTTAGGGAGGTCCTTGCCGAACTGACGTCTGGCAATATCAGACTCCAACTTTCCCACTGAGAACGTAAGATGGACGTCCTTCCAGTCTTTGTGGTCCATAGGCAGGGCCAGCGACAAGGGTTTACACTCCTCTAGGGAGGTGCAAGACTTGCCGGCCTCGATTGCTTTTAGTACAGCCAGAAACCCTTTCTGTAAAAAGGGGAAGGCTCTAGTAGGCGAGGACACAAAGGATGGAGCTTCCTATTCAATGCGGCTAACTTTGAGTTAGAGAAGCCCCTCTCTTTCATCGAGGATGAAAGTAGAACTTGAGCCTTAGCATGGTCCATCACTATGACCTCCTTCGGCTCTGTCTCCTCCTTTGAAGCTGGTTCCTTCCTCAGCCGGACATAACAGTCCAGATATGATGCCTTGCTGGGCCAGAATTCCACCCTCCAGGGGAACTGAGCCCGGCTTATCCGAGATGACGATCTTTCCAGTCGTCATCGGCATGTGCTCAGCATACCTCCATGGGTTAGCATCTGAGCACAAGGGAAGGTGTTTCACATTGAGCTTTTTCTGGGGCCCATGTGATTCTGCAAGGCACTGCATTCGCAGTTCCATTGCAGCCCCCTTCTCCTGATTCTCCTTCTGCATTTGTTGGATCATTCCAACAATAGAAGAGAGGGCCTGTCCCAGCTCTACTGGGAGACCGGCCGATGTAGAGGGGCTTGAACTTCATCCTGGGCTTCTGCCAGGAGGTCTTCCTCCTGACACCCGTCCACATCAGACATCCTGTCATCTAGCTGGATGTCTTGCATCGCGACCGCGACTTCAGCATCCACCTGGATCTGAACTTAGGGGATCTCCTCTTGAGGCTGGGGAATCACTGCATCAGCTGATGCCTTAGGGAAAGGATACGCCCTCATCTTCTCACTTGGAAGATAAGGGCCAGAAGTGTTCTTTTGGAAGCCCCTTACCCAGGTACGAAGCTTCTTCCTAGCTATTTAAATGTCTCAGTAATCAGGTTAGTGCACACAGTACATACCTGAGGGTCCCAATACCGGAGATCATCCTTGGAGACAGCGTATGCTGCGTGTCTCCTACAAAACTCATGTCCGCAGAGGTTCTTGCTGCTGACATTGCAGAAAGCACTTCCCCACTTCGGAGTGTACTTCTGTAAAGAGAAGAAATTTCCATGAGTATCAAGTGAACTATATATCACTGGATATGCATAGTATAGCATAACAATTC
>NC_090748.1:22089076-22104076 GCF_036898095.1 Palaemon carinicauda | reverse complement strand
AAGATGGAAAGAGCAATTGAAGACCGAATCCCAAAGCTAGGAGAAATCTAGAAAGTTAGAAATATATCCAATAAGTTGAAAATTAGACTATTAAGAGCAATAGTGATCACCACTGTGATATACGGTGCTGACTGCTGGGTGCTGAAGAAGAGAGAAGAGAAAAGGTTATTAGCCTTTGAAATGGAATGTCTGAGAAGAATTTGTGGTGTGAGATGGGAGGACAGAATTACGAACGAGAAAGTGAGAGAAATGGCTGGTGTTGGGAACATAATTCTGATTAAAGTGGAGGATATTCAGAGGAGATGGTTTGGGCATGTACAGAGGATGGAACAGGACAAATGGCCAAAGATAGTGCTGCAAGGACTAGTGGCCTGAAACCGACCTAGAGGACGACCAAAAGATTCATCGGTGAAAACCTTCAAGAAACCAAATAGAGGCAAGACATTTCAGTAGCTGGCACAGATGGCATTGGATAGGGATCTCTGGAGAGATTAGCAACATCAGATGCAGGACCCAACCCGAAGAATTCCGACGGGATTTAGTGAGTGAGTGAGTGAATATATTTCGTAATGTGGAAATGGGAAGCAGCGGCTTCTAAAGTCGTAATTATCCGAATTACATTTTACAGGCGTACAAATAGGAACCGCATACGGAACATTAAAAACAGAAAACTTATTTAGATTCATATAAGACCTTTAGAATTAGCCAAAACAAAAAAAAAAAGTTAAAAAGAAAATACACATATACTGAATATACATAAAACATACTTATACTATACATACATAAAACTGAATTATAGACTAGAGCCAACCTCATTACACACTAACGAAGAACTAAAAGTCATTAAGAGAAACAAAGCAAAATGAAGAAAGCTGTGACAAATAAAAATGAATGAAGGAAGCTCGAGTGAATATTAAGTTTACACATTTTAACAAGATGGGGAATACCGTATTTGATTGTTCTGGGCTACATATTCTGTAACGTGTTCGAAGGCACACTCCTCTATGGGAATCAATTTTGACCCTCATCAACCACTTGGTAGATCCTACGTAGGTCCATGAATTACATTTTGGTCAAATATATATATATATATATATATATATATATATATATATATATATATATATATATATATATATATATATATATTTATATATATATATATATATATATATATTTTTTTTTTTTTTTTCAAAAAGGCCCATAAAAGAAACACAGGAAATATGAATAAATCACACTATATTTCGGTCAATAAACATCGACCCTCTTCAGGATGTAAAGTAAAAATGAGGGATACAGTGGAGAGTGACGGTTTATATATGAAAGCAAAAGGGTGTGTTCAATTGTTCTATAGTTGTTATAATTGCTGGAAGGATTAGCCAAATTTAATTACATCCAGGTGCGTCTTCTTATTGTTGAGCCGCTTGGAGGAAGTCTTGACCTCTGATGCATGTCTGGTGGTCGGTCTCCGTGGATTATCTTCTTAATGATAGGGTTGAGAAGAGTATTGTCCACTGTGTCAGCTTTCCATTGGCCCCCAGATAGGTTCATTGTGTTTGATTGATTTATGATGGCTGATTCCAGGATTTTCATTCTGTACGGACAGGTGCTCTTAAAAAGCAAAGACGACTCACTCCAGTTAATCTGGTGCCCTAAATCCCTAAGGTGGACGATATTCCCCGAGTTTTCATAGCCATATCAAGCAGTTTTCAGAAGCAGATGTTCAACAACTGACAATATCAATGAAATTAACCAACTAATGAAAAATTATCTTCAGTATGCATCAGAAATCGCTGTGTGGCATTTATAGACTAAGAAAGATTTAGATTTTTCCAAAATTTCAGCACTAATAAAAGCCTTTCATAAGCAGGGCATGGGAGAATCTTATGTTAGAACACTTGAAGTTATCTATGTGGATAGGAAAACTACGCAAAGATCTCGAGAAAACTTCAATTGAGAAAGAAGTTATATAGGGAGCCCCTATTTAACCTAAATTGTTTACATCGTTCTTAAAAGTCTTTAAGAATTCAGATTGGAGAATATGAGAATTAACATTAATGTTGAACACCTTAAACATCCAAAATTTGCAGATGACATAGTTCTGTTTTGTGAATCATATGAGGAATTGAATTGCAAAAGAGGCCAGAAGATTTGGATAGAGAAAGCAGAAATGTAGGACTGAAAATAAATATTAGTATAACTAAGACAATATTCAATGAAAATGCAGAGAAAACAATTAGGTTGTACTGACAAAACTCTGGAGACTGTTAACGAATATGCATACTTAGGAGAGACAGTCTTTCTCCAGTACATGAAATGGAAATTGAAATAAGGATAAGCATGGGAAGGAGAGCATTTGGTATACAAAATGATGTTAGGAAAGGTAAAGTGACATTCCAAAACGGAAACTATTTAGTCTTATGTTCTTTCCAGGATTAACTTGTACATCAGAAACTTAGAGCCTTACTAAGGCCGTAGAACATAAACAAGTCAAGGAGTTATGGATAGAATCATGATTGGATTAACATTAAGAGGCAGAAAAGGAGCAACATGGATACGAGAGCAAACTAAAACAGAAAATATTCTAACAAGAATAAAAAGAAAGGGATGTGGGCAGATATATAATGGAAATTAAAGATGATAGATGTACAAACAAAAATAACAGAATGGTCCCTAGAGATTGCAAACGAAGCAGCGGAAGAAAGAAAAAAAACGATGCACTGGCAAGCTGAGAAAATTTACGAGTGAATGACGTAGAAAGACCATAAACAGACTAGAGTGGAAGGACATGTCTGAGGCCTTTGTTTTGCAGTGGACTAGCAACTGCTGCTAATGATAATGTGTACCTATATACGATTAAATTCAATTTGCCTACAGTTTATATAAATATACATATACACATATATATATATATATATATATATATATATATATATATATATATATATATATATATATATATATATGTATATATATATATATATATATATATATATATATATATATATATATATATATATATGTATATATATATATATATATATATATATATATATATATATATATATATATATATATATATATATATATATATATATATACATATGTATATATATATATATATATATATATATTCGATGTCTCACAGGAGTATATAACACAGTATATAATGCAGAAAATGGTGGAGAGGAAGCAGATGTACGTCAGGAAGTGAATGAAGGATGCAAAGTGTTGGGGGCAGTGAAGGGAGTGGTAAAGAATAGAGGGTTAGGCATGAATGTAAAGAGAGTTTTCTATAAGAAAGTGATTGTACCAACTGTGATGTACGGATCGGAATTGTAGGGAATGAAAGTGACGGGGAGACAGATATTTAATGTGTTTGAGATGGAGTGTTTGAGGAGTATGGCTGGTGTATCTCGAGCAGATAAGGTTAGGAACGAAGTAGCGATAGTGAGAACGGGTGTAAGAAATGATTCAGCAGCTAAAGAGAATGGAAAATGGCTGTCTGCTGTATAAGGTAACGAAAGCAAGAGTTGATGGGAGAAGTACAAGAAGAAGGACAAGGTTTGGGTGGATGGATTGAGTGAAGAAAGCTCTTGGTGATAGGAGGATAGATGTGAGAGCAGCAAGAGAGCGTGCCAGTAATGGAAATGAATAGCGAGCGATTGTGACGCAGTTCCGATAGGCACTGCTGCTGCTCCTTCCAGTCGCCTTGGATGAACGCGGAGGTAGCAGCAGTAGGGCATTCAGCGTTATGAAGATTCATCTATGGTGGAAACGGGGGAGGGTGGGCTGTGGCACCCTAGCAGTACCAGCCGAATTCAGTTGAGTCCTTCGTTAGGCTAGGAGGAGCGTAGAGAGGAAAGGTCCCCTTTTTTTTCATTTTTTTGATGTCGGCTACCACCTAAATTGTGGGAAATTCCTTGGTATATATATATATATATATATATATATATATATATATATATATATATATATATATATATATATATACATATATATATACATATATATATAAATGTGTGTGTGTGTTTGTGTGTACACATACATACATTATTAATATGTATAATCATTATATCCGCGTAAAAATTCTTAACTGATATCTGGTTTCTTTTACTTTATGTGACTGTGGAAAAGGAGGAACGAGTCCCGGACCTTTTAAGGACAAAAATAACACCTTATCTGCTTTAGTATTGGAGTATTTTGTCGATGCTTTTGTCTATCTAATCACCAGTAAAAAGATTTTTTTTATAATGCTGGATATTATAAAAACAAAAAAAAACAAAATAAAAATAAAAAAACAAGCGTAATCGTATAGTATACTGCAAATATTCAGAAATTTCTGGATATAATATCTAACTCTGTTAAATTCAAGTTTAACGAAACTATCAGTTAGCCCTGTTTTAAGCTCCAATTCTTTGGACGAAATTTCAAATAAGTGTTCAGGTTCATATCTCTAGTAAAAAAGAATAGGAATAAAAAATCATGGCAAAAGATTTTTTTTTATAAGCCAATGGTGTTCCAAAGGTACGATAAAACTATTGAATCCACCTCACCATTGATAATTTTTCCAGTTTTATTATTTTCTTATTAATCATAACTCAGATATATAAAGATACGTGAAAATATATGATTTTTAATTGAAAACATTGTTGATAGGATATAATATAGGTCAATATGTGAACAGTCTATAAATAAACGAATAAATATAGAGACTATAAAAGAAGAAATTTAAATGATAAAATCAAGTTAGATCTCAAAAGAAATGTAATAAAAGGAATGAAGTTTAAGTGCAAGGCCATAACATTAAGTTTTGGGAAGACTTAGAGGAACTATAACTACTTTTGTGGCTGAAAACAATATAAAGAAATTGTTGGGCTTCCGTGTTATTCCCTATCTGAAGTTCGAAGTTTGAAGATTGAAGATAGGCAGCTGTTTCTTCTCCGGAGACTCTGTTATGCGAGAAGTTTTCTTTTGAGGAGTAAGTTGCCTCATATAATGATAAATGATCCCTGAAATGGCTTTTGGAATCGAGGCCATCTGTATGTGTCGCAATCCATTGCCAGCTTAGAAGAACCATTTACTCGCAGGCTATTTCGAACGTGTGTTGCAGTCATTCCGAAGGCAATAGGTCTTTACTTAATAAAAAACCCAATAATATCTAATGGAGACAAGATGTATATCGACTATAGGTTCTAAAGCTTTCAGATATGCGACCCAAAATTATACAAAAAACTCCTACTAGACACCTGAAATACTGACAATATTAATGCTTTCAATAAAAGGCTGAAGACTTTCTTATTTTCTAACTGTTTCGCCAATTTGATAATTAATGCTCAGCACGCTGTGTGATACACTAATTACCTAACACTGTATACGACAAACAAATCTGGTATGTCATGTGGTACGTAGGATTCCCTTGTGTGTTAAGACCATGAACAGCCCTTTGGCGTAAAGTCGAGTAAATTATGCATCATTCTTATAATGATAACGCTCGTCACTCTAGAATAACAAAACCATATCTTAACCCAATTCCCCTAAGCCTACCTGTAATCCTTCTATTTTAATGATTTAGTAATTCAATAACCTTAATACTGATTTCCAATCAATAAATTTTTACATTGAAATGAAAAAAAAAAATATTTAATTACAGAGATGGAACTAATTCTAGAAGTTAATTGTTATTGAATGAACCAATTAATCCTGATAAGAAAAAGTAGTGGCTTAGTACTTGAAATGTGAAAAGAATTAATCAGAAACGAAATGTGGAGGTAAGCAGGAAAGGTAAAAGAGTCAGCGTATGAAAAATGGTAGAGTGTATAAAGATTTGGTAGAAACACTAAAGAAAGGAAATTGAATAGAAAACCTAAGGCGTTTGGATACATAATGTGATTAACGTGAAAAAAGAACGCCCTTAATATCCACCAGGGAGTGTAGGAACTCGTGCGAGACAGGAGTGAATGGGGAAAGGGCGGCCGTAAGTAGGTTCGATACACGGCTGGTAAGTCTTCTCTGTAATTGTATTGAGGGGAAACTATCATAAAAGTTTCTGTGCAGTCCCATCGTCAACAATTCAGCGGTGATACTCAAACTCTCACACAGACACACACACACAAACACACACACAGAGAGAGAGACACACACACACACACACACACACATATATATATATATATATATATATATATATATATATATATATATATATATATATATATATATATATATATATATATATATATAGTTATCATCATCATCATCATCATCATCAGCCATGATTAGTCCAATGCAAAATAAAGGACTCAGACATATCCTCCTACTTGTTTCTGTTTATGGTATTTTTATATCAGTCTATTCTCGCAAATATTTTTAGTTCAGCAATTCATAGTATTCCCACCCTTCACCTGCTTCTTTTCCAATAACTCGGCACTCTTGCTGTTATTCTTAATGTCCATCTATTATCTGTCATTCACATTATATGTCCTGCCCATGTTCATTTCTTTTTCTTACATATTGTTCACTTATGTATCCCTGTTGCTCTTTTTCTGTCTCCTAGTGTTATTTCCTTTGTTATTTTTTCCATGGCTCTATGACTTGCAACTAGTTCATGTTCAAAGTTTTTAGTAATGCTCCAAGATTCTGATGAATAAGTTAGTTCTAGTAATATTATCTGATCAAATACTTTCCTATTAATTTAGAGAAAGTGAGATTTTACTTTTCATAATCTCATTATGTTTGCCGGAAGATCTCCATCATATATTTATCCTTCTTTTAATTTCGGTCTCATTTCCCGGGGAAACTCTCACTCTTTGACCTAAGTATGTATGTTCATTATCAATCTGTATATGATTAAATACTTTCCTATTAGAGAAAGTTAAATTTTACTTTTCATCCATCCATCCATATACCAAAGGCACCTCCCCCAATTTTGGGGGGTAGCCGACATCAACAAGAACAAAACAAAAAAGGGGACCTCTACTCTCTATGTTCCTCCAGCCCAACCAGGGACTCCGCCGAGTTCAGCTGGTACTGCTAGGGTGCCACAGCCCAACCTCCCACATTTCCACCACAGATGAAGCTTCATACTGCTGAGTCCCCTACTGCTGCTACCTCCGCGGTCATCTAAGGCACCGGAGGAAGCAGCAGGGCCTACCGGAACTGCGTCACAATCGCTCGCCATTCATTTCTATTTCTAGCACGCTCTCTTGCCTCTCTCACATCTATCCTCCTATCACCCAGAGCTTTCTTCACACCATCCATCCACCCAAACCTTGGCCTTCCTCTTGTACTTCTCCCATCAACTCTTGCATTCATCACCTTCTTTAGCAGACAGCCATTCTCCATTCTCTCAACATGGCCAAACCACCTCAACACATTCATATCCACTCTAGCCGCTAACTCATTTCTTACACCCGTTCTCACCCTCATCACCTCGTTCCTGACCCTATCTACTCGAGATACACCAGCCATACTCCTCAGACACTTCATCTCAAACACATTCAATTTCTGTCTCTCCATCACTTTCATTCCCCACAACTCCGATCCATACATCACAGTTGGTACAATCACTTTCTCATATAGGACTCTCTTTACATTCATGCCCAACCCTCTATTTTTTACTACTCCCTTAACTGCCCCCAACACTTTGCAACCTTCATTCACTCTCTGACGTACATCTGCTTCCACTCCACCATTTGCTGCAACAACAGACCCCAAGTACTTAAACTGATCCACCTCCTCAAGTAACTCTCCATTCAACATGACATTCAACCTTGCACCACCTTCCCTTCTCGTACATCTCATAACCTTACTCTTACCCACATTAACTCTCAACTTCCTTCTCTCACACACCCTTCCAAATTCTGTCACTAGTCGGTCAAGCTTCTCTTCTGTGTCTGCTACCAGTACAGTATCATCCGCAAACAACAACTGATTTACCTCCCATTCATGATTATTCTCGTCTACCAGTTTTAATCCTCGTCCAAGCACTCGAGCATTCACCTCTCTCACCACTCCATCAACATACAAGTTAAACAACCACGGCGACATCACACATCCCTGTCTCAGCCCCACTCTCACCGGAAACCAATCGCTCACTTCATTTCCTATTCTAACACATGCTTTACTACCTTTGTAGAAACTTTTCACTGCTTGCAACAACCTTCCACCAACTCCATATAACCTCATCACATTCCACATTGCTTCCCTATCAACTCTATCATATGCTTTCTCCAGATCCATAAACGCAACATACACCTCCTTACCTTTTGCTAAATATTTCTCGCATATCTGCCTAACTGTAAAAATCTGATTCATACAACCCCTACCTCTTCTAAAACCCCCCTGTACTTCCCAGATTGCATTCTCTGTTTTATCCTTAATCCTATTAATCAGTACTCTACCATACACTTTTCCAACTACACTCAACAAACTTTTCATAATCGCATTATTTTTACCAGAGACTCTCCATCCTATATTTATGCTTCTTTTAATTTCGGTCTCATTTCCCGGGGAAACTCTCACTCTTTGCCTTAAGTATGTATGTTCATTATCAATCTGTATACGTTTGTTTACCCTTATCTGCTGTCTCTGCATTTCCAGTGAACATCATCTAAGTCTTATTCAAATCCATTTTCACTCCTACATTTCTGCTTTCTCTATTCAAATCTTGTATCATCTTTAGCAATTCTTCCCATGATTCACTAAACAGAACTATGCCATCTGCGAACCTTAAGATTTTAAGGTATTCACCAATAAGGTTCATTCCTACATTTTTCCAATCTAAATTTTTCAAAACCTGTTCTAGATAATTTAGGACAGATGGGGTCTTTCTGTCTAACCCGTTTCTCAATCAAAATTTTCCTACTATCTTTATGTAGTTTTAGGATGGCTGTACTAATGTTCTAACATTAGATTTTACTATTCCCTGTATTTGAAGGGCTTTCTTTACTACTAAGGTTTATATGTAATCAAATCTTTCCCATACAATACGTTATGATTTGTCATACTCTCTAGATTGTTCCATTAGCTGGTCAATTACATGGACATGGTCAGTTATTGAGTACCTATGTACCGCACGTGTTTTATACACACTCGTATGCTGTAAGGGTCTTATATTTTTATCCTATCATTTGCTTTTCTTAGCAATGTTAATAAACTAACCTGTATAAACCTGAGAGCTCAAGTTTAATTTACTTTAATTTTTTGACGTTCCTCCTCACAAGACCTGGTATTTAAGCTCAATGTCTGATTAATAAAGTTTAGTTGCATTCACCTTGCCTCTCAGTTATTACTCAGCTGGAACCTTGCGAATTGGTGACCACCAGAGTGTCTAGCTCGTTCCCTCCTTTCCCCTCACTGCTATGTCATACCGTGTGATGAGGCCATCTTCCAGCCCTGACTCTTTTATTAAGGCCAAACTCATGAAACTACCGCCTTATGCCAGTACAAGGGTATTCACTATTTTTCAGCGCAAGAAGGTCCAGTTTTAAATTAAGGGTGCGGCTCGCTCAAGCATCAAACCAAACTATGTTCTAGCACCGATCCCCAAAGGATACTTTTCCCAGAAATCTCATATTGGCTTTGCAACCAAGGGGACACAACAATAGCATACAACACCCTTAAAACATACCTCCTGGAGCAGTACTCACCATCACCAGCCGCTCGTATAGCCAAACGTTTCCAGCTCTCTCAACAACTGTTGTAACCTAATGGTTTCACTCGTCCTCAGAGGAATTACCATTATCGCTCACCTGCTACTTGCTGCAAAATCTATCCTGAATCTACTTCATGCTATTTTGGTACGGCACCTACCCGAACCTGTATGCACTGCCATCCTGATGTCAATATTTTGCGTAAGACTGTATACGACAAACAAATCTGGTATGTCATGTGATACGTAGGATTCCCTTGTGTGTTAAGACCATGAACAGCCCTTTGGCGTAAAGTAGAGTAAATTAGACCAGAGTCTATGCCCTTATGAACAACCATTTCACCACCTTCAAGACCTCCATCAATGCCTCCACTCCAGACAAAGAAAACAACTATTCAACATCAACCGAAGCTGATGCAGTAGGATACAGACGCCCTCCCCAAAATGCTGGAACAGTGATAAGGCTACCCCCGCCTCACATATACCACCGCTCACAAACTCCCCAACCCACGACCTCTCCATCCAATTACTGACGCCAATCGGCTGAAGTTATGCTACTACTACTCCAGATTCAGGGCTGCTATGAAGAAATGTTTGAACTGTTGTCAGTGACCAAAAAACATGCAAGTAGTCCATCACGTGTGGTGGTGGCCTCCCCTGTCATTAACTTTTTCTTTTTACATGATGCAAGTATGGGCGTGTAATTTTTGATAGACATAGTACTTGCCATTCTCTTGTGCCAAAGCCACTCTTCTGGACATAACGTAGTCTATCTAAGGCTGCCGACATCCACCTGGTATCTACCAACAGATCTGCAACATCCACCAATGATTATAAAGCTCTCAAATGATCGTTATGAAGCGTCAAATATAATTGAAGTTTCTCATTCCTGACGTCACATTGCCAATCCTTGGTGCGGATTTACTCTCACATTTCCACCTCATAGTTGATGTCGCTCACCAACTATTAGTTAACATGAACTCGTACTCCTAAACACTTCTTCAACCCGCCCCTCCGACCTTGCTCTCTATATCAGTGCACCTAGGAATGCCTACGCCCACCTCCTCACATCATACACAGATGTTTTCTGTCTAGAACTTCGTCAAATACTAACAGTTCCCACCAAAGATGGTACTTTTTACCAAATTGAGATGACGTGGCTCCTGGTGTTTGCCAGACTCAGATATCTGGCACCAGATCGTTTGGCAGCAGCTAAACAAACGTTTGCTGAAATAAAAGTAATAGTCCTTTAAACCCATGATTGACACTCTTATACATCATCCTGAAGAAAGTTGGCTCTCTGTGCACATGTGGGGATTACAGGCACGTGAACATGCAGATAGAGCTGGATCACTACCCACTCCCAAACATCACTGATATGACCTCTAGAAAAGGAGGGTTTTCTCCATGCTCGACCTCCTAAAGTGGTATTATCAGGTTCTCATGAACCCGTAAGACATCCCCAAACCGCCATCACCGCTCTCTTCAGTGCATAAAAATTCTCTGTATGTTACGTGGATGACATACTTGTGTTCTCTTTCTCCAAAGAGGAACACCTCTATTACTTGTGCATCGATCTCGACCGCCTACAACAGAAAGGCCTTGTAGTACAGTACAATAAGTGTACATTTTGGCACCAATAAGGTATCGTTATTAGGGCACCACATCACTACTTCAGTAGTCCACTCCTTCCATAAGAATGTAGCTACTGTTCAGAACTTCTCCACACCTTCGACTGTCAAAGCACTGCAAGAATTATTAGGTATGATCAACTATCATGACCACTTTCTGTCAGCTGTGATATCACCGCCACTCAGGTCACCCTCTACTCTTCCCTCACGGACAAGCCAAAAGACCTAAATTGGGGCTCCCTACAAGAAGCAGCCTTTGGCAACACAAAGAATCCACTATCAACCGCTTCTTCTACCATATGCACCTCTCCTTCACTCCACCGATGCCAGCGATCTCGCTATTGGTGCAGTACTTGAGCAAATGGTCAGCGGTTCTCCCCATCCATTCCCCTTCTTCAGTAGAAAACAGTCGAAGGGAATTGCTGGCGGTGCACTTGGCTGTACGTCAAATTCACCACTTCTTGGAAGATGTGTCATTCATCATTCACAAGCCTCTGGTGCACTCCTTCATCGACATTCCAATGTCTAGTTCGCCCATCAACGCCGACCTCTCTCTGCTGCGGCTGTATACAATTGTACCCTTCAACACATCCCTGGGAAAATGAATCCTATTACTGATGCCCTATCAAGATACACATTGGATGCCATTCACCTAGGATTAGATTACAAGACCTTGGAAGAAACCCAACAAAAAGATCCAGAGTGTCAAGTATGTATGACATCCTGCACATCTACCCATTGAAAAGGCGTCCCCCTCGACGACTCCAATGCCACCCTTCTCTGTGACGTCAGTACAGGTCGACCTAGACCATGGATCACTGATTCCATGCACCAATAGATGTTTGATTTCTTTCTTGGCTTTTCACATTCCTCGCACCGATCTTCTGCACAGCTACTAAAGACAAAATTCATTTGGCACAGCATTATTAAGGATGCTAAGGACTGGGTCCACACCTGTACTTCATTCCAAACTTCAAAAGTGCATCGACACATGGATTCACGAGAGGGTACCCTTCCTTAACCTTAGCATCGTTTTGCTCATATTTATGTTAATGTATTAGGCCACTTACCCACAGCACAAGATATCATTACCCATTTACTATCATGGAACGCTCCACTCACTGGCCTGAAGCAATTCACATGGAAACTGTAACATCTACCTCATGTACATCTGCCTTACTTTCTGGGTCGATAGCGAAATATGGTGTTACTGAGATATTACCTCTGACAGGGTACTACTTTCACCTCTTAATTATGGACATCATTTGCGAATTTCCTGGAATCACCATACATCAGACAACCGTCTACAACCCAGCTGCCAACAGAATTGTTGAACGTTTTCATCGCATCTTCAAAGTATCTTTGATGTCCCACTGCAAGGATTCCAAATGGTTAACCCAGCTTTCCTGGTTCCTCCTTGAAGTAAGGACCACTCATAAAGATGCTGTGGATGGCTCAGCAGCTGAAATAGTATATGGAGACGACCTGTTGGTCCTCTCTGCCGAATTTTTACCACCTGCTACCTCCTCTAGCAATCTTCAGTGCCTACATCAGGTTGGGGAAAATTTACTCCATAATGTCAGACTTAAAAGCCCCCAGCTAAGCAACACATACCGACAGATCTGCACATGGCAACGCATATTTTCTTGCACAATGACACTAGTAAGTCACCAATAATGCCCCCCTAAATGGCCGTTTTCCTAATGATCAGTCGTATGCTGGTGGCTTTCTTCATCAATATTTGTGGCAAAGAAGACTGGGTCTCTATTGATCGCCGAAAAACTGCATATCTCCTGGCAGATGTCCTAGCCTACATAACATATCTCAAGAGCAGGGCACCTTATTTCATTTGCATGTTCTTTTCATGGGTCCCACGTAGCATACTGTATTTCATACATACTCATACACTGTAACAGATTTGTTTTTATCTAATCACTTGCTCTTCCCAGCAATGTTGATAAAACAACGTATATAAACTTGGTAACTCGTGTTTAATTTTGTTTGAATTTTTATTTTTGACGCTCTATCTCGCAATTCCTGGTATTTAAGCTAGAAGTTTGTTTAATAAAATCTAGTTGCATTCACCTTGCCTCTCAGTTATCACCTAACTAGCGCCTCGCACATCTGCATCTAACACCTGCCTGCTCTCCTGATCTCTCAGTTTTGATCTGATTGCGTTTACGAATGTATTTATAAAAATACAGATAAATATATATCCATATATAATGTATGTATTCCGTACATACACTATATATATATATATATATATATGTATATAAATATATATATATACATATATATATATATATATATATATGTATATATATATATATATATATAAGCACACACACACACACACACACACATATATATATATATATATATATATGTATGTGTGTGTGTGTGCGCGTGTAAGTAAGTGTGTATTATCGTGTGCATTTCTACTTCATGGCAACGAGCCAGCATCTTTTTTTTCAATCAGCCAAAAAATATTTTTTTCTATTCATGGAATACCCTTTATGATATCATTTCACGGGTATTACAAACATTATCTCATACAAGTTCCCTCTTGCTCCAATTGCCAATTAATTGTTTATGAGGAGGATCATATGCGTCCCATGGTACATTTCGTTCCACCAAGGGTTTATGACCTACAACTAGTCAAACTTTACTCTTGGGTATATTAAGACCTGCGTTCTCCATCTTTGTACTTCTTATATCCTGATTATACCTGTGCACGGATGGTGATCATGGCCGTGGATAGAGCAACTGTACCCATCCACGTTAAATTCTCACTCAAAGCGTATTTTGTCCACGCCCAAACTTGCGATTGACCGCAACAAGGGTTGAGATCCGTCAGCGCATTTTATTAGTCATGGCTATCCTTAACGAAATGGAAAGTCTGGGCGGATAAGATTCCGTTTTACTTACTTATTTTCTTCGAACTGCTTCATCCATGACTTATGTACTATCTCAAGCGATGAATATACAAGCATGCACACTTCACTATGATAACCTACAGTTCCGTGTTCATTTGTTTTACTGCTGATTATACATTAAGTTATTAAAATTTTAGTTTTATTTCATCTAAACAATAGAAAAAAATCTCTTTTCATTGTGAAATGGTGGTTATAATTATTTTTCAAAAATCTATTTTGTTATAATAATTTATTATAAATAATGGTAAAGCACTTTCATTCTATGAGTAAAATGGTTTTATATTCATCGTGACGTGATAATGTTATTGTGTAAAAAATCAACTGTAAATAGCTGACGAAAGAAATATAAAGAACAATCGATTTGTTTCCTTTGACACAAGAAGTCTACTATAATAGGGCATACAATGAACAATGAACAAAAATCTTATCTTCTGATAACTAAAGAATTAAATATTACTGCCCTGAGAGAGAGAGAGAGAGAGAGAGAGAGAGAGAGAGAGAGAGAGACGTAACATAAATAAAGTTCATAAGAGAGAGGGGGAGTTGTAAAGAGTTTGAAGAATATTAGAGGTCTCAAAGATTTTTAGTCCATCTAGGGAGACTCCATTTGCCCTAGGGTAGAGCGATTTAGGTTAAACCTCTGGAAAGTTTTTATGATCTTGTTTAACTTATTCTTGAACTCGTTTACCGTGTCACTGTTTTCTACATCTGCTAGAAGTGTGTTCCATGTATTTTCTTTTTTGTATATAGAGAAATTACCAAATTGAGTGTTGTTATG
>NC_090748.1:22076576-22084076 GCF_036898095.1 Palaemon carinicauda | reverse complement strand
TTTTGACTGATTCTTCAAAAGAATTATGACATTTCAAACTCAATCACAAAACTAGTTCAGATAACAGAGCTCTTTATTCAGACAGGAAGTCTCCGAAAAAAAATACATAATCATATTTCCAATTATGTATACTCAAGTAAATTTACTGAAACACAACAGAACACACATGCATCCATATATAATATACATTTATCTTAACATGCCCATCAATACACACATACCACACGCTATTCATACAACAATTGATACACAATTACACACGCACACACATATACACACACAAATATATGAATGTATATATGTGTGTGTTTCCAATCATAAAGGAAATATCAAATAAAACATGGTAATTCTTTCGTAATCAATTAATTTCATCTTTGTCAGCATCATGTGTTCCTGGAGAATAAGCCAATACCACCTCCTGAAATTTTCGATTGTATTTTTCATCCCTTTTCATAAGATCTGATTTTTTTCTGAATTCCCGCGCATTGCTTTTTATTTTCTCTCAAATAACTGTTGAATTAATAGCTTTTTAAAAGAGTGACTCGTATCTGACTTCACTCTATCGTTTTAACCTTTCTTATTTGAACGAAGATGGTATACTATCATGACAAGTCTTGGCCTATTGTTCTTATCAAAGATTATATTTTTTGCATGAATCTTCTTTCAATATTTGTATTTAATTCCCAACGAGGTATATAAAGTTTTTGCAGATCTAGTTAAATCACTTCGCAATTAGCTAGTCATCTTATCAATTAAGCTATTTGGTCTTTGAATGGTAAATTCTTCTTAAAATTCAAATCATTGTTATACTGATAACGGTAAGAGAGTATCAAAGCATGGAAGGAAGTTTAATCAAGTTTTCACTATACATAGAAATAGTCTAGAAATATGAATTGCATTATCGCTAGATATATATGTTGAATCCCCTTGATGGCATAATTCAGCTAATTTACCTTTGGCCTCTATTTATGATCTTTCTAATTTATTCCTGTCTAATAATTCATACTGACATCTAATCTGATAATGTTCTTGTAATAAGATAGCATCCGTCATCTACGTTGACACATTAGAAATGAAGGTTACCGTATCTTCTCCAATTTTCTCGTCAAGTTTATGATTTGGATGAGCTATCTTTGCGGGGTGCAGTATTTTTTTTATCAAATGATTGATATGACACCAATTTTGTTTCATATAATGAGAAAAAGTAAAGACAATAAAATATTATTCGCTCTCAAATGCAATAATAAAGGAGTGGAAATTTTTAGTTGCTAAACAGGAGATATAATAACCCTTTCATGGCTTAACTTATCTTCTCACTATAACTGAAGATTTTATTATTAGCATTTTTAGATATGTTTAGTATTACTATTAGCATTTTTTTATGTTTTATATATCCCTATAATCAGGATTGAGGGGAGATTTTGGGCCGACGTATTCATTATAATATTCGATATCAATATCGGTGGAAAAAGGCTGTTTTACATTAGAATCTCTCTCTCTCTCTCTCTCTCTCTCTCTCTCTCTCTCTCTCTCTCTCATATATATATATATATATATATATGTATATATATATATATATATATATACACACATATATACATATATATATATATATATATATATACAGGCTATTTATTTACATAATTGTTTTATAGAAAAAAATGTAACTCATACCGTTAAAGTGAATGAAATATGTTATATGAATTAAAATGAATCACTCTCCAGAATATTTGACATATCTTTCCTGGAGAAATGCTTTCATGTATCCAACAAAACACAGATAACTCAAATATCGCATTGTGAAAAAGGATAATGCACACATATTTGCTACTGATAATAGAAAATTCTTCACGAATTAGCGATGGTCTCGTGGCGAGAGTTCACTAAATGAATTCTACCATCCATCCGGAAAACAGTAACACCAACTGGCAGTGCAACCAACACATGGAGTAGTTTATAATCTTTTTTTTTTTTTTCTACGTTTAATTTTAAATGCATTCCCTAAAATTGTTTAATGCCTTATTCACGAGTATCCTCACAACCTTTCCGTTTAGTTCTTTGCTTTATTCTAAAACTAGTCATTGAATACTTAACGTCAATTTATTTCTAGATTTATCTACTGCCAGAAAGTCTGTTACAAAAGAAAAAGAGTCCACTGTCATTGAGGATGCTGTACTGTAGCCTTTTTTTCATAATTGAGCGGTGACTAAGTTTGTCACAGATAAATCTTCAATGCACGAGTATAAATCTAATATATGTTGTTCTTTTTCTCGCGTTCAAAATTATTTTGAATAAATAATTGTCCTTTATTTGTTTCTACATTATGCAGTGATGTGTGACAGAGACTCTTTAGAACTCTGCCGAGGAAGTGTAGCATAGGAAGGAAGTGTTGAGCCTCTTGGAGGAGGTTGAGGTTTCCTGGAGATGGAAGAACCCCTTTGTAAAGTTGCGCTACGATTTGTCCTTTGTGGTAGAACTTCCGGTCCATCATCAGGGTAAGGTGGAGCTTGGGTTGGTAACTGTGCCATTGACCCTGAATATTGGCAGCTGGAAGCAGAGCAAGGAGCTCCTGGACTTGAAAACTGACTTCCTGACATCGAATACTGGTCGGTGGAGGACGAATACTGACTGACACTAGCTGGATATTGGCCACAATATTGAGGATGCTGTGACGGATATGGACATGATGTGGTGGAGACAGGATAAACAGGCATGGATGACTCTACACAAGGGGCATTATTTTGTGTCCTATATTGATCATGGCTTATATCTGGGTAGGGATCGGGATACTGACCAACATCTGGTGGGTATTGCCCTGCACTAACATCAGGATACTGCCCATTTCCAGTTTCAGAAGGATAGCAACGATTCCCACCGCAGGCTCCAGGTTCATTCCCTTCTGGGATCTGGGATCCCACAGGAGGCGTGGGTGGAGTTGTTGCTAGTAATGGTGGGGGTGGAATAAACTGACTTGTGGGCTGTGATAAAATAGAATGCATTGAATTGCTCGTGTGGAAAGTCACTTCGGTATTACGGTCTCCAATATCTGGTGGTGTTGGAAAAGTATGAAGTTCTGTGCACTGCAAGTCTATGCTGCATGTCGATTTTACCTCTTTGGCTGGCGAGGACATTGCTTCATGTGTCGAAGTCGACCTCAAGCCACTGTCCACGGTGCACAGCGGCTGTGCAGAAGCACTGTCATACTTCATCTTTGGTCCCAGGGAATTTCGATCTCTTCTGTAGATCAATGCAGCAAACAAGATTGCATTTAGTACCAAAAGGGACAGCCCAATAGCCACGGTAAGTGTTAGGGCAGTTGTATAATCCAAAAACTGACCTACGGGACCACTTTCTGATGAGCCATTCACGTGCCTGGTGACACTGCCTTGAGCGGCGCTAACGTTGGGAGGCAGATATTCGTCACTTGGAGTTGGTAAAGCCGCTGGTGGGACTGTAGGAGACATTTTCGTCGTGTGTAGGAATCTGTTGGTAATAGAAGGGAACATTCAAGGGTGTAATCTAGAAACCTAGATAATATGGTTAGTTATCTGGTAATTATCTAAAAAAACAAAATAACAGTATATCCACAATATATTCATAATTTGGTTGATACATTTTTGTATTTTATTGAAAAACAATTTTTTAAACTAATGTATATTCAGGTTTTAACATAATTATGTGGCATCATTGTAACTGTTGTATTGATTTTTTTTAAAAATAAGAATATTTAGATATCGTAACTCAAGTAAGAAATCTCTTTAAGATAAAATAATTGGCATACGCATTCAGAAAATCCAAAAACAAGAGAGAGAGAGAGAGAGAGAGAGAGAGAGAGAGCAATGTGGTTTAGTATTTAAGCAAATTTAATTGTTATTCCCATTTGTGAACAGATGAACATTATCTCATGTGAAAACAGATTTATATACCTGAATATACCTGAAGGGATCCAGTGGTCTGACAGGTCCTATGAAATGCTCAGGGTCTTCGGAGGAGTGCCACGCTTCAGAGTCCTCCTCAGTGTACTTAGCGCCAGCTCCTCAAGTTCCGGGATGAGCCAGTTCCAGAGTGCCACTTTATGAGCTCTATAATGATCCTTTTGTCGTGGTCGAAAACCTAGTTAGGATGAGGTAAAAAGAGTTTCTTGGATTTTCGAAATTATACAGCAGTGATCAGAAATTACCTAGTGATGCAAATTTACCGTATTTTACTATGCAATGTATCATAAAATATCGTTGTCGTGGCATTGAACATTGAATCAACACTTACACCTCATATATATATATATATATATGTATTATATATATATATATATATATGTATATATATATACATATATATATATATATATATAAATATATATATATATATATATTTATATATATATATATATATATATACATAAATATATATACATATGTACATATATATATATATATACATCTATATATATATATATATATATATTTATATATATATATATATATATATAAATTATATATATATATATATATATATTTATATTTTTATATATATATATATATACATACATATATATATATATATATATATACATATATATATATATATATATGTATATATATATATATATATATATGTATATATACAGTATATACATATATATATATATATAAACATATAGACATATATATATGTATATATATAGTATTTTTATATATATATATATATATATATATTATATATATATTATATATATATTATATATATATATAACTTTATATACATATTTATAAATATATATATATATATATATATATATATACATATATATATATATATATATATATAAATTGGCCTAGTACGTAAACAAGTTATCTGGTTTACGCTATATTTATTCCATGTCATATAATACTTACTTATTTCAAGAAATTTTTCATACACAGAATCGTAAGGTTCCCACGTCATATTCCTTTTTCGACTTTTATCCTTAAGGCTAAGGTTGGGTTTCACTTCCTCCGTAAGTTTGGATCTCTGGTGGGAGAAAAATATATCTGATATTACTGCAATTAGGGTGTATAAACATACACACACACAGCTACATCCTTCCTGTTCCCTAACTACCTATCTGGGTATCCCCTTTCACCCTGGTATGACCACCTCCTCTCCCCAAAAACCGGATGAATAAGGAGACCAAGTATTCATATGTCCGCTAATGCCACTCAGTGTAACAGGAAAGAAGTATATATCCGGACACTTACACTTTATTACATAAGGTTATGCATAACATTTATCAATATATGAGTCCGGGAATTTAGAATATGTTAAGCATGATTATTCTGTCAAGATATAATATGAAAAAATGAATTTTGATCAAAGCTGATTCGCAAGGACATAAAAATTATCAAAAATCGATATACATTTATGCGGACATAGGTTCACTACGAGGTCAACTTCTTGATGACCTTAGTTGATACGAATTAAGGTAGTGAGGAGGATGAAAAGTCACTGGAAAACCAACCGGAGCTAATATTCACGTAACGCTCTTTAGTAAACATAAGAAATACGTTCTCCAAGATACTTTCTCGCAGTGAAGATAAAATCAACAACTATAACAACGGGTGGTATAGTTGGCTATAATAATTCCGGTACACTTCACTGGAAGTACTATTGAGCAAATAGCAATCATTTTCTATACATAAATGAATGAAAACTCCTTTGATAACGTTTTAGCAGGCTCCAGGACATTGGTTTAGAGCCAGTGTTGCCACAGTTTCTCTTTTTTCTTGACAGCATTACCAGTTATAACATCAGCCAAAAGGCATGTTCTTAGCTTCCCGAGAAGTATATCGGAACCAATGAAGCCAACTGTACAGTTGACTTCGTTCATTCCTATACACTTCACGGATAGGTAGGGAAAAATCTGATATTTGTACAATGTAGCAGGTAACGCTATGCTTAGCAAAGGAAAATCTGTTTGTAATGCTACCTGTAAAACAAAGTCGCTGACTTTGTAAATACGCGATTAAAAGCACTTATATCAATTATACAAAGTGATTTTAAGCAAATAACAATATTTTTCTTTCTATATGGCTCTTCGTAAAATTGATAAAAAAAACATTACTGATCACGTGTTTGCAAGCTTAATTACTTTTTTTTTTACAGGAAACGTTGCTAACAGTTTCTCTTTTTTTTTCTAAACAGAGCGTTATCTGCTGCAATTTATAGCTAGCTGACGTCTTCTTAGCTTCCCGAGAAGTGTATCGGAATTATTGAAGCTAGCTGTACATACCATCCGCCATTCAACTTCCGAATTTTGGTTTATGTTATTGACCTCTAAGTGCAATAAGCTGAAGGGGCATTACTTACACACTGTATAACTCATCCATTATATGCAAGGACTCTTGCTTTTCAAGATATTATATAAACGACATTCCATTCCAATGTCTTTTATTGAAACTATCCGTTCCCTATTGGAGTTTCCTCCCTGTCAACCCCTATGCAAGCCTGAATTCCACAGTTTAGTGTTAACCTATTTCTATATCTATCTATCTATTCTATCTAACTACACTTACTAATATATATATATATATATATATATATATTTATATATATATATATATATATATATATTTATATATATATATATATATATATATATATGTACATATGTATATATGTGTGTACACATACATACATATATATATATATATATATACACACACACACACATATATATATATATATATATATTTATATATATATATATATATATGTGTGTGTGTATGTGTGCATGTGTGTGTGTCTGTGTGTCTATGTGTGTCTGTGTCTGTGTGTCTATGTGTGTCTGTGTCTGTGTGTCGGTGTGTGTACACTTGCAGTATGCTTACACATGCATTCATGACCAGCACTTGAATATCATGCTTACCCAGTCTTTGCAAAGTTAGTCCAGTATCTCATGAGCGTCTCTGAAACTAAAGCATCTTGTCTGGAAAAGTTGTCCGACCAATTTCCTGTTTTATCCATGAAGGGAACTCCGAATATCAATGGGACTTCAGATCCAAAGAAACTCCCCATTCTCTGTAAAACATAAAACAAATTGTATCAAGTCCCTATCTTAACTGTACCATTAATTTACAAAGAAATTAGTACAGACTATCAAAGCAGATTAAAGTTGTTATAAATTACATATTTCGTAGAATATGTTCTAAAATGACTAGCATTATTAAGACGAATGGATATCTTAGGTATGATAAGGTCCATAGTATGTAAGTATGTGTATGTGTATGTGGCTTCCTGACCACAAGCGCCCGTGAGAGAGAGAGAGAGAGAGAGAGAGAGAGAGAGAGAGAGATAAACAAAAAATATTCATTCAAAGGACATAACAAGAAATAGAGTTGTGCTGATGGAACCTTCGAATTATCGTGGCATTTTGTATAGGAGTATAGGAATATGTGTAGAATCTGAATATATACCTGTTTATATTGTAGTAATATTTGATTTATGCTTAACAGAAATACTGAT
>NC_090748.1:22069076-22071576 GCF_036898095.1 Palaemon carinicauda | reverse complement strand
TTGACAGCATTTTTCAATACCGTTAATAAAGCTTCAGGAGAAGAGTGAAAATAGACATATTTAAAAAAAAAAAAAAAAAAAAAAAAAGAGAAAATAATATATATTTTTTATACTGCCATCTCGAAACGTTAGATTCAGTATTACTCATCTTGAAAAAAAAAATGTTCCGTGAGTTTTCTAGATCATATGAAGATTATAATTCGAAAATGGTGAAGGGTCAAAATGTGACTAGTATTAATCATTTAGATCATTACACTAATTACAAACTTGACCTAGTTTTTATCTTCCTGGGGCTCTCAAAATCATCTTTTTTCGTCAAAATTCCTTTACATTCTATGTTATAGATAATTTCCCTTGCATATATTTATGGATACATTCCTAGTTATAAGAACTACTTTATTTAATTACTTCAATATAAACTTTTCATCTCCTGCACATTCTCGTTTTCAAAGAAAACTGTATCACGCTAAAATCGCTTTTCCTATGAGGGATATAAGGGTGAAAGTCACTTCTGAAAAATATATTGACGAAAAAGCTGCAATTATTGCTCTTATTACATCATGCCATAGAGTTTAAAGAACTATCATATATCGTTCTCCCAGGTACACTTGGCAACCCTTCACCCTTCCGTTACTTCCCTAACTAATGGTTAAATTAAATTTATCTTCAGAAGGAGAGGAAAATAATGAGATAAAAAAGGTAACACGATGAAGTCAATTTAGGGAGACGACTTTCAAGTAATGAGAAAATACCTATGAAAGAATTGGATGGATATAAAAAAGTGTGTGTGTGTATATGCATGCATACACACACGAACACATATACCCACACACGTACACACAGGCATATATATATATATATATATATTATATATACATATGCATACATACATACATGTATACATATATATATATATATATATATATGTGTGTGTGTGTGTGTATATACATATTCATATATACATATATATGTATGTATATATCTGAATATATATATATATATATATATATACTGTATGTATATATATACATATACATATACATATATACATATTTAAGTATGTATATATATATATATATATATATGTATGTATGTATATATATACATATACCTATATACATATTTAAGTATGTATATATATATATATATATACTGTATATGTATATATATATATATATATGTATATATATACATATATGTATATATACAGCATATATATATATATATGTGTGTGTGTATATATATTACAACACACACACACACACACACATATATATATATATATATATGTGTGTGTGTGTGTGTATATATATATTCAAACACGCACACACACATATATATATATATATATACTCAAACACACACACATATATATATATATATATACATGAATATATATATATATATATATAAACATCTATAATTTCTTAGTTCCTCAATCCATCGTCTTTTCTTTATTCCCATGCTTCTTTCATAATCTGTATGGACTCATTCTGTTATCCCTAATGTTCATCTATATCCTGTCATTCTTGTTTTATATCCTACCCATGTCCATTTCTTTTTCTTACATGGCAAAATGTCTTCTACTTCAGTTTGCTCTCGTATCCTTGTTGCTTTTTCCTGTACCTTTGAGTTGTTACTAGCTTATGTTCTTAGGGTTTAGTATCACTCGAAAATTTCTAATGCATAAGTTGATACTGGTAAAACCATCTCATCAAATACTTTTTTTCTATAGAAAAAGTGGAATTTTGCTTTTCATAATCTCATTTTGTTTACCAAATGCTCTCCATCCCATGCTTAAACTTCTTTTAATTTCTGTCTCATGTTATGGGGAAACACTTACTGTCTGTGTTAAGTAGCCGAAGTATATTCATAAAAAATCTCTAGAGGTTCGTTCATAACTCTTATTTGTTGTCTCTGCATTTCCATTGAACATCATCTTAATGTTATTCATACTTATTTTCATTCCTATCTCTCTCTCTCTCTCTCTCTCTCTCTCTCTCTCTCTCTCTCTTAGTATATATATATATATATATATATATAGATAGATAGATAGATAGATATATATATATATATATATACACATATATATATATAAGTGTATGTGTGTAAATTAATAAACAGTGTTACTGTTTGTGTAAAGTAATCGAGGAGTTATCTGCTTTGCTGAACAAATGAGCATAAATTATTTTTAGGCATAGTGTATCAGATCGGTATCGTTATTAAAATATTTTTAGCAATGGTTCGGGCAAGTTAATCACCATTAGTCAAAATCCCAAACTTTTGCATATAAATGACCCCTGAATATTTGAAAGAACTGATCTATTGCTAAAAGCTTAATCTAAATCAATCGAGTTTTTACTTATTCATTTAAGAAAATTATGTTTACATAGCGATTAAAATAGACCTAACAATACTTTGTCACTCTCCATCTCGTGTAAGGTTTATTACTACATCCTTATTCATCAATTCTATCTGGGATTAATTTCAAATCTTACTG
>NC_090748.1:22056576-22066576 GCF_036898095.1 Palaemon carinicauda | reverse complement strand
ATATATATATATAAGAAAAAGAAAGAACCACATAAAAATACAGTGGCTGTTATCAACACGTGCTGTATGTCAGAGCGTTTTATTGTTGATTGTAATCCTAATTAACTAGAATATTCTTAAATATGCTACAGGAACGAAATGTTTGCCTCACTGGTCAACTAATTAGTACAGATTCACATATGTAAGAGTTAACCAAGGAGAAGCGTGAAGAGTTTTATATTAGTGGGGTAAGACGATTCATAATCATTGATCATTACTAATTTCAAGTTGGCAAAAATAATCATATAGTATCCAGTCATACATATAATATGGTTGTACAACAAAGAGAGAGAGAGAGAGAGAGAGAGAGAGAGAGAGAGAGAGAGAGAGAGAACAGAAGGAGAAGAAGATGGAGAAGAAGATCTCTATATAATTGCCGGACACGATAACAGGTGAGACGATCGGGTGGTGAATATAAGGCACTAAATCTATCAGTGACTACTAGACTGTATATCAGAAAGAAAGTAAGAAGAAGAAGAAGAAGAAGAAGAAGAAGATAATTGTGATCGTTTTATACTTGCCTGAGACGACAACAGGTGAGACAATCAGGTAGTGGATGCAGGCAGCGCCTGATGAGTGTCCGAAGATTGTGACGCTTTCGGTATTACCACCGAAAGATGCGATGTTCTCATTCACCCACGTAAGAGCTGCCAGTTGGTCCATCAGTCCTTGATTACTCACTACACCTCGGCCACCCCCACTGGGACTTGTATTTAGAAAACCTGATTTTATTAAAAAGAAATGAAAGATGCATATCATAGGCAGTTGGCATTAGATGTTATCCTAACAGGTCATCATAATAATTTTAATAGTTTACAGATAATATAACATTTTGTTATAGTAAATAATTCTTTTGTTTTCAAGGCACCTCCTTTATTCATTATTCGAAATCCTTGATTGTTAACTAAATACACGAGAGATAATGGGCAATATATTTTACAGTCAATATTGCATTATTTTTTCTACATGTTAACTCAGTAGATTTACAAAAATAAAATATACATACAAAAATATTTGTTTTGCAATAAACTGCATAAGCTAAGATAGGAGCTTGTGTTTCTTTTCCATAATTACTGACGGATTATCAGTATTTTTTGTTTAAGCTTCCTCAATCAATGGTTAGTAGATATCATTCTTTGAAAGTGTTGAATCAAATAAATTCAAACTTACCCAATGGTCCAAGACGGTAGTTGAAAGTGACGACGGTCACTTGTCCATAGGCAGCCAGAATGCTGCCATCGTGTAGGTTACCAGAACCCCATGAAAAAGATTCTCCGTGAATATACACCATGACAGGATACCGCCCGCCTCCTGTTGTCAAGTAAAAAGCCAGGGGAAATCTTGGTTAAAAATTCTCCAGCTAAATGTGTTTGTTGATGAATAAAATCTTTCTTTCTTGTTTTGCTCCAGCTGGTAAAAGAACTAAGAAAATTTTATTCCATTCGAACATTTGGAAATACTGTTAAGTCGTATTTCCACAGATCCATCCTTTATCCTTTTCTTCTATCCATTCTTTTCTAGTCCTTTCCTTGCCCTTTCTCTATGTCCCTTCTTTTTGAATGTTATTCTATTCACTGCCCATCGGCCCGAATAGTCTGTTCCATCTCACCCAGGAAATAAAACTCACTCGGTGGATTCAGAGACTCCGGCTATGCTTCACGAGGGGTAACGAAATCAAGGCCATTACCTGCTTCTCTTGGGCTACAAGAAAATAAATATCCTATACTCCAAGACTTTTCTATTGCGTCTCAGGATTTACACTTTTCCTGTAAACATTTTCTTTCCATGGGTTGATTTTTTCCTATCCCGCTTTCAGATATAATTTGTAGTATTTGAATTATTCATGAGAATTTATGAAGAATCTTATACTTCTAGTGGTATTCTTTGATATAATTTGTAGTATTTAAATTACTTATAAGATATCAAATATAAAATCTTCTCCTAGCAGGTGTATTCCTAGATATAATTTGAAGTATTTGAATAATTTACGAGAAATTATGTATAATCTTATACTTTTAGTGGTATTCTTAGATATAATTTGAAGTATTTAAATTCCTTATGACATATCATAAATATAATCTTATCCTTGCAGAAGTATTGTTAGATATAATTTGAAGTATTCAAAATACTTTTGAGAAATTATGAAAAGAATCTTGACCATGTAGTGGTAGTCTTAGATATAATTTGAAGTATCTGAAATCCTTTTGAGAAATTATAAACAGAATCTTAACCATGTAGTGATATTCTTAGATATAATTTGAAGTATTTAGATAATCTATGAGAAATTACAAACATAATCTTTTCCTTACAGTGGTATTCTTAGATATAATTTGAAGTATTAGGATACTGAGAAAATTTATGAGAAAATATATATAGAATCTTATCCTTACAGTGGTATTCTTAGATATAATTTGAGGTATTTAAGTGATTCATGAGAAATTATAAGCAATCTTTTCCTTTCAGTGGTATTCTTAGATATAATTTTAAGTATTTAAATTTCTTATGAGAAAATATGAACAAAATCTCATTCTTGTAGTGGTATTATTGTATATAATTTTAAGTATTTAGATAATTTATTTGAAATTATAAGCAAAATCGTATCCCTGCAGTGGTATTCTTAGATATAGTTTGAAGTATCTGAATTACTTGTGGAAAATTATAAACAGAATCTGATCCTCGTAGTGATATTCTTTTCTTTCTATTTCAACCTCAACATAAAGAGCAGACGTTCACGATATCTCTAACATGAAAAGAAAAATAGAAATATGTCTGAGGTGAGGTAGTAGGGTTTCCCAGTAAAAAGATAAATGGGCCTTCAAAGTATACCTAAAGAATTCCTAAAGACGAAAATCCTAAGTATAAAGTCCGAGACACGGATGCTGCAATGGAGGTCATGGAAAAATACTCACAAAATAAAAGTGGGTACGAATGTGGCCAAGCGACTAAAGTCAGAAACTATTTGGAATACTTAAAAAAGAAAAAAATGTCTGCAACATAGCTTAAATGAACTAAGGATTTTTTTACAAATGAATAGCACAGTGAATGGAGAGCGATCCTTACAGAAGATATTAAGCGCTGAGAAGAGGTCTTTCATTATCCTCTTCAAAGAGTTCTCTGGTATTCAGATAGTTTTATTACTTAGCTCCTGATGATGAGTGAGACACACAAAGGAAGGACACTGATGGACAGACAAAAACGACAAGACTTTGGGAAAGGTTGCGAACACCAATTGAATACATGGCGAGAAGTAAACGAGCTATTCAAAAGGAATGAGTTAAAAATACGTATATATATAAGAAAACAACAATAAATGTATAATAATATGTGATTGTTCTATCCATTCTATATTCGAAAAGAAATGTCACCGACGTATAAATAAAAAATTAAAATGCGCCAGACAAGTTGCAACGTTGAAGTCCTTTCAATAATGAAATTTGAAGCAACAACCCTTCTTCCATTTTCCCCTGAGAGACCGGAGAGTAGGAGTGGGCGAGTGTAGTTCTATCCGAGTTCAGGATTGGGACACGAACCGGAAAGAACTGAAAAAGAGCTGGAAAATCACACAAGATATTCAGCACGCCAGTTTGCTGCAGACACTTCCTAAAATATGTTGGTGGTACAGCATTACGAGGGGAAAAAATCAAATGGCCTGTTAGGCATGAGGATGTAAGAGGGTTCTCTCTCTCTCTCTCTCTCTCTCTCTCTCTCTCTCTCTCTCTCTCAGTATAGTTTTTTTTGTAATAATTCCTAATACAGCAAGTTTTAGAATGGCCTAAAAATTCTTAAACAACAATTGATAAGTTAATGTTTGCAAATTAAAACTAAACAGACACTTTAGCATTTATAAAAACTCTCACAAAGGCCCCAAAACAGATGCATTAAAGGCAAACCAAAGCAAGTGGCCTGAGGGAACACATGAAATTCTAAAGGGGATATATCTGGCGTGTAGCTCGAAGCTATAAAAGTGGAAATCGCTCGTGTCGTCAGAGACAGTTCGGGGATTTTGCAAAATATACTGCTAGATTGTGCGATCGGGCGGTGTGCAATCTGGCGCCATTTTCCCCATTAGGAAACGCAGGGAAGGACAGCCGAGTCAACCATCGCCTCACTTTTCGCAAATTTCTTTTCCTATGATATCTATGAATTCTTCTTCGACAAGACAAATAAAACTTCGAATGGTTCGAGATACACAGCAGTTCAATCTGTATGAGATTCACGATGACTGTGTCCCATCAAATGCTCGTCTGGTCGAAAAGGATTTACTCTTCTCAGTGTCATCGATCAAGGAATTGCTTCCCTTTAAGTCTCTGACGATCAGAAACAGACCTGGCCCTCCTTCTCTCTCTCTCTCTCTCTCTCTCTCTCTCTCTCTCTCTCTCAATGCTCATACTGACAAAGACACGCGCGCACATACACATAAACACAGAATTCGAACACTATTACACGATACACAAAACTATGAAGAGAGATAGCCTAGTTGGCTAAGTCTACCTTCTAGGATATTTCAACACAAAGGTATATTTGAATGAATGTAAAGATGGGTATTTATTCTCAAGGCAGAGTGAATTCTCTATAAAAAACTAATTTTATGAAAGAACATAAACACTGCTGTAATAAGAGAAAAATTTGATAAGTACTCCCAATTACACGATGAAATGAAAGCAAGTAAAGAACGAATGAACAGTAGTATAACCAGTTTTGTAATGGAATCAGCATAAGAGATAGGGGAAACTATGAGAAAAGACCAAGAGCCTAATAAAGAAAAGATTGAAAATGAGGGAAAATTCATGAGACATCAAACAGGGAAAACAGAACTATCCAAAATAATGAACAAACTGAAAACAAAAATGCATTTTTAAACAATCACACCATAATTGAGGATTCATTAAAGAAAGAAAGAAGTATCAAATTGATGAAAAGATGAACGGGGCAACAACAGATGTTTGCTTTAAACGAGGAAAATGGAAATATTATCAGTAATAAAGGTGGAGTACTAAAAATGGCAGAGGATTTCTAGACAATGCTATACAATAGTAATATATGAAATACCTTTGCCAATAGAAATAATGAAACACCTGAGTCGGTACCATACATAAACAGTAGGAGAAATAAAGTGTTAAAAGGCATGAAAAGAGGCAAACCAGCAGTAGAAAATGGTCTAACAATTGATTCAATCATAGATTGGGGAGATTTCATAGCAGTAAAACTCGCTGAATTTTACACAAAATGTTTGCAAGAATGCTCTATCCTTAGGGCTTGGAAAAACTTTATCATTATACGATTTCACAAAAACGGAGACACAAAAGACCTAACAAATATCCGCCTAATAATTTATCTTTCCGTAAAATATAAAACTTTTACAACGATCACAGTAGGGTGAAAAGAAAGACAGCTAGACTTTAATCAACCAAGAGAGCAGGCAGGCTTTAGAATTGAGTCTGAAAAAATTACCATATCCATGTAATTAACCAGCTAATAGAAAAAATCCGCAAAGTATGACAAACCCCTATATATGGTATTTATAGACTACGAGAAAGCTCTATATTGTGTCAAAACCTCAGCAGTAATAAAAACCCTTCAATAACCAGGAATAGATGAATTCTATGTTAGAACACTCGGATATATCTATAGAGGATGTACAGCAATCCTAAAACTACAGAAAGAAAGTGAGAAAATTCTGATTGAGAAAGGAGTTAGACAGGTAGACCTCATCTCTCCTGAATTATTTAGAGCATTTCTAGAAGAATTTTTAGAAATTCAGATTGGAAAAAATTTAGGAATTAATGTGGAATAACTTAACTTAAAATTTGCAGATGACATAGTTGACCAAAGTGAATCATAGGAGGATTGCAAAAGACGATAGATTATTTGAAAAGAGAAAGCAGAAATGTAGGACTAGAAAATTAATATGACTAAAACTAAGATAATGCTCACTGAAAATGCAGACAGCCAACAAATAAGAGTTATGGACAAGCCTCTAGAGATTGCTAATGTATGTACGTGCTTAAGACAGACAACAACTGTTTCCCAAGGACACGAGATCAATACTAAAAGAAGGATAACCATGGGATGAGAGCCTTTGATAAACGAAATGCGATTATGAATAGTAAAATGGCACTTTCTTTAAAAGGAAAAGTATCCAATGAGATAGTCACCTTATTTTTAACTTATGCATCGGAAACTGGGAGCCTAACTAAAGCCTTAGAACATAAGCCAGTTACAACTCAAAGACCTATAACGATTGGACGGACACCAAGAGACAGACTATAGACAACATGGATATGAGAGCAAAAGAGAATAGAGATTATTTTAATAACATGTAGGAAAAAAAATGGGCATGGGGGGGGACATCTAAAGAGAATGACAGAAAATACATAGGTATTAATATATCTATAAGGGAAAATGTATTTGTTCAAGAATGTCAATCCAAAAAAAAAAAAAGGTTTAATAAAATGCTGTTTCATGATATAGAGAAGGATTTTCACCATTCCACTATCAAGTATTGAATAATTGATTTTGCGTCTGAAATAGATAATATTTGAAAACTGTTGAGTTCTGCGTTCGTTTTGGTTTCCTATGTTAGCAGGCTGCGTGAAGTGATTACTAGAATTAGTAAAGAAACCTAGTGACACTCCTGCTTCCAAGTTTTAAAAAAAAAAAAAAAAAAAAAACAATGCTATAAATGTAATAAGGGTTTTCGTTGAAATATTGCTGAAAAAATATTGGATAATGAAAAGTCAAATACGTATTCAAAGGAAGAAAGTATTTAGGGAATTCTTATGCAAGCAAATATACAGGAGAGAAGAAAAGCTTGGATGTTGGAGATTAAATTGGATTTTCGAGAACAATTGAGAGAAGCTTAAGTTTGTTTGTTTTCATAAATATAATTAGAGCAATGAGTAAAACTTGCAAGAGTAAGAAAGTAACTGAACCATGGAGATATTTTTTTTTTCTTATTTTACATAAATAATAAAATATAAATTAGAGAGTAAAGCATGTTTATCCTCAAAGTCAACTGTACAGTTTCTTTCGCAAACTCTTTCATCCTTTTTCTTAACTTTCATCATTATCTTGCAGGTTCCTTGTACTAGGTTTACATATATATTTATCAAGTTGTGATTTGCTTAGTTCATGGGGGAAAAGCCTTTATATTTCTTAAAATATAGTTTTAAAAGTAAAATTCGATTAATATCTAATGAATGCAAGGTTACTCATTCATCAAATTACAAAAATGTGTTACATTATTAATACATCTATTAGCCACGTAAGGAATAAAGTAGAAAAAGTTGCCATAACCTCCACTGACTTTTCTGCCGTTGCTAATCATTTACTAGTTATACATACATACATGCATGCATAAACACACGTATACATATACATATATATACATATATGTATATATATATATATATATATATATATACATATTTATATATATATATATATATATATATATATACAGAGAGGAGAGAGAGAGAGAGGAGAGAGAGAGAGAGAGAGAGAGGTTACTCCAGTTAAATAATTAGGCATTTCTCCACCGGATTATTTTTCCCTTGAGAAATACTGCCGTTAATATTAGACACAGACAGAAATAGAGATAAACAAACAAACAGATACAGTCAGAAAAAAAACAGACAGACAGACAGAACAGAGAGAGAGAGAGAGTCAGGTCGAGAGCAAAATCAATTCTTTTACGCATGCATGTATGCATGTAAAAGCGTACTTTGCTCTCGTGAATATGTTGCAATATGCCTCTGCCTGGTATTGAACTTTGGAAAATTTGCCGTTATCAAGTTTTTGATTACGCGAATGCAATAGACTGGGTTGTTGGTAGAGAGGTCAGACCCGCATGGCTTTTCATTTCTTTATTTGTTAGTTTTTATTTGGAAACTTGATTTACTGGCGAATGGTTCGCCCAGTGAAGTGATTCACTTCATGCGTTATGGGAATCGGATGTGGCGGAACAGTCGTCCGTTTGTGTTTTACACGTGAGGGATGGCCTTCGCCTTCCATAATATGTTATGGGGGCAGAGCTCTGTGTGCCAGTCTATTGGCTTGTTGCCAAGAATTGATATATTTGCTTGCCGTAAATACGAACCCAAGTAAGCATATAAGTAAAAAGTTCAGTTGTATATAACAGTGAATATACACACACTCACACATGGGCGCTCTAACTATTCACATTAAATACTCGTAAATCATCATCATTGGTATCATCAGCCGTTACTAATCGACTGGAGGACAAAGGCCTCGTACATGTCCTTCCACAAGCGTCTAATTATGGTCTTTGTGTGCCATTCCACACTCATAAATATATACACCTCTATATATATATATATATATATATATGTGTGTGTGTGTGTGTGTGTGTTTGTGTGTGTTTGTGTGTGTTACATACTAATTTAATCATCACCATGGTTAGTATTTAATGAATCAGCTGTAGTCGTCATCGACTCGATGGACAGCCATAGTATAGTAGTAGTGTGTTTACACACATATGTATACGTGGGTCGGTTTATACGTGTTATTATGCTTTCATGTTTTTTCTTTGTCAAGCCTCAGATCAAAGGAAAATGAGAATGTTATCAAAAACATTATTGTTATAGATTACATAACATTTTTTTTTTTTAAATAAAAGTGAACGAGAGATTTATGAACGAAAGTAGAAAATATGCAATCTGATATAGTGAAGCAGGTAAGCTCGGCCATTTGGATGTTTCATATTTGCACAAACAAAGGCAATCTAATGTCAATAGCAATTGACCCTGTCAGACAACAATTACGCTAACAGAATTAATCTAGGCTGATATGGAACAAATATTGATTGTTTGTACCAGACAGACAGCGAGAGAGAGACAGAGAGAGAGAGAGAGAGAGAGAGAGAGAGAGAGAGGAGAGAGAGAGAGAGAGCAGGAAAAGAAGAGAAGTTAGCGTCTGGATCATATAAAACTTCTGCAGTGCGGAGCTGCGAAAAGCTTAGACGAGAGATATCGTTATTTGTTTTCAAATTCAGTTTTGTGCGTCGATAAAACATTTATACATCAGTATTGATTTTTTATGAAAATCTAATATGAAAAACAGCTTCATTGTAATTTGTGTATTCTAGATTTTTTTTTCTTTTTTTAAAACAGTGATATATTGATAATTAATTTGAAGCAGGATAAGATTGCAAGTAGGTGAAGAATAGTTTGTGGTTACCATGGGTGCGATTCATGTCTATCTGGCAATAGAATTTCGTCTATTTCTTACGATGACATCTCACCTATTTCACACATAGAAAATGTTTTAATATATATAAAAATTTCTCAAGTGAAAGTATCTTTATTATCAAATATTATAAAGTTCTCTGATATTTCATATATAATTATATGAAAACCAGCAAAAGACCGGTTAGAATACTACGTTCACTAGTCTGTTAACTTTACGTCCAGAGCCAACGGCACTAGAGGAAAAGAAAATATGTTGGAAGTTGACGAAAGGAAGCTGAGTGCCCAAAGTGTCCTTGTAAAGTTATGACACGTGACTATTTACTCGAGATGTGTCGTCAAAGGATATATCCAAAAACAAAGTAACACAATACGAAGAGCATGAAAAGATGGCGAGGAGGGATAGAGAAAAGAATGTAAATTGAAGGAAACTAGGATTACATCAGAGAGAGAGAGAGAGAGAGAGAGAGAGAGAGAGAGAGAGAGAGAGAATCGCACATCTCCAAATAAGTTACATATATGTCTATATAATCACTTGAGATTTTCCTTATATGACCTATCCACAATTGGCTTGCTAATTTTCTTAGCTGGACACTGTATATTGTATTACTATACCCAAAACAGAAGTAAGTTTGTACTGGAGTAACAAGGGCTCCAAACAATGTAACTCATTGCAAGCAGTAGGTTATGAATGCCTTAGCTGGAGACAAGAAAGAGTGATTTACAAAAGAAAGACACTGAAATGGAGACAACAG
>NC_090748.1:22039076-22051576 GCF_036898095.1 Palaemon carinicauda | reverse complement strand
TACAGTATGTGTGTTATATACGTCTTAAATATCTATATATACATATATGAATGTGTGTTTTGGTGTGTGCGTCTGTATGAGATTGGTTTATATGTATATATATATCATCATCATCAGCGTAATTAATCCACTACAGGACTAAGGCCTTATATATGTTCTTCCACTCGCGTCTGTTTATGGTCTTTCCAGCAATTGCCGAAAATTCTCTTAGTTCGTCCAATCCATTGTCCTTCTATTCCATCTCCTGCATTCGTTTGCAATCTCCAGGAGCTCATTCAGTTATGCTTTTCGTTCATCTATTTCTGTCATTCTCATTATATGTCCAGCCCATGCTGATCTCTTTTTCTTACATGCTTTGAGAATATCCACTACTTTAGTTTGCTCTCGTTTTTCCCTGTTGATATTTTGTCTCTTATCTTTATTTTTAACTTTTTTCTTTCTATAGCTCTTTGAGTTGTAACTAACTTATGCTCTTAAAACTTTAGTAAGAACAGAGTTTCTTATGCATAAGCTAATACTCATTAATACTTTTATTATTAGAGAAAGTAGAGTTTTATTTTTCATAATTTCATTTTATTTACCAAAAGCTCTCAATCTTATGCTTATAATTTGTTTAATTTTTGTTTCATATACTTGTAAAATACTTACTGTCTGCCCTTAGTGCGTATATTTATTAACAATCTCTATTGAATCCTCCGTAGCCATTATTCTGTTGTCTCTCTGCTATCTTAGTTTTAATCATATTCATTTTTTAGTCTTATATTTCGGATTTCTATGATCAAATCTTCTTTCATCTTTTGCATTTCTTCTTATGATTTCTCTAATTATAACTATGTCATCTGCAAATCATACGTAGTTAATATATTACCTATTAATATCAATTCCTACCCTTTTCACAAGTTATACTTTCAATGACTTTTCTAGGCATGTTGTATATAATTTAGGATGGATGGAATCTCCCTATTCTATCTGATCTCAATCGGGATTTTCTCACTATGTTCTAATATATACATTATATATATATAATATATATATATTATGTATATATACATATATATATACATATATATATATAATATACATATATATATGTATATATATACATATATACATATATATATATATATATATATTGTATATACATATATACATATATATTATATATATATATACATATATATATATATATATATGTGTGTGTGTGTATATATATGTATATATATATATGCATATATATATGTATATATATATATATATATATATATTCACTTACTTATATATGTACGTAGCTATGTATATATAGACATGACCATGAACCCTCATGAGTCAATTCCTCAACTTTATATGTTACATATAGATCCACCAAAATTAAAAAAAGAAAAAAAATTGCAATGCTTTCCAATAACAACAACAAAACCAGCAATAAAAATAAATCGACAGCAGGTCGTGTTGCATGTCATCTGCATCTTCGTAAATGACAATTCGTGCATTGTGACTACAAAGAGCCATTGTAGAGCGGGCAATACAAAATGCATCAATTTTCAGTTGCCATCAATCACTTGTTGTTTACACTCGCTATGCCACAGGGCTTTGAATTTCAACCCCCTTTTTAATTTTCACCTGTTTCCATTAAAATTTACATTTCAAAGTTCATTAGTCCACTATAGGAATTCATTTTGAACTAATGTACACTGAGAGAACTGGTCTGCGTTCGTTTCCATCAGCAAGCTGACTCACTTTACAATGGGTATTGCTTTTTTCTTCCGCTGACAAAGCAACACGGGTATCTTTGGAATCCTTCCTTTCATTAGACGTATCCTATTCTTTCCAGATGAATATTTGATGCGGAATTTATGTATGCACACAATCTGCTGGGCTGCTTGCTTCCTGCAGGTAGCCAAATAACAGATATTTTTCGGTTGCAAAGCCGTACATTGCCGGGTTTTCTTCTTCTTCTTCTTCTTCTTCTTCTTCTCTCTCTCTCTCTCTCTCTCTCTCTCTCTCTCTCTCTCTATACAGAAAAGTAAAGTAGCAAAATAACCTGTATGTTTCAGGTATAACTGTTAGAATATAAATTTTAGATATATATATATATATATATATATATGTATATATATATATATATATATATATAACCATCAGCAGAACAATATCAATTCAATGTTTTAATAATAAGAGATATGGAAGATAAAGCAAATATTGCATATACAGAGAAATTTCTCATAGAATTTGAATCCCTTTAACATTTATAATTTACTATGTATTCCATATTATATCATATTGTCAAAATATCAAGTGTATAAGAATTTAAGTTTAAACAATTAATTGTTTTATTTCTCCTTCAATGTTTTTCTTGTCTTAAAAAGAACCTTATTTCGATTAGTCAATCGAATGAATATATTTCGCAGAAAATGTCATTGGTATTAGATTATTCTAAGCCTAAAGCACTTTCAATAGTTGTTTTATTCTTGCCTGCATAATTCAAAGATCCATCACATAATAGAATGTTTACAAAATACTTGTCTTTGTTTTCTGTTTAAAAATCATTTGAAAATCATTAGTGAAAAATCCAAAATAATTTCTTGATGATAATCAGAGAGAGAGAGAGAGAGAGAGAGAGAGAGAGAGAGAGAGAGAGAGAGAAATTCAAACTTCTGTAACTCTTTCCTATAATTTTAAAGTTATTTCTATCTTGCAAAGCTTATATTTCAGTTATTCGAACTTTATTCACAAATTATTAATTACTCCACTCTACTAATATGGGTATGAAGAGGTATTTTTCCAATTAAATACTATGAGTATTCTGAAATTTTGTAGCAAATATTTCCTTCGAAATCATGTTGCCCGTTTGTGGTGCGGCCCATGAGGATTTGAAAAAAAAAAAAAGAAAAAAAAAATTAACGCAAACTGTCACCAGGGAACTACCGTATTCTCACATTCCCCAATATAGCTCTCCTGGGGCTTTTGGTAAAAATCGAACTGCGTGGGTTTCTGGATATATCCTCTTCAAAAATATCCTTTCCCAAAGTAAACTGACTTACCATCCCCATGTATGGGGAAAGCAACTTTATAAAACACCCTTCTATAGTCTACGATTAATCATATTTTGATACCGCAGGGTCTACCCTACAAGATAGATGACCGATTTTTAGAACAATCAAAATTTAGAGGGTACAGTTGATTTTGATCAACAAAATTCTCACTATTTCTCTAGTTTACTATGATACTATGTAATACTAAAATACAGCTGGTGAAAGTTCTGCCTTTACCAAAATGTAATTTTTAGCAAAACGATTAATGGGAAACAGATAGTCCTCGATCTAAAAGATATTAAAATTTAAACTGAATCGTTCATGAAATTAACATTTTCGTTTTAGATGCAGATATTGCAAATATGCTAAAAGGTGACCAATAAATTGATTGCATGTAATAAAGTATGGAAAAAATAGAATAAGTAACGGATTATTTTATAAAACAATAAAAATTTAAAATGAATAATCAATTATAGTTGTTTAAGAATAATATAAAATTCATTATGTGGCAATATGTCTTATGTTGTAAATACCCATAGGATACCAGTAAACTATTCTAATTTAGGTTTTCATAAGTGTGTGTGTGTGTGTGTGCGTATATGTATATATATATATATATATATATATATATATTTATATAAATATATATATATATAAATATATATATATATATATATGTATATATATACACATATATATATATATATATATATATATTTATTTATTTATTTCCAGCCACGCTCAGCTCTTCCCATTCCTTATGTAGTCGGAGGGGGAGTAATAATACCCTGGTGAGAGAGGTTGTGTGTGCGTAAGTGTGCAAATCTTTTTAAAGATCTAGCCGTTATTTTTGACGATTCGCATACACAACCATATATATATATATATATATATATACATATATATATATATATATATATGTGTGTGTGTGTGTGTGTGTGTATGTTAGTGTGTGTGTGTTTATGTGGGTTTGTGTGTGTTTGTGTGTCCTATTCGAGTGCGGATACTACAAGGTGATGAAAGGGTTTGTGTATCACAATGATCAGCAAAGTGAGTGATCAGTATAAAGTATATTCCACCATCACTAATCCGTTGTAGCGGAGGTTGTGATGAAAATTGGCTAAAGCCCAGCCATGAATAAGGACACGTCTGAGGCCTTTGTCCTACAGTGCACTAGAAACGTCTGTATTACTACCTTCCTTGATGTTTATCAACTTATATTTCTGTTTTGGCTCGAAACATGAATGAATTTAATACCCATTTAAGGCAATACTGACATGTAAAGCTTTATGTTTTGACGAACTATATAAAATAAGTTTTCAATACTGACTGAATTCGTTTTGAATTTTTTGATTATTATGAATCCCACACTAAAATAATTTGGTCTGGTTTTGATAGATTTTATACTTTATATAAGGAAATTATATTAATTGATATAGAGGGAAAAATAGGAACAGTTTATGGTACGAATAAAGATATTTTCATAATAATTTGAGATTAGTAAAGTCAATTATGTGGTGGTGCATATTTCGAAAAAAATACAAACTATAAACGATTTAGATATTTCTGAAATCTGAAACTCAGACTAGTGTCATGAATTAAACAGGCATAAACAAAGCAGATTAAAAAAAAAAGATGAAACAAGGTAGTCTAAAGTAACCTAATAGTTACTCTGTGTTCATATTTATCAAATCGCAAGACAGCAACAATTCTATTAGGTTTCGTAATTTCCACAATTTAATTATATGACGCGACTGCCAAACTGTCAAATAATGTGCAGAACTTCCTCCCCGAGTTCAACACAACAATTTTATCCTGGTGTGGGGTAAATAAGTGAATCTGGAGAAGAGGAAATAGTGGGGATATTAGCTAAATGGGAGTTAAATTTGATTCAATTAGGGCGAAGAGGATGATCAAGAATGAAAGACTCTGAAAATATGAGATATATTTCTAAATAAATGGCTGATATAGGAAATATCACCAACTCATATTCATAATCTACGGGGTGAAATTCGTATTGTACGAGCTTCTTGAACTTTTCAAAAAAAAAAAAAAAAAAATTACATTATTTAATCACTGATAACTGAACTGGTGTGACTTGGAAGTGATGAATATGAAATATGGTTAAATAAACAGCTAGAGAATGAATATGACAGAAGGAAAATAAGACTCAAGTGATCATTCGAACATATTCTTATATAAAAGTATTGCCTTTGGAAAGAACAGTTACTTAAGAAAAAGATATTGCATTATAATCACACACCTGCCTAGTCGTCATATGCTGTCTCTCATGTTAAATTGTTGGACAAAAACTAGCGGTCTATTAAATCTCGTTTCCCAGATTTAGATATTGATCTCTGGCACCGTCGTTCTGTTAGCTCTTTATGCATGTTGCAAACATTATATATATATATATATATATATATATACATATATATATATATATATATATAAGTACACACGCACACACACACACACACACATATATATATATATATATATATTTGTATATATATATATATATATATATATATTTGTATATATATATATATATATATATATCATTATCAACATCAGCCATCACTAGTTAGCTCCGGGACAAAGGAATCAAACATGAACTTTCACACGTGTCTGGTTATGGTCTTCATATGCCAGTCTAAAACCACAAATTTCTTTAGCCCGTCAATCCATTGTCTTCTCTCCCTTTAATTTTATTTGCTGAAAGCTTTCTACGCTATGCTTATCTTTCTTTTAATTACGGTTTCATGTCTTGGGAAAACACTGTCTGTCGTAAGTAAGTATATTCATTGTTAATCTCAAGATGTTCGCCCATAACCATTTTTTGCTGTCTCTGCATTTTCATTAAATATCATCTAAGTTTTAGTCATGTTCTTTTTTAGTAATAAGTTCTTGTTTTCTTTATTCAATACCTCTATTATTATCTGCAATTTTTAGGTGGTGAAGTATTCCCCATTGATAATAATTCCTAGTTTCTAAATCTAAATTCTCGAAAACTTCTTCTAGGCAGGGTGTGAATAATTTAGGAGAGATGAGGTCTGCCTGTCTAAGTCCATTCTGAGTTGGAATTTTCTCAGTATATCTATGTAGTTTTAGGATTTCTGTACATCCGGTATAAATGTCTTCATGTGTTCATATATATATATATATATATATGTATATATAATGCATATATACACACACACACACACATATATATATATATATATGTATATATATATATATATATAAGTGTGTGTGTGTGTGTATACATATATATATATATATATATATGTGTGTGTGTGTGTATATGTATATATGTGTGTATATACATATATACATACATATATATATATATATGTATATATATATATATATATATATACATATATGTATATATATATATATATATATGTATATATATACTGTATATATAAATATATATATATATAATATATATATATATATATATATATATATATAAAACTACAGTATAAGTCGCTGTAGAACAAAAGTTGGTAAAGAAATCTGCAAGGTATATATATTTAAAGTTTTTCCATATTTGTAATTGTAAAAACTAACATTAAACGAAGAAATAAGTATTTTATAAACTTGTAAAGGCATTAGAATTCTGAGAAATGAACAAGTATATAGAAAAAGGATTACAAAGACTTCTCTTAACTTGCCCTTATCATATTATAAAAGTCTTATGAATATGCGTAACTCGGTGAAGGATTAGTACGATAATAAGGCTCACTTCATACGAGCGGCTTGATGCCGCTCGGTTTTGTTCGCGTGGATTAGCCATCAATGAAGATCCTCTTGATGCCCTTCAAACTCTGCCTTCGCGGAAAAACACTCCGAGCGGCAGTGATTTACTTGCCAAGTGTATTTCTAACCTACGCGGTTGCATTATAGTAGCTCATAGAGACAGACCTCTTTACGAGCGAAAATTTTTTTGTGCGAAAAAAAAAAAAATCTCTTTTGTAAAACGAGCGTAAAAGAATATGCAAATACATCTTTGTGTAATGGCTGTCTAGTCCAAGGCATTTAAAGTCTGTAATCAGTACTTGTAATGTGTGATAAAGAGCAGAAAAGTATAGTACCTTCATGTACATATAAAATTTTTTAATAAAAATATAAGGAATAACTACTGGAAAGAACTGCTGTAACGCTTCATAGATTCATCTTCCTAAATGTTGCAGGAGATCACAAGTTTCTGACTATAAACATTGTGTTGAAGGTATTGCATTTCACGTAAAATTTAAAGTATTTTTATATTAGAAATTCTAATGTATTCGATATAAATTGATAAGTTATCCCAATAAAATTTAGGAGAAATGGGAAGTTTCTATACAGAGATACTTGCAAACACTGCTTAATCTAGTGTTCTGTTTTGGAAAACCATAACTCTGTAAGTAGTAGGTGGGTCAGGACACCAGTTACCGGTAGAGATCCTATCACTAGAGAGTAATTGGGTCCTTTGACTGACCACAGAGTACTACATTGGATCCCTCTCTCTTGCTACGACACATGCTCATTTGCCTACACATACACCGAATAGTCTGTCCTATTTTTCCAAAATCTCTTCTGTCTTCATACACTTGACAAAACTACGATTGCCAAACAATTCTTCGATCAACGTATTAACTACTGCACTGCAATTACTGAGTGACTACTTTCCTCTCGGTAAGGTTAGAAGAGACTCTGTAGCTATGGTAGACAGGTCTATTAGAAGAAGGACGCTCCAAATTCAAACTATTGTTCTCTAGTCTTGGGTAGGGCCATAGCCTCTGTACCATGGACTTCCATTGTCTTGGGCATAGTTCACTTGCTTGAGGGTACACTTGGGCACACTATTCTGTCTCATTCCTCTTCCTCTTGTTTTATTTGTATCTTTATATTTTATATATGAAAGGTCTATTTCAATATTGTTACTGTTCTTAGAATATTTTAATTGGTCATTAATTTTCTTGTAGTTTATTTATTTCCATGTTTCCTCTCCACACTGGGCTATTTTGGAGCTTATATCATCCTGTTCTTCTAAATATGGTTGTAGCTTTGCTAGTGATAATAATAATAATAATAATAATAATAATAATAATAATAATTATGATATCATCACGTGTTAAAAAAAATCATCAAAAGTATAAACAAGATTAATAAATAGAAACCTATAGAAGAAGACCTTTAAAAAAAAAAAACATTTGTAAGTTTTAACTATGACCAGCACAAAAGAGAATATAATAACGCTAGGTCTAGAGTTCATTGTATTGAAACCAAACGGCGTGTTTACTGTTGCTAGAGGCTATTAACAGACAAGAGTTGCCAGTTACTTTAATCATCTTTATTATACTGAATAAACTTTCATGCCTTTTACATAATTGCCTGAAGCTAAGGCCATCTATAAATAATTGATGGGATCTTTTTTTTTTCTCTTTTATTCTATATCAGGAAAGTCTCTCCGCGGTTCCGAAAATTATTCAAATAGCATTATATATTAGACACGTCAATCACTTTATTTTATTATGAATAATGAACTTTGTTTTCAGTTTGAATTATTTCATGAAATGAATAATAATATAATCATCTCTGCGGATAATATCTATTGTTTAACGGTTTTACAATAGAATGAATATTTTTTCTTGAAATTCAATATTAAAACGCCCATAGCTTAAAATGAGATGATAAGTAAGAAAATGAATAACCCTCTGTCAATTTATGATAGGAAGAAATTTCCATGGTTGGAAGTAGAGTGTAATCTTTCCTCTTAAAGGTACAATGTATTCATGATAAACTGATATGTTATTTCAATTAGATTTAGGAGATATATGAAATATGCATATTTTATATTACCTGTAGAATCTAATATAGGTATATATATATATATATATATATATGTGTGTGTATATATATATATATACATATATATATATATATATATATATATGTATATATATATATATATATATGTATATATATATATATATATATGTATATATATAACTATATATAAATATATATATATATATATATATTTATATATATACATATATATATACTATATAAATATATATATATATATATATATATTCATATATATATACATATATATATATATATATATTTATAAATATATATATATATATATATATATAACTATATATATATATATATATATATAACTATATATATATATATATATATATATACATATATATATATATATATATATCTATATATATATATATATATACGTATATATATATATATATATATATAAATATATGTATATATATACACACACACATATATATATATATATATATATATTTCATTAAGGAACCCACTCATGTTGTCACAAAATAATAATGGTTATCCTGTACATGTACACTTTATATTTATTTATCATTGCTATCTAGTGCCCATAATTATTGTCTTCTGGCAAAAATGAAAAAATAGAAAAAAATAAATATTCATAATCTAAGTCTTTGTTTATCATCTCTTCAAGAATGTGAATCAGAAATATGAATGGCTCAGAATCCATATATTGCTCGCTATTAAAAACAGGGCAGTGGGGAAACAAGTAATGTTTCTCAAAAATAACCCCCATTCCTATTACAGACATTTCCACAGGATAAAAACAAGTGAACTATTCTTTACTTCTCTGTCAATTTTCCCGTAAGAATAAAATGTTACAGGCACCGTATCCATATTATGCACGATATTAAAAAGATAGAAAAACAAGTATTGTTTCTCAAAATAGCCCCAATTCCTATGAAAGACTTATTTGGACAAGATAAAAACACGTGAACTATTCTTTTCCCTTTCGTCCATTTCTCGTCTCTGTAAAAAAATAGCTCTTTTTTTCTCGAGCCTGATAGATTTTTTTATACTTACGACACAAACTACAGTATCACTTCACTTTTTACTAGTCTTATTTTTATTTCTTTTTTTTTTTTTTTTTTTTTTTTTGATTTAGTTGCACAAAGCTCTAAGTTTATTTAATCTTGGGTATACACTGTCAACCAGGATATATATAGTATAGGTGAGCATAGTAAAAAGAAATATATTTCATTCTCTCTGGAAGTTTTAACAAAGATGCCAACATGTTAGACTCAAACATTTATTCTGTAGCTAACATTTTTATGAAATGTGTAACTATAGACAAAGCTATATCATGCAACAGGGAAATAATATTTTATAAATAAAATCATATATGAATCATCTTATACAATATCATTACGATATTAGCGACTATGCATCATTATCTCTAATCGGTTTTGCTTTTGCCGCGTTCCTCATAGGAAATTAGCCAAATGAGTGATCGCATTAATTTTCTTCTGCTGCGGGTCCTTGGTGATATCATATATCAGTAACTTTTGCATAAACATGATTCTTTTTCTGCATCCTCAATCAAAATGCAAGTTTAACCTCCTTGAAAAAAATGATTGGTTGTTTCCATTTTTCATCGTAAAAGAATATTGCAAGACGATCATCAAAATAAAAAAGACTGAAAGTTATCATTGATATTACCTACTCGGCGGCATAATTGCTTTATGCTCTAATGTACGTGCAGTAACAAACGTACGCACGAAAGAAGAAGGATGCACTACATTGTTTAAAAAATAGTAACTTTTATCCCATATTTACCGTAAAATAGGCGGTTCCCAGTCGTATTTCAGTAAAATACCGGAGACCATTATTTTTATCCTACTTTGTTATTTCTTTTACAGGTTGGTGACCGTAATATTACGCCTTCGTGTTAATACATCGATTTTATTCTAGGACTTTCACCGTCTTTTACGGCAAATTTTTAACATTACTTTTTGTTTTTTCCTCAATACTACAACTGGAAATTGACACCACACAGAAGTTTCATTTCATGTAACAACATAATTTAAACTCTACTGTCATATTACGTTGTTATGCTATCTATTTTCATGAATATGTCAAATTTTACCGGTAAAAACCGCTAATAAAAACATGCATTTGTCATACGTAATCCCCTAGGGTTCTATAGATACCTCTGTTGTCTGGGGAATAAAGTCAGTTGTTAGCGAGCCGCCTCCCCTCCCATTACAGTTCTACATATAACAAGAACCATTTATGTAGAATTACGTCCTGTTTCATTGCAATAGAATTTGTGTAAGTGTTATGTTCGTTTGATATAGGATGTCTGATTTACCCTTGCAATTAATTACATAACTATAATTCGAATAGTCGTGTATGCATCATTGATCGGTAAGGTCTTTTCCTACTTTCCTACCAACCATCATCCACTTTCACGAGAAATTATCAATCCTCGACCAAGCCATATACTAGTTCATATGTTTGTATCAATTGAATTTAAATTAATTGATAATATCAATGTGTTTACTGATTCAATTTGCAATATTAGTGGTAATGATAATTTCCTTGTGCACTTTTGCCAAAGACATGCAACATCATTGATTTATTAGAGATGATAGAGTGAAGATCATATTTTTTTTTTTTGTCTCTCTGTGTTAAATAGCAGACCAGTATTAAGCTATTACATTAAATCTAAGAAGGATATTTTACTTATAAATAAGATGTTATAAATTGATTTTCCCAGAGCAAAGGAGAACGCATGATAACAATCGAAAATACTCATGTATCATGTCATGCAACAATGAGTATTTAAAAGACTCGTTATGGAAGGCAAAACCTAACACTAGAGAACCATGGTTTGATTCTTGACTGACCTTCTCCTGCCAAGTAGAAAGTAGCCATTGAACAAATACACTACATTGTATTAAATATTTGAATTATTTATATGTATAAATTACATATATACAGTATATACATAAATTGTATATATATATATATATATATATATATATACTGTATATAGATCACTTGTGAAAGAAAAAGACTAGGTGATTCTCGGATAAGTATAAAAATTGCATTCTGCCTTATTTTCATGGAAGTAAAGTACTAAATATAACAAAATTTAAAATAAATTTATCGCTGAATTTCTGAAGCTATGGATATAAAATCGTGAAAAACTTTTCCTGCACCATTTTGGTTACTCTCGCCTACTTCTAATTTAATCCCGGAAGATTCTAAAATATGGCGTTGTAATTTCGTAGAGTTTCTCTACCAGACTAGAAATTGTTTCCCACTACCCTTAACTTTGCACAGGCATCGCCAAAGTTTTATTCTAAGAACATCAAATTTGCAAAAGAAGGGCTAAACAAAAACCAGGTGGTGTTCTTTATTGTTTTTAGGGCGTTCATTAGTGTTATATATTCGATGCAGAAAATAAGATGGCGTTATTTTGGGCCACTTGTAAGTCTTCCCTTCCCCCTCTTTTAAGGCAAGATCTCCACTCCAACAACAAACTAGGATGAATTATGGCAATAAATGTAATGTAAAGTAACCTTTATTTTATATATGCATATACCAACCACACAAACCTTATTATGAATTACTTCTTTCAGTACTAAA
>NC_090748.1:22004076-22019076 GCF_036898095.1 Palaemon carinicauda | reverse complement strand
TCTTATGGTATTGAAATTTCTTTGAAAATAATGACAATAGCAATCATCTTACAAATAAAGGTATGTATTAGCCGTAAAAGTTTACAATATTCAACGTATGTCACCCAAGTAATTGCAGAAGCCTATTAGTTTAACGTATGAGGTGACGAATGATATCTACATTCTTCTTTCTTAGGTATATTAAGTAATAACAGTGATAAAGCGTCTGCTAAATTGACAGCGTCTGTTGATAAATCGAAGTAAATGACAACATACTTCCTTACTATCGCAATAGGAACCCTGGTACTAATCAGCCTCCGATATTTAACAGATTAGTTTTTAGTTATTTATGTTGCATAACCAAGTGTTCAGCAATAGAGCCAAACTTTGTATGTGAAAAAAAAACATATCTGCCTTGGAGGAAATTGGGTCATGCAGACGAGGGGAAAACAAAATATAAGCGATATCGTTTCAACAAACCATGGGCCAATGAAAGACTCATTATCGTCAAGCCCTCCCTTCCAATTTACTCTTCAGCCATTCATTAATCCTAAGATCTCTCGACTCAGTAATACATTTTCTCTTCTGATTGCAAAGGTCTCGAATTCTTTTCGGACTATGAAGTCTCATAGGAAGCAATGTCTATTAACTACTTCGTGATTAAGCACCGCTTTATATATCTCTCCTATATAATAAAGAGCAAGTGTCTGGATATATATATATACATATATATATATATATATATATGTATATATATATATATATATATATATATATATATATATATATATATATATATATGTATATATATATGTATATATATGTAAATATATATATATACATATATATATATATATATATATATATATATATATATATATATATATATATATATATATATGTATATATATATATATATATATATTTATATATATATATATATATATATATATATATATATGTGTGTGTGTGTGTGTGTGTGTGTGTGTGTGTGTGTGTGTAGTCTCTAAACAAAGAAAGATAATAAAGGAAACAAATCTTATAATAATTATAGATTCGAGAGAATGTAGCTGTATATTATTATGTACCTAATTCCATTTCCACAAAGCCGTTTGTGTGCCACCTGGTAAGGTGAAAATCAACAGCCATGTAGTTTTATGACTGATAACTAGGGAAAGGGAAGGTGAGAGAGTGGTTATTTTAAACATAGCTTATATTTCTCTATATCTATCTTTCGCACAACAAACCTGAGGCTATATAAGTGTTGTATCTGGAGTACCAATTTTAATAAAGTACACCATATTTTGTTTTATTGATAACGCTATCTATGAAATTAGATTTGATTGTTTGTAATATCGGTGCGTGTGAAAGTAAATAGGTCCTTTTTATTTAGATTTATCAATTCGAATTTCGTAAAAAATAGAGCTAACGTTCATATTTAACAAAATAAAAATCACTCAGAGCAATTTCGCTGCAACACTTACGACTCTATTCATCCCTGGTCAAACGAACATGTCAAATCTAAAAAAAAAAAAAAAAAAAAAAAGGAGAGACCAACAGTTTAACGAACAATAGAATGCATGTGGGAAAATGTCAATAGATGTATGCCTGATTTAAATATACACAAAAGTTTAATCGTCAGGTCGTGAGCACATCCATTATTTTCTAATTCTTCCATCAATCCAAATCCCCCTCACATATCATCCTACGACTACGAATCTATCTGATACTTATTTCCTTTGAGCAAAGGGATATACCAAACACAGCGGACGACATATGCGGATGATAAAGTCATTTGCCTAACAATTATTTTGCTATATCACGAGTTGCTCTGAAAAATAATTTTTCCCATTATAGAAAGGACATGTTGCCGAATATAATGGGAAATTTACTCGAATTAGTGACAAAACTATTTCTTCAAAATCCTGAATGATGTGTAGTTAGGGAAACATTCAGCAGAGACTTTTCCTAAATTGGATGCCAAGTTGATAGAAGAATAGTTCGACTCGACAACTGATAAAATGTGAGGATACATTCTTGCTCTGTTATATTTCTAAATCTAAACACATTTATATTTAAGCTTGCTCTTATGTATGCGAATTAAATATGAATTTTTATGCATATATCATCGAATAAATATAATTGCAAGTGCTAACGTGGATTTTCTCACAAATTGTAGGATAAAAACTGAGAGGGTACATCTTAAGCTAGCAGAAAAAAGACAAGAAACATGAAAGGAAAAGTCATAGATTAGTGACATCGTTAAGAGTCAACTCCTTCAAAGAGATTCCCATATCATGACAAATTACCACTCCGAAAACTATCTCAAGGGATTCCGGATTCCGTTGTATATGAACGATAAAATTCCATTTTTTAGGGAAAAGAATATATCCATCATCTGATACATTGAGAGTAAAGAAATATGAACTTAACTTTAATTTAAAACTAATGAGAGAAAATCAAAATCGTTTTTTTTAAAGGTTTTTATCTAGTGCAGGATTCATAAGAAAAGGGTAAAAGATAGTTAAGAAACGGCAAACCTAAGCCAATGCTTAATGGAAGACCAGCAAAAACGTCTCTTGTGTGAATCCTGATCATTTTTAGAGAATAATTACTTGGCAAGGACATTAAACAAAAGCTTTAGAATAAAGAAAATTACAAGGTTAACCCAAAGGATTCTTCATAAATCAGCTACCTTATACACACACACACACAAACACACACACACACACATATATATATATATATATATATATATATATATATATATATATATATATATATATATATATATATATATATATATATATACAAGAAAATTACAAGGCATATATCTCAAGATTTATCCTAATAATAGGAAAATGGGATATTGCTTTTTGCTAAAACTTTGGACGCATATTGATATTTTTTGGACAAATTTGTTAGCAGTCTCGAAATACGAAAAGAGTCGGATAAATGACACGTATATATAAACACATCTCAGAGGAAAACAAAAGATATAAAACAAAACAAATATTTTGCTTACAGCAGAGAATAAGATCTATTTTCAAATTTGACGTTTGCCCAGAAAATAAAGGGAATTCAAATCAACATGTGCCATATGCCATCAACAGGAAAACACACTTCACAGTTAGGATTTTCATTTTTTCAATATTTGACATTCCATCCACCTCACGTCCGAGTGACAGATATTAAAATTATGCTCCATAAGGCGGAAACCATTCATCCTTATATTTTTATCGCAACGAACTGATATTGCTTTTGATTTTGAATATCGACACATATTTTATTCCTTTTGAGATATTGGTATAAAATAGGGTATTCGACTTAAAATCATTTCCATTCTTCTTGAGAAAGGGAGATGTAAGTCTCGAGAACTCCCCTTATCTATGCACCTCATTAAGAAGCACAAAAGGGGTAGTTTTCTGGTACATCTAACTTATTACCCTCTGCATTCTCTTTGTTCTTTAACCCATAAATTTATCAATTGTAGCGATATGTATTTATACATGCATGTATTACTGTATCATATATATACACATACATATATATCTATATCATATGTATATATGTACATATGCATGTATATGTGTGTGTGTGTTAAAAGAGAGAGAGAGAGAGAGAGAGAGAGAGAGAGAGAGAGAGAGAGAGAGAGAGAGAGAGAGAGAGAGAGAGAAAAAAAAAAGAATTTCCTATTGCATTAGCCCCATTTTTTAGATTCACTCCAAAAACCTAACCAGTCATGTCGTAGAAATGTTTTAATAACTGAACTCTCATTCAAGAAAAAAAAAAAAAAAACATAATGATATTCTAGTAACTTTTCTCAGAATTACCCATAACAAATTCAAACAATTACAGCATACACTTATGTATTATTCAAGTATCTTGGCGTATAAAATCATTCCCCTTCAGCGAGGTGTCCCCTCTTGCAACCACTCTTGCAGATTATTCATTCATCCTCGGTGGTCGCAGGCGTCCCTTGGGAGGGCAAAGAAAAGGATTTCCTCTCACTCTCCCCCATGAAAGGCTAGTATTCAAGAAACAGTGATAACTCAACGCAAGTTTCTTTTCATGCCTATTTTCCTTATTCCAAAAAGGATCACGAACATAATGGCAAGGAAATGAAAACAGAAAGTCCATGAATAGGAAAGAAAAATAAACTAATTCAAAGCTGTGTTAATACTTGCTAGTAAAGAACATTGCCTCATAAAAGGGCTCTGCACACAAGTAACAAGAGATAGCCTTCCTGATCTTCAATCTTTAGGCCTAAGAATGAGCGGCTCTGGTAATGTACAATACTTACTCTTTTCATGAGGGGCCAAGAGTTTACCCTCCCTCTATTATAAATGAAGCTGGGGAGAGCCATTGTTGTGTTAGCTTAGTCTGGCTCCATTCCAGAAACTGATTTATCTCATGAAGCAACTTCGTTTGAGTAGGATCCAGAAAAGATTGACTATAGAAAAAGTGGAAGCTGGCAGACTGGATCCATATCATTCAGATATCAAATATTTGTAAATGATACCAATAAAATTATTTAATCACCACTAAAAACTCGGTTATACATACATGTAGACAGACACACACGGTCATACACACACACACACACACACACACACACACACATATATATATATATATATATATATATATATATATATATATATATATATATATATATATATATATATATATATGTGTGTGTGTGTGTGTGTGTGTGTGTACATAGATCAAAATCACGATAGCTGCTGTATGATAAATATATTATATGTATCAATTCATAAAAAGGAAAAAGGGAAATCTTGATTGTAGTTAATACTTTCGTCTATTGATATTATAAATCTTACAATGACATAAAAAAAACCTATTCATCGTATTCATGCAGAGCAAGGGATCCGTATGAGATTAGTGTTTTTGGATGTTTAAAGTACGTCTGATTTAACAAAAAGGTCTAATGCAGGATCGCTTGTAAACAGATAATTGGTTAGATTCAGGTTTTGACATATAGTACAGGTAATTAAGTCGGCGTCAGTTATATTTCTTTGGGTGAAATTGTTGACAATGTTTACAGTGTTAGCATCCTACCAGCCAGTTTGATAACCTGGATTCATCCAATGGCTAGCCAAGGCCTTAGCATTGTGCTATTTTGATTATGCCGTCCTATCCTGCTTGTATCTAGGAGACATTCGATTAGAATCTTGATAGACATGAAAAAAAGCATTTACAACATTTGATGCCATAAATTATATTATCATTTCCAGATCTAGATATAGTGGTAGTGTTTGAATTAAAATTGCACATCGAGGGACATGTCGGTTGACCAAATTGTCAGTAACTGTTAGATGATAAGGAATATTTAGACATACAATCATCAGATTGCTGCAAAAGTCACTATTGTGGTACCTTTAAAGGTTTAAAGGCAGCTCATGAATGTCAGAGACAAGGACAGTGACATTGCCCTATCAAGCAGGACAATGCCCTTGAGACTGACCATATATATGCATATGATCATCGCCCAAGGCCTCTCTCCAACCAAACTAGGACCGAGGAGGGCCAGGCACTTGCTGCTGATAAACCTATAGGCTTCCCCAAAAGCTCCATCCTTAGCTCACAAGGATAGTGAGGTTGCGGTGACCAAAAGAACTAACGCGTTTGAGCAAGACTCGAACCCCAATCTGGCAATTACTGGGCAAGAACGCTACCACCAGGCCACCACAAACCTGAACCTTAAAAGACTAATTGCCAGTTATTTTATAAATGGTTTCAGAATTGTCTATACATTCCAATGATATATGAATCAAGATATCTTACATTTACTTCACTTAATGGCATACACTTTTTATCTGCTAAAGTATTAAAGAATAAATGTTCTTATTCCATCGTGTAGAGTAGAATCCTTATTTCTACCTCGCATACAATACAAACTTTAAATACTAAATAGCATTCATATTTTGGACTAACAAATTAATCGAAAAACTAATAAAAATCACTTTACAGGCATCTAACTTTACCAACTATGTTTTATTCTGTAAGGAAAGAGACTTCAAAAGAAATATCTTTCTTATGGATGATTTTTTTTATTATAATGGACGAAATCTGTATTTCTTGACACATATGGTTAAAGCAACATTTTTCCTGCTATCCAAAAGGAAATTATTATTTGAAAATTCATATGGTCCAATATTAGAATCAATAAGTCAACTTCAAATTTACATTAAGTAGAGTTAAGTCTCTGACATTATGAATATTTTTTGTAGAAAATATATTCACGATAAAATGTGTGGAAATTAATATTAATGCAGAATTATTGTGATTCATCTGCGTTGTTACTATTTTTTTATTTTCTCTGCCAAAAACCAATGGCATATATACTTTATATTATTTTAACATTTGAAAGGATTTATTATACCACTCACAAATCAAAGAAGTTAGGTAACTTGTCATTAAATACATTCTTCTTTTTGCACATATCAGTAGCATAAACATTTACTATTGATAAATTTCCATTTAGATTAAAAATCAGGCATATATGATATGTTCCAATTGAGGAGTCCATATCGAAAGATTTAAAATACAAATGTTTCTCTTACCCTTTCCAAGATATCAGAGCATTCACCATTTTCCTTCGAAGACAAAAGATGCTTCAGGAAACTTCTTGGCAAATGCTTGGTCATCCACCATATTTACCAAAGTGTTCCGCATTGCGGATTTACAGGTCTCCTACACGTTTCTCTTACATGTGAATATTATGTAAATTAAAGAGGAGACTGAAGCCCCTTGATCTCTGAATGAGTTGCTCATGGGTAACACATTGCCCTCAATAGCGAACGCCATGAATGCATGTTGGTGGTCGTCTCTTAGGATGTGTTTACGGATAAGTTTGTCTTCCCCATATTACTCTCAAACATACAAAGCTAGGGTAGGCAATGCAGTACACAAAATTAGGAGTTTGTGAAATGAAAAGGTTTACTATTTGATGAAATGAAGGAATGATATTAAAATGTTAAGTAATAGAAAATATAAAGAAAAGTTGGGATAAAGAGAATGATATTTAAAAGGACAAAAACATAAGCATTTTATGCAGCTCATTTGATATTCTATGTATGGTTGTTTATTGTTTATTTTACTTTATTTTGTATGTTTTCCATATTGTTCTCATGTTAAATAATCAGCAGCTGAACCTATTCTTGCAACCTATAAAAGTATTTATCCTTCAACTAGATAATCATCAGTTGCAATATGGTCCAGTTAGCTCTTTATGCCTGCTGCATATGATTTATCACAATTCTGACAATCCTTTGAATTCAGACCTACATACAATTTCATCCTAACCTCTATTTTGAGATATCAAATAAAATTGTGATTTGAATGTGGAATCATCTCCCACTTAATTAGTCTAATCATTGGACCTTCGGGAGTTTGAAATTAGTGCAAATAGTTTTCTGTTGGTTTATTGACACGAGTCGTTTTACGTACGGTAATTCTTAGGCTATTCACCGCTCTATCGTCTGCATTTACTTAATATATATATATATATATATATATATATATATATATATATATATATATATATATATATATATATATATACATATATATATATATATATATATATATATATATATATATATATATATATATATTTGTGTGTGTGTGTTGTATAGTTTTTTCTTTACTTCTCCCTTCCTTATCTAAAGTGTAATGCTTTACCTTGTATGGCTCTTGGGGTTATACCATTTTGCTTCTCAAGCTAGGATTTGTAGCTGAGCTGATAATAATAATTATAATAATAATAATAATAACAATAATAATAATAATTATTATTATTATTATTATTATTATTATTATTATTATTATTATTATTATTATTATTATTATTATTATTATTATTATTGGCAAATGTCTTTACATGTTTCGGGTAAATATTGTTAGAATAACAGAAGATGCCATTTCTCACGAAGAGGTTGTTTGTTTCTGTTATCTATGTATCTCTCGTATATAATAAGGAGTAGGTATCTGGGTATATATACGCACACGCACACACACACACACACACACACACACACACACACACACACATATATATATATATATATATATATATATATATATATATATATATATATATATATATATTTGTGAGTGTGTATATATCTATGCGTATACGTACAAGTTTCACTAAATTCTAAACATTTGTGGTATCTTTCATTTGAAGACGACTCTTACTTTTTGTATATAGAGTTTTGATGGAACCCCGAAAATTATCAAAGTGCTGCTCCATTTATTCAGTTTCCCTGTCAGCTATTTAAGCCAATAACAAATGGCCATCTTTTGGGCATACATATAAAAAAAAAAAAATTGTGTGTGTGTTTAATCTGGGGCATATCTATAATCTGGGGCATATCTACAAAAAAATCAAGAAAAAATATATGAATCAAATTAATAAAAATCTAAAAATCTTTTCCAGAGAAATTCATGAAAATATTGGTTTGCATTAAGGTCGTACAGTTAATTCATGGAAGCCTTGGTTTCTTGACTGAGCGATGACCTCTGAAATTGAAATTAGAATAAAAAATCTCCCTGTAATGGGATCTCTTTCGTTCCCCTTTTTTGTTATACTTACTCTCCTTTATCGTGATATAGGTTTATCGCTCCTCACTGATCGCAAATGGCAACGTTGATCCTACTTTTATTACGAAAGAAAAGGAGTTTGGACTTAGGAAATAAGGACGAAAGTGTCAAAAACTTTTCCAATCGTGGTCGGTAATGGCTCCCTGAGGATTCTAAAGGCTGGGAAAGTGGGAGTTCTATTTGGTCATGGATGAGAATAAGGTAAATGCACTCCAGAACAGCATCTGCATGATGCTATGACTTCAGCTTTGCTTCATTTATTTTTGTATATCTAAATCATGTAGATTTTTAATTTGTGTTTCATGAAACCCTTTCCTGTTCATTGTTTTTTTAATTTTTTTTTTTTTTGGGGGGGGGGGGCTTACAAATTCTTGCTAAGGAATAACCACAATATGAAAAGACATGTTAGACCGTGATTGTTTCTCTAAATTGAGCTAATCATTATTATTATTATTATTATTATTATTATTATTATTATTATTATTATTGTTGTTGTTGTTGTTGTTACTTGCTAAGCTACAACCCTAGTTGAAAAAGCAGGATGCTATAAGCCAATTGGCCCTACCAGAGAAAATAGCCCAGTGAGGAAATGAAATAAGGAAAAATTAAATATTTCGAGAATAGTAACATTAAAATAAACATTTTCTATATAAAATTATAAAAACTTAACAAAATAAGAGGAAGAGAAATTCGATAGAACAGTTTGCCCGAGTGTACCCTCAAGCAAGATAACTCTAACTCAAGACAGTGGAAGATCATGGTACAGAGGCTATGGCATTACCCAAGACTAGAGAATAATGGTTTGATTTTGGAGTGTTCTATTTCTAGAAGAGCTGCTTACCATAGCTAAAGAGTAACTTCTACCGTTACCAAGAGGAAAGTAGCTATTGAACAGCTACATTGCAGTAGTTAACCCCTTGGGTGAAGAAGAATTTTTTGGTAATCTCAGTGTTGTCAGGTGTATGAGGACAGAGGAGAGTCTGCAAAGAATAGGCCAGACTATTTGGTGTATGCTTAGCCAAAGGGAAAGTGAACCGTAACCAGAGAGAAGGATCCAATGTAGTACTGTCGGGCCAGCCAAATCACCCCATAACTCTAGCGGCAGTAAGCTACGAAAAAGGTAAGCAAATCATTCATTTTCTATCCAACAATCCCAATCCATGTAATAATTTAAGACTATTAATTACGCACCAATTGAAATTATTTTGTATCATAAAAGCTGTCTTACTTATCATCCCTTTGAACATTTATCATGAGCTTTACTTCATCTTTGTCACCTGCGCTTCATCCAGCACCTTGCACCTTTAAACAAAAAATCGCCTTTGTTTCCCCTCCCTTTGTAAACCCCTTTCCATAACTGTAATCGCAAGGGACTTCTAAAAGATAAACCAGGAATATGTATCCGAAAATGCATTTGCTTGAGCAGATAGTATACAAAAATAAAAACAAAAATTCTATTATGATGCATGATATTATATTATTTCCCCATATTCAGTAATAAATAAAATTTATCTCATTATTAGCAACTAATCTCCATATTTCTGTCCCATTCAAGTAATTCCGCAGAGGACAATGATTAACTCTACTCTCCTCATCAGTCATCTAAATCTGAATCCGTTTTTTCCCCCTGGAGTTAAAGTAACTGGTTTCGAAATCTGTTATGACCTTCAAACAGAGCCAACGTTAATCTTGAATAATTATCGTAAAATCCTGATTAAACAACAGAAAAGACTATAATTCCTCATTTGTTGAAATGAGGTTTTCAGTAATCATCCATAAATTGATCATATAAATGCTTCATGATCCTATACTGAAATACAAAATGATATAGTGACTAGTGATTTGATAAGACTTTGTTCCATAACGAAATTGTAAATAAACTTTTAGTAAATTATACTTTCAGGATGTGATATCCCAAAATGAAGGTAAAGGCTCACTTCAAAACTTTTAAAGGTTTTTCGATAAACATAAACTTTACAAAACTTGGTGTCTGACAAGTGAAGATTACCATATATGTTGGTCCTAAGATATCACTTACATTCGATGAAAAAGTTTTATGAAGCACTTTAACATCTAAAGCGGGAATGGTCGCCCTAAAATACATCTATAAGGTATTTTAGTTCTTTTTTCCAATTTTTCAAAGACAAAAATTCGTGCAAGAATAATTCCTTGAATGAGGTCAAGAACAAAAGGATATATTTATTTTGCGCAAAATATATGTGCACTCAAGAGAGAGAGAGAGAGAGAGAGAGAGAGAGAGAGAGAGAGAGAGAGAGAGAGAGAGAGAGAGAGAGAGAGAGAGAGAGACAGACAGAGAGGACGGCGTATTTTTATGATAATGTTATTGAAAGAGATGCAAAAAGACATAGTTACCTAACACGAAAAGTTTGTTTGATCAAGAGAGAGAGAGAGAGAGAGAGAGAGAGAGAGAGAGAGAGAGAGAGAGGGGGGGGGGGTACTGGTCATTTTTCTAATAATGTTATCGGAGGAGGTGCAAAAAAATATATTTACCTAACACTAAATATTTGTTTGGTCAAAAGAGAGAGAGAGAGAGAGAGAGAGAGAGAGAGAGAGAGAGAGAGAGAGAGAGAGAGAGAGAGAGTGGGGGGTGGGCAGAAAAACAGACACAGATGGGTAAATTTTCCTAATAAATTTCTAAAGAGCTTGGCATTGCTAAAGTAACTATCGTCCCATATTCTCGAGAAAGTAAACAGAAAGATGATTTCTTAAAGAATATACAATAACAACTAGGAAAGTTAATAAGCAATTTCAACATATGTCTTCAATGTAAGACTTAGATCAAGCTACGATAGGCATTATGTATATTTCCCAAAATAATATACAACTCTTATCAGTAGTCAATATGTAAAGAAAAAAAAATGAGACTGCTTTGCTCTGGCCCCTCCAAAGACAATATTTGTAGGAAACTGGGAAAACTTGCTAGGACATTGTACACTTTTGTTAAGAGATGCCATTAGATAGTGAAGAAAGGCCCTTGGATGCGATTGCATTTTCGTATTTGCTGTAAGAGCTGGCAATCCGTGCAAAGTGGATATCTTCTTGGGGGAATGTGTAATGGTACTTGGTTGGCGAGTTTTTTATTCATTTTTTTTTTCGGAATAACCATGAAAGACTGCAAATTATGTTCTTTCATGCCATGTTTTGCGTGGCATAATACACAGAATTCAATACCATTATATTGGTATATTGAACTTTATTAGCAATTAAGGATACCATTGATAATGGCAGGCACGATGCCGACAATGGTAATATGTTATCGTTGCTAACATTATGAAAATAATTTACATGCTACTCTCACATATTATTTAACGATTGAGTTGTACAGGAATATAAGGGATATGAATAAATGCGTTTCATGGCCAATCTATTGCTTCTTGATAAAGTGTCCTCTTTCCAAGATGAAACCGACAGTTTTGCCAGTATGATTCCATTGCCAAAAAAAAAAAAAAAAAAAAAAAAAAAAATACATTAATTAATATCCCTTTAACCTTATGAGGTTAGTTATCACCAGCCCATTGAAGAGGGAGCTGAACAATCAGGGAGAAATGCAAAATGCTTTTCATATGTAAATCGGCAATGTCGTTTCTCCTTATCTTTTTCTTCTTCTGAAATAAATATCACCTGCAATTTTCTCAACCTGCCCAAGTTACAAAGTTCGTTTCATTTCTTCAGCCAAAATACCTTTGATACCTTTGTGCTTCTTTACACAGCGAGAGGCATACTCTAATCTCCTATTCTCTCTTCCTTTTGTTTCGTTGGTAGGAAAAAAAAAAGTCAGCATTCTTCGCTGAGATATTAAAAGTATTTTCTTGAGCTTTCTTTGGTTACATACCAATTGAGCCTGGAGGATGGAAAAACCTTGGTAAAAGAAGTGAATAGTTTATGAATACCTCAAAGTGGATTTTAAGAGGTCAACCGACCTAACTGCTACAGTAAAAGAATTGAGAAAACAAATAAGTAAACTGGTAGTCCTGGTGCCGGCTGAGAGCGTTTTAATTAACGTTATACGTTAGGGAAATACTTCTGTTGTTTTTTATTCTTCTAAAGATGGATAATAAGAAAGTAAATTTTGCCAGTAGAGTATAAAAACAAATTAATATGTAAGTAAAACATGGTCATGCATCTTTACTGTTTACTTATAAATCTACCTACACACACACACACACACACACACACATATATATATATATATATATATATATATATATATATATATATATATATATATATATATATATATATATACCGTATAATCGTACTACATTAAAATCCTAAATTAATCAATTTATTCATGCGTAAAAGATTAGGCGTAGCGTTTCCGGATCAAGACCAAATTGAAAAATAAACACATTTTCATCTCATTAAAATGGTAAATCAGGGATCGGAAAACCATATTTATTTTTACTAAAGAAATTCGAAACTCGACCACCTGCATACCAATGAAGGTATCCCAGGCTTCCCTAAACTTTCCAAACTGAACAAGACAAGTTTTGGAAGAAAAAAAAAACTGGTAAGAAAACTCCGCAAAAATCCTCTTATTACTTCGTTGATAAGAGGTTTTCTTTATCGAGAATTTGGAGGAATTTTTGTGTGAAGCCTCCGGAAAAAAAACTTCTACTGGTTAGATTAAATATTATGTTGCGCATATTATTGATGCAGAGATTATTATCTTTTCTCTAAAAATCCTATTATTTTCTTTACGACATCTCACCACATCTTATCTGTTCTATCTATTCAACTGTCTTTCAAAGCAAGGGAATTTTATTGTCAATTGATTTTGTTTGGTCATAATAGAATTTTTATCAACATATTTCTCTGTATATTTCTTTCTCCATACTTGTCTGCCTTTGGATTTCTGACTTAGCTTTAATTGGCTGCCTATATTATTACCTTTGAAGGAGGTCAAGTTGACGTGAACAGTATAAGAAACCGGAAATTTATCATCGATTGCCATTATATTATCACCATCTACATAATTTTTATGTAAAGGATATTTCATTATTAACATAAATATTTCACCTGGATCTTTTCTGTCAACACGGTGATATGGTTATACTAGTTATGATAACCTTTCATGTCTTCATTCAATATAATAAAACTAGAATAAAACTTTATTATCTTTTTTTTTGAAGTTTTTCATTAAAACACTGTATTTTATTCTATCTTCACCTCAAATGTCACAGTTCAAAACATCAATTCTAGAACGAGAATACTTTAAAATAAAAAATAAAAAAGAATAAGTATTTGAGGCAACATTTTTTTCACTCTGTTTTTATTTTTTCTTTGACCCAATTATCATATTTATTATCTTGGTATCCACTTTTTCACATAATAAAACGTTTTTTTTTTTTTTATCGTTTATGGTAACGTTCAGTTCACGGTAATAGGAATCTTAAAGCATCTAAATATCCGCCCAATTACATGTTCTTATTTTATACGTCTCTTTTTAAGATTTCAATTAATGCAGGCATTTCCGTGTACGTATTTAATGCAGGCATTTTCACGTTCTTATCCAATGCAGGCATATATATGCTTCCATTTAATGCAGACATTTTCGTGTTTGTATTTACGGCAGGCATATTCCCCTTCTCATTTAATGCAGGAATTTTTATGTGCTCGTTCCATGCAGGCATTTTCGTGTTCGTATTTAACGCAGGCATTTTCCTGTTATCATTTAATGCAAGCATTTTTTTTTCCTTTTTTTTTTTGCATTTAATACAGGCATTTTCTCGTTCGTATTTAATGCAGGCATTTTCTCATTCGTATTTAATACAGGCATTTTCTTGTTCGTATTTAATGTAGGCATTTTCGTGTTCGTATTTAACACAGGCATTTTCTTGTTCTCCTTTAATGCAGGCATTTTCATGTTATCATTTAATGCAGGCATTTTCTCGTTCGTATTTATTGCAGGCATTTTCTTGTTCGTATTTAATGCAGGCACTTTCTTTTTCGTATTTAATGCAGGCATTTTCTTGTTCTCCTTTAATGCAGGCATTTTCATGTAATCATTTAATGCAGGTATTTTCTTGTTCGTATTTAATGGAGGCATTTTCGAGTTTGTATTTAAAAAAGCTTTTTCATGTTCTTCTTTAATGCAGGCATTTTTTGTTTGTATTTAATGCAGGCCATTTTGTTTTCTTATTTGATGCAGGTATTTTCTTGTTCGTATTTAGCGCACCCATTTTCATGTTCTCCTTTAATGCAAGTATTTTTGTGTTCCCATATAATACAGGCCTTTTCATGTTCTTATTTAACGTTTGTATTTCTATGTTTTCATTTAATGCAAGCATATATGTTCTCATTTGATGCGGGAATGTTCATGTTCCCATTTAATGCAGGCATTTTAATTTTTTCATTTGATGCATATATTTT
>NC_090748.1:21961576-21964076 GCF_036898095.1 Palaemon carinicauda | reverse complement strand
ATGGCATGGATGGCTCGGACACCATCACAGAGAAAGAGCTGTAGCAACGAAACCATGGCTTGTAATGAAGAACAGCAACGTTCTAAAAGAAATTTTAATCATGTACCAACGTGCAATATAAGTTTCTATTTCTTGAGAGAGTGTGTGAGCCTCGATTTATACTACGTTAGACAAGCGATAAAGGTCCTGAAGAAACAACGTGAAAGCCCATTGCAAGTGTCTGACCGTGTACTTATTCTAAAGAAAGGTTGAACCTGGTGGAATCAGTCTTGTGATCCTGTGAGATTTTTGGAAAAATCTTTCAGTAATGACGAAGGCTGATATAGGGGCCAGCATAGTTTGAAAATGTAGATGTGTTAGGGAGCAAAAATGACACAAAATTAGGACTGTTTTATAGCGAGGAAATTCCCGAAGACAGCAGAAAAATTCGGAATTTCATCAGAGAAAGAAGTTGTGCGGCAGGGATGGCCTAGAAAGGAGTACAAAAGTTACACTATTGCAAAGTTATTGCTAGAATAGCGAAGCAGATGTGAAGTAGAAAAGTTACCCCATAGAGCAATATTAGGCTTATTTCCATCATATATTCACTCATTAGTGGTAAATCGAAATGCATCCTATCAATTGGGTTAGCTGGTGGGTCTGGTATGGAAAAAAGTAGTTTCACTGGGAAAATCCTGATATATACTATGTAATTATGTTCAGTCTTCTTTTAGTGCCTGTGACAGTATAATTGATAGCTACGCTGCCTTTCAAATCAAAGGATCGGGGTTTTGAATAAGTTGAGGTAGAATATATATATATATATATATATATATATATATATATATATATATATATATATATATATATATATATATATATATATATATATATATATATATATATATATATAATGTGTGAGCGCACGCGCGTGTGTGTGCATGTTTGTGTGTATGCAGTGTGTCTACATATATATATATATATATATATATATATATATATATATATATATATATATATATATACATATATACATACATATATATATACATATATATATATATATATATATATATATATATATATATATATATATATATAAATGTGTGAACGCACGCGCATGTGTGTGCATGTCTGTGTGTATGCAGTGTGTCTACATATAATTGTATATAAATATATATATATATATATATATATATATATATATATATATATATACATATATATATATATATGCACATATATATATATATACATATATATATATATATATATATATATATATATATATATATATATATATGTATATATATATATATATATATATATATATATATATATATATATATATATATATATATAGTGGTGGAAACTTCCCATTTTACTCTCAGACAGTTATTTATTTTTGGTTTATAGTTATTTTGTGATCTCTATTAACTTCCAAATCATATAGATTTGATCAGTATTTTAAATGCACCTTTTCTGGAGACGTGATTCGTTTAAAAAACTCTTAAAGGAGTTTTCAGCATGGGAGGGAAATTCCTGTAGATGAGAAAAACGAATCTAAGAAGAAAACTAAGACCGGTTACAGATTGGAAATAACATTAGAGTATAAAAAGGGAAGAAAATGAAAGGTATTCACTGGGCCCATTAGAACTTCCTTAAGCGGAAAACTTTCAGATTGGATTTCCCTGCCAGACGATGTATTAGACTTCATCAAAGGTAGCTACTTTTATAGATATAGTTCCTTCGTAATGAGAAATATATAATTATTTTAAATGAAACTGGTATTCAAAGTGTTCCGCCGCAATAATTATATAGTAGTAGAATTTTAACTAAAAACTACTGCAAGTATAATTGGTAGTAACTTCACTTGACGAAATGGAGATAAATAAGAAAACATATATTTCTGAACAAATCCTTTCTTAATAAAAGTGGCCATTTCGCTATCAGACAACTAGTTCATTTTTTAACCACAAAAAAAAAAAAAAAAAATTAAACTCAAGTGTTAATATATCTTAATTGTCCGTATTCAAGAAATGAATTATTATTGTTCGATGGTATTTGACAATACACTGTTCAACCATATGTATTGTGGTTATCCTCAAAATTTCAATTATTCTTTATACTGTATTTCAAATCTAGCAAAATAAAAAATGAAATCATACTAAAAACTAATAGTATATTTGTTATAGAGATAATATCTTCTCATCAACTGAAAAATCTATTTTTCCTTATATTGAGAACAGATTGAAGAACGACCAAGGAATAACTTACTAGTAACTGGCCATTAATTCGCCACAACTGGGCATTAAACTCCCCTTTAAGAACTAAATAATGATAATGATGGATTTTATAGTAACAAAATAGAAAACTATTTAGAGTGATGATTTTGAAAGAAATGAAACAAACAACTAGTTTATCAATGTAAATGATCACAGCTAATACAATAACAAGACAATTAATTCTATCAAAATTTCATATTGGTCATACGAGATTAACCTATTGTTCTATGATGTGC
>NC_090748.1:21954076-21956576 GCF_036898095.1 Palaemon carinicauda | reverse complement strand
CCAATTACCGATTATAACACTTTTCAGAGCTATAAGGGTCAATGCATATTCGCTTCATAAAAAAAAGAGAAAATTAGTATAGTTGACCTATTCATAATTCGAAAAATACTCCTAATGGATGAAGAAGAACGGTATGTGCATAAACTTCTCTCTCTCTCTCTCTCTCTCTCTCTCTCTCTCTCTCTCTCTCTCTCTCTCTCTCTCTCTGAGTAACGTTTCAACCGTGTTACGTGCTCTGAATAATGTCTCTTCCAAAACATTAACGATAAATCTGATATTCGGTTTTATAGTTGTTTCTTGCCATTTCCTTAGTTTTTTCACATTCAATAAAATTGTGATTACATTCCTTCTCTTTCCTTTCGGGAATCCACTTCTCAGCTTTATACATATCCAATTCCATTCCGGACACGTCTTCCGTTTCTCCTTTCCCTATACTGGCCGTGCCTCTCCCAAGAGCTCTTAACCAGGACAGTTTGGACGGCCAAGTGTGTGTCAACAGGAGCTAATTTCCAATAGTCCCTCGATACATTTCTCTCGATGGCTGAGCAACAGTCGACTTGTTTGCTCTGAAGCATCGAAAGACTTCATCAGCATCCGTTTATGTGTTCATCCTGGAACAAATTTGTTAAAGATGGGTTCTTAAGAGCTCAGTATCTGCGTCTCGGTCTCTACCTCCTTCCCTCTCTTGATCCTCCTTCACTTGAATAATTACTCCGCCTCACAGCTCAGCAACCCTCTCTCCACCCTATAATGAAAGAGAAGGTATTTTAAAAGGGCTGACGGCCTACTTTCCCTCATCTGCCCTCCGTTACCAAACGGTGCTTTTTGGTCAATTTTTATTTCTCTTCATATCCTAAGTTGAGCGATGTACATCTACTTCAGAGGACGTCATTGCCACGAAAATGAGAAAGACGTTTGTTTATTTTTATATGATGGTAGGCTAATTATGTTTTTATGTTTATTGAAAGAAATTCACGAAATCATAGTCTTTTTTTTCCAGAAGAAAGTCTATAGTGGTCAAATTGTTTTTCGGTGATTTTTTATTAATGAACAAAAGTTAGATAAACACTTTTAACCTTACAAATATATATTGCCAAATTCATCATAAACAGATTGGTAGTCAGTAGATTAAAAGACTAGTAGGCAACCTGATATTTGACTAGAATCTATTTACAAAATAATAAGATTAGGAATTTTAGTTTAAGTGATACTCAAACTTTAGTTTTACAAGGTCTATAGATGTCATATGTCTTACACCTAGTGCAATCAGTATTAAACGTAAGAAAATTTTATCACTATAGATACTAAACTTAACAATTCATATTAAAATACTACTTCTTAATGAAATTATGTTAACTTCTAATTCTAAAGGATAGAATGAACCTCAATATTTCAAGTATTGTGAAAATATAATTACATAACATATTTACATCTTCAGACGTTTAAATGAAATTTTATGCTACTTTTGTGACAATATCCAAAATGATACATGAAATATTTTCATGCTGAGCCTCAACACCGTTTCTTAACAAAAGATATAATCATACTATCTCTAAAGATCATAGTTAGATTTTATTACAAAAGGAGCAAAATTTATCATACGTTAAGAGTTGTGGTGGCCGATGTGATAACGTCCCGGAATGGTGAACGCCAGTCGGATTCAAATCCCGGTCAAACTTCTTAGTAACTTTTGGTCGCTGCAATCTCACCATCTTTGTCAGCAAAAAGGGAACCTATAGGTCTATCTGCTGAGTCCTCAGCAGCCATTGTCTGGCTCTCCTTAGTCATAATTTGTGTGGAGAGGGGACTTGGGCGCTGATCATATGTACATTTGGTCACTGCTTGAAAGGGCAATGTCACTGTCCGTTGCCTCTGCTGTTCATGAGCAGGCTTTAAACTTTCACATCCACACCAGTCCTTCACTGAGTTATTTCTTTGAAAACAATAGATACCATATCAGTAGCTATATATGCATATAGGGAACCTTTCGAATTACCATTTAGCATATTCTAATTGGGAAAGATAAAAAGCAACGTTATTTTTATAAACTACCTGTTTGGACTGTTGATTGAATCGGTCAGATTTTGAAGATCCTCGTTTATGATAGAAAGGAGTAATTCAGAATATGTTTGTGTTCCATCTATTTTCTGGAGGGTATCTTATATAAGAAAATGAAAGAGTAGTATTTATCTATATATGAAAGGGGATTTGCTGGTTTTGGAATATAGAAAGTGAGATTTGGTAAAACTTTCCTGAATGTCCACCGATGTGTGATTCCTCCCTTTATATGATTTCTAAAAAAAAAAAAAAAAAAATTCCCATATAAAATCAAAAGATTATTTTCATAAGGCAGCAGATAGCATAAATGTTATATCATTATTTGAGCTAGGTCATGCCGGAACAGGAGACAAGAAGACACATTCATAACATGTACATATTTACCTTCCTCTTCCTTCTGTACATTACTTAGTAAAATTTAAATTAGAATGCAAGATCCTTG
>NC_090748.1:21946576-21949076 GCF_036898095.1 Palaemon carinicauda | reverse complement strand
AAAATCAATATGAAAGTCTGTATGATTTTTCATACATATAATGTTAATTAGTACTAATCATAATAAATATTATTAATTATGCTTAGTCCTTATTGCAATATTAGTTCCAGATTATTGAGAGATTAGTTTACTAAACGTTTAACTGTACTCCACAAAACACTTGAAGAGTTGGAAGACCCAGGCCTACATGGCTGAGGACTATGAAGCGTGAAGTAAGAGATGATGAATGGAGAATTATTGACTTAAAAGCTCGAGATAGAGATGGCTGTCGAAATATAACAGAGAGCTTTTGTGTCAATAGGCGTGGGGGGAGATGGTGATGATGACTGGTCTTTTAAACTTCATTGCCCAAGGTTATCATGTTTTAATCTCTGTCCTTTAAATGTGCCCTATATGATTCGTAATCATCTTGAGTCATATCTTTAATTACGCTTTCCCGAGATAAACATAACTATTTAAGGTGTTAAACTCATCTCCTTTATACCCAACAGTTTTTACATTTAGATTTCTGCTTAAATCTCGTATTTTTCATGAATAGATATTGAAGCTTCCCTTTCTTCATTTAACTTCAATCTTTTCTTCGCGGTAAATTTGTTTTTATAGAAAAAAAACTATTCCATCTGAATTATTAACACTTCAGCATAAGAATATTTATTTGTATTTTTGTTTCTTCCTAATTTCATATTCAGGTCTTCGTTCCTACATCTACGAGCAGCATATCAAAAACAGATATGCAAACACGTTCTTCTGATTGATCTGCGGTATGTGTATGTAAACTTCCAAAAGCCTTTTTAATCGAAATTTTCCACGTATCAACAACAATTAATTTCAAAGCTGAAGGTGTAGGATAACATAATATAATAATTTATACTGTAATAGCAATGGAATGTCTTACATATATAGTAATCCCCATATATTCCCATTTTTATTGAGCTTCCACAGATGTATGAACTAGTTATGAAAAATGAAAGTTAATTCTAATTCATCATATTTTTTTCTGAATTGAATATGTATCAAATGAATTCATGAAAATATACTGTCAATTCATAATTATATAGGGGAAATGAAATCTCCGTCACTGTAATAATCACCAAAGAAAACAAGACAGTATAGGCTCAAGAAATATATATTGGGTTATCATCTTTAGACGGTAGACATAGCAAGCCAATATGAAGCAATCTTGGAAATTTGTTGGATTATTTCTGTACTATCCTCAATATATATATATATATATATATATATATATATATATATATATATATATATATATATATATGTATGTATACATATATATATATATATATATATATATATATGTATATACATATATATATATATAAATATATATATATATATATATATATATATAAATATGTATATATATATATGTATATATATATATAAATATGTATATATATATATATATATATATATATATATATATATATATATATATATATATATATATATATATATATGTGACCGATCGGGTTTCGATCCCTGGTCCAGGATACTTGTATACCATTAACCATACCACTCAGCTACTTATTGATTTTAATGAATATATGATTTGTAATATGACAATAAACAAAACTATGTTTCATTCATCATCATCTTTCTTCGTGGCTGAGTGGTATGGTCAATGATATACAGGTATCCTGGACTAGGGTTCGAAACCAGATCGGTCAAATATATCTATGTATATGCATATATATATATATATATATATATATATATATATATATATATATATATATATATACATATACATACAGATTTATATATATATATATATATATATATATATATATATATATAAAAATATATATATATATATATACATATATATATATATATATATATATATATATATATACATATATATATATATATATATATATATATATATATATATATATATATATATATATATTACAGTCTTTGAGTTATTTTGCTTAGGGCTTTGATCCCTAGGTCGTCAGACAATCCAGACTTTAATGTATTAATATATATGGCCTATTTGAAATATGAAAAACACGTTAAAATTTGATAAATTCATCCTCTCTCTCTCTCTCTCTCTCTCTCTCTCTCTCTCTCTCTCTCTCTCTCTCTCTCTCTCTCTCTCTCTCTCTCTCTGTATATATATATATATATATATATATATATATATATATATATATATATATATATATATATATAAATATATATATATATATATATATATATATATATATATATATATATATATATATATATATATAAGTGTGTCTGTGTTAGGTTATGGAAGTCTGCATTATGGCGACAATATTTATTGCATGTGATCAGTATTTTTTTTTTTTTTTTTTTTTTTTATAATTGCTCTATATTAAAATTTAATGTAACTTGAGCTGGCGTAGTTTTGATGACACGATTTAGTTAGAATTACATTTATTCCGAAAATATTGGTAACTCTAGTTAAAACGATTTGTTAATTGCTTTTGCTCTCATTTCCATATTTGAG
>NC_090748.1:21924076-21936576 GCF_036898095.1 Palaemon carinicauda | reverse complement strand
TGTTCATCAATTGTCTGCTGTTCTCATTACGTCCTATCCATGTCCGTTCTTTTTTTTTCTTACATGTTTGAATATCCTCTAATCTAGTTTACTCTCTTATCCATATCGTTCTTTTTCGGTCTCTTGGTGTTCATCCCATTATTATTTTTTCCATAGCTCTCTCAGTTGTAACTAGCTTACGTTCTTGGGCTTTAGTACGGTTCAAGGTTTCTGATGCATAAGTTATTACGTGTAGGATTATCTGATTAAATACTTTTCTCTTAGGGAAAGTAGCATTTTACTTTTCATAATCTCATTTTGTTCACCGAAAGGTCTCCATCCCATGCTTATCCCTCTATTAATTGTTGTTTTGTGTCCTGGGGAAACATTTACTTCTGTCCTAAGTACATATATTCATCAACAATCTCTAGATGTTCGTCCATAACTCTTATTTGTTCTCTGCATTTTTATTAAACATCATCTTAATTTAACTAATATTCATTTTCAGTCAAACATTTCTGCTTTCTTTATCCAAAGCTTCTATCATCCCTTCTATGATTCACTAAACACAGCTATGTCATCTGCAAATTGTAAGTTGTTAATGGATTTCTAATAATAATTGTTCCAAAATATTTCTAATATATTCTTAAAATCATATTTTAGGCATGCTGCAAAAAAAAAAAAAAAAAAAAAAAATATGGGGTATCCTTGTCTAACTCCTTTCTCCATCAGAATTTTCTCCCTATGTTTATGTAGCTTTACGGTTATTGTATTTCTTGTATAAATATATTTGAGTTTTCTAACATAAAATTCATCTATTCCTTGTTTTTGAAGGGTTTTCATTACTGCAGAGGTTACAGCAGAACCAAAAGCTTTCTCAAAGTCTATAAGTGCCATCCATAGTGGTTTGTCATACTCTGTTGATTTTTCCATTAGCTGGTTAATTACATGGATATGGTCAGTGGTTGATTACCTACTTATGAAGCCTGCAATTTTTATATACTGTATACATGGATTTGTAAATACTGTATATACATATATATATATATATATATATATATATATATATATATATATATATATATATATATATATATACAGGTATTTCAAATAAGCCATATATATATTAAAGTCTGGATTCTCTTAACAACCTCGGGATCAGAGCCCCAGGCAAAATCACTCAAAGACTATAGTATCTGTCCGACCGGGCTTCGAACCCTGGTCCAGGAAACTTGTGTGATATTGACCATACCACTCAGCCACGAAGAAAGATGAAAGTCAATGACAATTCTTCTGTACATATACCTGTCGAATTCAGGTTTTTTGTACTTAGAATTGAAATCAACTCATCTTTACCATCGTAGCTAATTGGTGGGTTTGTGACTTGGCATTCGATTAATGATAAATTTTGCACATTCAAACGTGTTTTTCATATTTCAAATAAGCCTATTTTTACTAGCACATTGAAGTCTGGCTTCTCTTAACAACAACGGGATCAGAGCCCCAGGCGAAATCACTCAAAGACTATAATATCTGTCCGGCCGGGCTTCGAACCCTGGTCCAGGACACTTTTGTGACATTCACCATACCACTCAGCCACGAAGAAAGATAAAAGTCCATGACAATTTTTTTGTACATATACCTGTCGAATTAAGTTTTTTATTTTTTTTTTATTTTTTAGAATTAAGATCAACCCATATCCACTATCATAGCTGATTGGTAGGTCTGTGACTTGGCATTCAATTAACACAGGTATATATGTATATATATATATATATATATATATATATATATATATATATATATATATATATATATATTTATATACATATATATATACATATTTATATATATATACATATTCATATATATATATATATATATATATATATGTATGTATATATATATATATATATATACATATATATATATATATATATATATATATATATATATATATATATATATATTTATATACATATATATATACATATTTATATATATATACATATTCATATATATATATATATATATATATATATATATATATATATATATATATATATATATATATATATATTTATATATATATGTGTGTGTGTGTGTGTGTGTTTGTGTGTGTGTGTGTGTTTGTGTGTGTGTGTGTGTGTTTGTGTGTGTGTGTAAAAAAATATTGTGAAAATAAGATAAAGTAGTGAGTTTATATATCATTATCTGATAATCTTGATACCTTTAATAATATATTGACATCCGCTAATATTTAATATCTTCAATATAAATCCATATTATTCAAAGTCGATATTAGAATATGATAACATGTAGCATTGTAATATTCAAAATATCATTTAGTAGAGAATAATGGTAGCTAATGTACAAAAAGAATAGTGAAGATATGAAAATTAGGGACTACATCCAAGATATAGTTTATATCGTGAAAGTAAGAAATAGTTGTGGAAAATGTTAATAGTATTGTATATAATGTGTAATATAATGTGACTTAGTTGTGAAGATAAGATATAATAATGGACATGAGATGTAGATTATGATATAGCATAAAAAAAAAATTTATCAATCAAATGAGAAAACATGCGTTTTTCCTTTGTTTTAATTCAGGGAACGCTGGGGAAGTACTCGTAATAAATAGGAAAGTATAATAGAAAGAGATTCACACAGGAGTAGAAGGATCTGATAGAGAGAGAGAGAGAGAGAGAGAGAGAGAGAGAGAGAGAGAGAGAGAGAGAGAGAGAGAGAGAGAGAGAGAGAGAGAGTATTCCTAATAGAATTGAAAGTGATGGACAGTGCACACAGGATTACTTGGAAACCTAAAAAATTTAGGTTTTAATAGTGATAAAATAATTCGTCTTCTTGGTATGTAAATGAGTATTTGCGAGAATACATTTTGAAAACCCACGTGCAATAGTAAGCAAATACATAAAACGCCCTCTCGTCAGCAAATGAATTAATATTTCATGCAAAGTGTATTACATCAATTTTGAAAAAACATGAAGTGAGATTCGACAAAAATTACAAATTGAGCACTATGCTTTCACTAAAAATCGTAATACCTAAATTCAATTTGTAAGAAATCATGACATACTTGGCACTTTTCATATATATATATATATATATATATATATATGTATATATATATGTATATATATATATATATATATATATATATATATATATATATATATATATATATATATATATTTATATATATATATATATATATATATATATATTTATATATATATATATATATATATATGTATATATATATATATATATATATATATATATATATATATATATATATATATATATACAGGTATTTTAAATAAGCCATATATATTAACATATTAAAGTCTGGATTGTCTTAACAACCTCGGGATAAGAGCCCCAGGCAAAATCCCTCAAAGACTATAGTATCTGTCCGACCAGACTTCGAACCCTGGTCCAGGAAACATGTGTGACATTGACCATACCACTCAGCCACGAAGAAAGATAAAAGTCAATGACAATTCTTCTGTACCTATACCTGTCGAAATCAGGTTTTTTGTACTTAGAATTGAAATCAACTCATCTTCACCATCGTAGCTAATTGGTAGGTTTGTGACTTGGCATTCGATTAATGATAAGTTTTGCAAATTTAAACGTGTTTTTCATATTTCAAATAAGCCTATTCTTATTAACACATTAAAGTCTGGATTCTCTTAACAACCACGGGATCAGAGCCCCAGGCGAAATCACTCAAAGACTATAGTATCGGTCCGACCGGGCTTCGAACCCTGGTCCAGGACACTTGTGTGACATTGACCATACCACTCAGCCACGAAGAAAGATAAAAGTCAAAGACAATTTTTCTGTACATATACCTGTCGAATTCAGGTTTTTTTGTTTTCTTGTTACTTAGAATTAAAATAAACCCATATTCACTATCATAGCTGATTGGTAGGTTTGTGACTTGGCATTCAATTAACACAGGTATATATATATATATATATATATATATATATATATATATATATATATATATATATATATATATTTATATACATATACATATTCATATATATATATATATATTTATATATATATATATATATATATATATATATATATATAAATATATATATATATATATATATATATATATATATATATATATATATATATATATATATGTGTGTGTGTGCGTGTGTGTGTGTGTGTGTGTGTGTGCGTGTGTTTGTGTGTGTGTGTAAAAAATATTGTGAAAATAAGATAAAGTAGTGAGTTAATATATCATTATCTGAAAACCTTGATACCTTTAATAATATATTGACATCCACTAATATTTAATATCTTCAATATAAATCCATATTGCTCAAAGTCGATATCAGAATATGATAACATGTAGCATTGTAATATTCAAAATATCATTTAGTAGGGATTAATGAGAGCTAATGTACAAAAAGAATAGTGAAGATATGATAATTGTATAAGACATCCAAGATATAGTATATATCGTGAAATTAAGAAATAGTTGTGGAAAATGTTAATAGTATTATATATAATATGTCGATATATTGTGACTTAGTTATGAAGATGATATATATTAATGGACATGAGATGTAGATTATGATATAGTATGAAAAAAGAATGTCAATCAAATGCGAAAACATGTGTTTTTCCTTTGTTTTAATTCAGGGAACGCTGGGAATGTACTCGTAATAAAAAGGAAAGTATAATAGAAAGAGATTCACACAGGAATAGAAGGATCTGATAGAGAGAGAGAGAGAGAGAGAGAGAGAGAGAGAGAGAGAGAGAGAGAGAGAGAGAGAGAGAGAGAGAGAGTATTCCTAATAGAATTGAAAGAGATGGACAGTGCACACAGGATTACTTGGAAACCTAAAAATTTTAGGTCCATTATCAGGTCTATTGGCGCACACATAAGCAGAACAGCGTGGCATTTTGTATTGTAACGCTAATGATTATATGTTAAACAAAAAAGAAAAAGTGTGGACATAACAATCTGTCTTGCCAGCCACTGGCCACTAGTTGGCTGGTAGCCTGCCACCCATGTGCAAAATGGTGCCCATCAACATAGTATACGGTGACATCTACTCTTGTTTATATAGTTACTTCATGTAGAACGAGTAGCCGATGTTGTATACATTACCCCCTAAGAAAGAACTAACATTAAATGGTGATCTTTTACCGCATTATCGTTGTAAAGTCGAGATTATGTTGTAGATTGAATATACAGTACTGTATACATGATTATAACTTGCAGAACATGTGTAGGCCTACTTCATCAAAGTCGAATATTATACATTCAAAGAGGCTAAGACCACTTCGAGAGACCCTTATTTTATTAATGCAAGCAAACACGTTCCTCTGGAGTCTAAAAAAATATATATATCGAATATATATGTATAGTATTTGAAAATATGACTCCTAAGAAGGCCAAGACAATACTAGACCATCAACAACATAACATCTCCCCTTCTTTATCATTAAGGATAGGTCCTATTTCATATGCTTGTGTCTCACATTTCTGTAAGTTATATTTGTAGTATTATTAAATACACAACTTAACCTCAACTTACATTTTGTGAATGTCTGTAAAGTATTAAGATCAGTCATATTTCAAAGGTGATATATATAGTCATGAATTTAATAACAATAATGAATATTACATATACTACTGAATTTTGTATTATCTCATCATCCTGTGGAAAGGAAGGGCGTCATGTACTTATAAGAAAATAAATGAACAAGCAACGAGCTTGAGAAGTATAGATTACATAATGATCAATAGGATTCAATACAAATATATGGCATATTACAAAATGATTATTAATAGGTTAAATATTAGTCTACTATTCTAGTAACATTGATTCCTCGGAAATACCAAATGCCGTAGAGTTTTCTTTTAGAAAATTAGTTGGGCGCGTCGGCAATGGGTGGTGGTAAGCAGCCACAAGGGTTTTTTGTATAGGTTGGCTCTCCGGTCTTCCCTTTACTGCCTTTGTCCCCAAATACTATAAAAGTTTTCACCCTACTACGTCACATATTTGAAACAATACTTTGATACGCATTTAAAAAATAAAAGATTCATATTAACAACATCTGGGACAAGCGGCCATTTCCCTTTTGGAGTAAATGAAAAGTTTTATTGGTTTATGGGCTTCTTTGAATAATTTTTATTCAGATAATCATCGGAAATACGTATTTTCGAGTTTTTATATACGGTTCAGGACAGGAAATGTGTCTGAAAACGCCATTTTCAAGAGTGAAGCTGTTTGAAAAGCAACACCAGGGTTCAGAAATTAAACTTAGTATTAAGCGTCACTTACACAGGTCAAGTACAGAAACAAGTCAAGAAAACAAGTTGACGGCTTCTCATTTAAAGGTAAGATACAGGTGCAGTGCTCTGAAGTGGGTTGCAAGTTGGGGGTCTCCGCCCCTGTAGATAAATAGGAATCAATATGGTTCCTAAGCTAAGTTAGGTAGTACCATTGTGTTTCCTTCCCTTTCAAAGACCGCCCATGAATGGCAGAGTCAATGAACTGTGCCATTGCCCTAGCTAGTAAGATAATACCCAAGAGACTGACCATATATACAGTACATATGATCAACGCCCAAACCCGCTGTCCACCCATGCTATGACCAAGAAGGGCCAGGCAGTGGCTGCCAAAGACTAAGCAGGTAGACCTATGGGCATCCCCAAAATCCCCATCCTTCACTCACAATGATGGTGAGGTTACAGACAGTACAAAAAACCAAGATGGAATAACATAAGGTGGGATCGTTGGTCACTCGGTTCCCCCTTACTGCGACGTCACTTGTGCAAGTAGATAAGGCAGTGCATTTAATCAATATGTTTTAACAGTAATTTGTTCCTATACTGGTGTTTATAGTTTCCATACAGAAATATATATATATATATATATATATATATATATATATATATATATATATATATATATATATACTTAAATATATATATATATATATATATATATATATGTATATATATATATATATATATATATATATATATATATATATATATATATATATATATATATATATATATATATGTATATATATATATATATAAAATATTTATAATATATATATATATATATATATATATATATATAATCTGAATATATATATATATATATATATATATATATATATATATATATATATACATATATATATATATATATATATATATATATATATATATATATATATTTATAAATTTATATATATATATATATATATATATATATATATATATATATATATATATATATATGTATGTATATATAAATATATATATATATATATATATATATATATATATATATATATATATATATATATATATATATATAGATATATATTTGTGTGTGTGTGTGTGTAGTTAAAAGCTACCCTAAAGCAAAAAACCCAGATTTGAATATAAACAGAAATTGAAAGTGCTTATCCAAATAATATTGATACCATAATCAATTTTTTTTTAGCGAGGCATATTTGCACCGACTTGCAGCGGTGCCCTTTTAGCTCGGAAAAGATTCCTGATCGCTGATTGGTTGGAGAGGATAATTCTAACCAATCATCGATCAGGAAACCTTTCGAAGCTAAAAGGGCACAGCTGCGAGTCGGTGCAAATGCGCCCCATGAAAAGAAATTGACTATAGGTCACGAGGCAAATGTTTTAAATATCCACGTTTAATATAAGTATCTACATTATCGGAACATAACAGTAAATATATGCGTGGTGCTTAGAAAAAAAAATCATAATTTCCGTTAATATGAGTGCTTACTATTCCTTACTAATGGAGTTATCCGGCTTTCAAAAATCGTTATTAAGAGCATCTAGTTCAAAGCTTTTGATATGAAAATTACAACACACGAGTGTGTGCAGCTGTGTAGGAGCTTGTATACGAGTCCATTAAATTAAGGTTTTAATAGTGATAAAATAATTCGTTTTCTTGGTATGTAAATGAGTATTTGCGAGAATACATTTTGAAATCCCACGTGGAATAGTAAGCAAATACATAAAACGACCTCACGTCAACAAATGAATTAATATTTTATGCAAAGTGTATTACATCAATTTTGAGAAAACATGAAGTATCGACAAAAATTACAAATTGGGCATTATGCTTTCACTAAAAATCGTATTACCTAAATTCATTTCGTAATAAATCATGACATACTTTGCACTTCTAATATATATATATATATTTTTGGGCTCAAGCCATGTCGTCGTGATGGAAGTTCCTTAAAGTAGCTTCCTAAGGGATATATGTACTACAGTGATATTCCCAGAGAATTTTACCTTTAGGTATCCAAAATTATAACTCCTGGCGTGAATATCCTTCAAATTTCTTCAAAGGATATCGCATAATATCAGCGGACGCATTCTTGACACGCCTCCATAGCAATCTGCACCCCAAACAGCGTTTTGGCCTCGAGGAGGATGTGGCAAAAGGGAGCCGTCCAAAGGCTCTCCCCGCTCTCGTAATACTATTGGGAATACAACAGCGCCATTCCCACGACGGCGGACATTCCTTTTTTTGTAGCGATCTCGCTCGGTGATATTTCCTGGTGATCTAACTTTTCGATCGTTTTACAGGATTATTATTATGCTATCTCCATCATCTTCCGCCTCTGGAAAGTCGAGTATCGGGTCTTTACTATGAGTATATTCTAGATCCTGTTTCACAATGAAATTAGAGTATTTTATTGTGTGTAAGAGCTAGGCCAGTTACTGGGGGCGCCATGGCCCCGTCGTTCGTTAGGAATGTGTTATTTAGATAGCAGATGACTTCCAGTTTTTAATAGCTTTATTTAATTATTTTAATTGTTTAGCTATATACGCAATTACTCTTGTAAAGTTTTGATAACGTGCATAATTTTTGTTTCCCTTTTCTCTGTCGATTGTATAGTTAGAGTTTCGGTGATTTAGGTAACCGAGATCTCGTATAGCCTAGGTAACTTTACCTAGACGTTTTACTATACGTTCAGACTTTCCCCGGTTACCCTTGTGTTTTGTTTTCATTCAGTGGAGACTGATACCTCCTATAATGTTATGAAACATTACACGTCTCTTCGGAGACTTAAGGGTAATCTCTTTCCCTCTGAGTGTAGCCTCAGGCTACAACCCTAATAGCCGTGCCTTGAATTTTATTCAGACATGGCTAACTTGGGGTTTGTCCTGCCTCTTCCCTTAACCGTTGGTTGTGGTATACCATCGGGTTTTGGGATTTAGTCAGGATCTCAGAGTATTTAGTCTTATATCGGCGACCTGCCGGCAGGGCAAATGGGTTGTAGGATACCATCATTCCCCTGCCGGCTAGGTGGCCGGCAATGGAGGTTAGCCCTCATTAGCCGCACTTGATGTTATGGCAGGATACCATCTTCTCCTTGCAACTAAAAGACTAGTCTTATGCCACAGTACTCTGGGCTGAAGAGTAATTTTCTTTAGCCTAGGATCCGTGGCACTGGAACTCTGTTTCTTTGTTGAGAGGAGGGGGCAGTGCCGCCATCCCCTTAACTGTGTCGGCAATCTCTGGGTTGGAGAACTGAGTCTCTCCTGTTCCCTGGGATTCTGCCGATACTGAAACAGAGTTTCTTTTACAGGTGGTAGGATTGACAATTTTTGCCAGTTCCTTTCACACTTGTTACAGGACCCTGTTCCCTACCCCACTGGGACATCACGGATGCAAGATAGGCTTCTAGAAGTCTCGACTTTCTCCAGCTCAGGGGTTTTGATGTTTAAAAAACCATCGAAGCCCTCAGTCACATCAACTCTCCTCTCCTTTGGAAATATAAAAGGAGCTCGTGAGGTCTGTCAAGAGACTCAGGTATTCAGTCAGAATACCAAAACGCCAACAGGAAAAAGCGCTAAACTTTCCCCAGTTCGCTATAGTGACAGACCTGGTGCTAAGGGAACCGGATAGATGCGTTAAGAGCTTGGAGAAAACACGCATCAAACGGTTGAAGAGATAAAAAATGACTGAGATCGGTCCCTCTTTAATCGCTTCTCTAACAGAAATTAGAGCACGAAAGTCCCAAGACTCTGCTGGTCCTTTCATGGGTGGGGAAGCCCCCTCCACACAGATCAGGCTCCCTACGACTGATCTGGGACACCGAAGCGATAATAAGACGTCACATTCGACCGTCTCATTCAGTCTTGGTGAAGTTACCCATCCCTCTCTTAAAGGGACGGCACCTACCTGCAGTTCATTTACAACTGATCCACGATGTGACGGTGGATACTCTATTTCGATACAAACCGATAGAGTTGGAATGGTCCATGGGCGCAGACATATTCCCTCCCAGATGGTAACAGAACCTGGAACTGCAATTCGACCTCTTCCTCACGAGCGTCTTCAAGAAACTACCTCGCTATATAGCCCCATACGAGGATCCTCTAGTGGGGTTGATAGACTAGATGAGGCTGGTCCTAGCTCTGACCCTAGGTATATTTCCGAAGATTCAGAAATTAACTGCCTTTGTTTTATCACAGACAACCCAAACCCTTCATTTCATGATTTTCTCGCTCTAGCAGTTAGAAAAAGGTTTTGGATCTCATAAGGCAATATAGAATTCTTAGAAGAATACAAGGCCAAGTCAACTGAAGACAATATGAGTCTTCCTGGAAAAAGTGGACCGAAAGAAATTTCAATAAATTTCTGTCTGTCCTTCTTTGTCCACCTTCATAGCCAAGGTCTGGCGGCCAATACGATAAATACGTGCAAGTCAGCCTTGACTAGGCCTCTCCTATATGCCTTTCAAGTGGATCTGGCGAATGCAATCTTTAATAAGATTCCAAAGGCATGTGCTAGGCTTAAGCCCGCGGTACCACCAAAGCTCATCTCTTGGTCTTTGGACAAGGTCTTACATTATGCCTCATCTGTGAACAATGAAGATTGTTCTCTTAAGGATCTAACCCAAAAGGTTATTTTTATGTTCGCTATCGCCTCCGGGGCTAGAGTTAGTGAAATAGTGGCCCTATCCAGAGATGAGGGTCACATTCAGTTCACGGAAGTGGGAGAACTGAATCTATTTCCTGATCCATCCTTTCTCGCTAAAAACGACCTACCCACTAAGAGGTGGGGTCCCTGGAGAATCTGCCCTCTGAAGGAAGATGTGTCTCTATGTCCTGTAGAGTGTCTAAAGGTCTATCTTCGTAGAACTTCAGACTTCAGGGGAGGACAGCTCTTTAAAGGAGAAACTTCTGGATCAAATTTATCCATAAAACAACTAAGGGCGAAGCTCACCTACCTTATTCGTAGAGCGGATCCGGACAGTACTCCCGCAGGTCATGATCCGAGAAAGATTGCTTCATCACTGAACTTCTTTCAGTATATGGACTTTCAGCGCCTTCGTTCATACACTGGATGGAAATCATCCAGAGTGTTTTACAAACACTATGCAAAACAAGTTCATGAACTGAAACACTTCGTAGTGGCGGCAGGTAGTGTATTAAAACCTGCCCCCTAATTACTGTAGTAAACAGTTTTTGGTTTGGAACCTCACATGTCCTCGCACATGTAACGGATGAGAATCATCCAGAGTGTTCTACATACACTATGCTAGACAAATCCATGTTCTGAAGCAATATGTGGTGACGCCAGGTAGAATATTTAACCTGCCGTCTAATTCTACGATGAACAGCTAATTGACTGGGACTGTCAATTAAAGGGAGAAGAGGGCACCCTTCTTAGGTGTGACTTCTTTTAATTAAGTGTTACCATGATAACACTGGCGGTGTACAAAATCCCAGATGTGGAATTATACAGATAGCACTAGTGTCGGTGTACGAAGTACACAGTGCAGATAGAAGTAACCAGTAGAGGAATTATGAAGAGAATTTGTTTTATAATTTTCTTCAGTCTGAGAGTGGCACTCATCATTTCTTCCTTCTAGAAGGAAATATAGTCTCTGTACTTGTTACAGGTATAATCCCATTGTCATACTACATTCGTTTAACTGAACATCTTTTAGTCATTTATTAGTAATAAATGTCTATTAGAATGTTGAGCGTCCACCTTCGCCAGACAATTGTATGTATACATGCCAGAGTTCTTCAACTTACCAAAGTAAGTATCCCTCATATATTTGCATGCATCAAATAATAGATATAAGAGACACTGATGTTATTTTAGCAAATATACAACTATGAGACTATTTATATATTCAGTGTGTACTTATGTTTGGTCATACTATGTATGTAAACCTAAAGATCCCTTTTCTACTGTCTAGAATGACTCTTCCCTGTAGGAGGCAGGAAGGACTAACATTGGTTATGATTAGTGATGGTGACAAATAACGGTAACGTCCCTTGTCTCATGTGGTCACCATGACCATAGAAAAGGTTGCTAAAAGGTTAAGGCACTGATTAAAAATCCACTTATACACTAATACTCTGGTATGCTTCCATCACAACGACATGGCTTGAGCACAAAAAACGGATTTTGAGCGAAGCGAAAAATCTATTTTTTTGG
>NC_090748.1:21889076-21921576 GCF_036898095.1 Palaemon carinicauda | reverse complement strand
CGACTGGCTTTGTGAACAAGGAGACACGACAATAGCGTATGACGCCCTCAAAACATACCTTCTGCGGCAGTACTCGCCGTCAACAGCCGCCCATGTAGCAAAGCTTTTTCAGCTCTCGCAACAACCGTTGGGGGACCAAAGGGCTTCGCTTGCCCTCAGGGAAATGACCAGTATCGCTCGCCTTCAACCTGCCGCAGACGGCTCTCCTCGTGAGGTGAACCTACTTCGTGCCCTTTAGATACGCTGTTTACCTGGACCTATACGCGCTGCCATATCCGATGTCGATAGTTTACCCATAAAGGACTTGATGACCAAAGTCGACGCCCTTATGGACAGCCACTTCAAGACCTCCATCAACGCCTCCACTCCTGACGAAGAGGATGCCTATTCAACATCAACTGAAGCTGACACGAATGCCGTAGGACATACACGCCCACACTGACGTGCCGAAGCAGAGACAAAGCCGCCCACCACCCACCAATCGCTCGCGCCCCAACAAACGACTTTTACAGCCACTTACTACCTCCCATCCGCCGTAGTTTTGCTACTACCACTTCAGATTCGGGGCAACTGCGAAGAAATGTGCCGAGGATTGTCAGTGGCCAAAAAACGTGTAAGTAGGCTATCGCTCGTGGCGGTGGCCTCCAGTGTTTCTAATCTTTTCTTTTTACAGGATGCAGGAACGGGCGTGCGATTTTTGGTAGACACGAGGGCTTGTCGTTCTCTTTTGCCAAGGAAACTCTTCCAGACACGACGTAGTCTGTCTACATCTGCCGACGTCCGCTTGGTAGCTGCCAACGGATCTGCGATACCCACCTACGGTTACGAGAACCTCACATTATCGTTCGGAAACGGTATATTCAATTGGAAGTTTCTCGTTGCTGACGTCACCATGCCAATCCTCGGTGCGGATTTCCTCTCTCATTTCCACCTTCTGGTCGATGTCGCCCACCGACGATTGGTCAACGCAGACTCGTACTTGTCGACACCTCTTCAACCCGCCCCCTCTAACCTCGCTCTCCACATTAGCGCACCCATGGATACCTACGCCCACCTCCTCACGTCGTACCCGGAAGTTTTCCGTCCAGAACTTCGCCAAACGCCCACGGTTCCTGCCAAGCACGGTATTTATCACCATATCAAGCGGACGGGACTACCAGTCTTCGCAAAATTCAGACGTCTGGCACCGAACGATTGGCAGCCGCCAAACAGACGTTCGCCGAAATGGAGGAAATGGACCTTTGCCAAAAGGCCTCAAACCCATGGTCGTCACCCTTACACATCGTTCTGAAGAAAGACGGCTCCCTCCGTCCGTGCGGGAATTACAGGCGCCTGAACATGCAAACAGAGCCGGATCATTACCCCCTCCCAAACATTGCCGACGTGACCTCCAACCTGCACAAAGCAAAGGTTTTTTCTACAACCTCCTCCGACGATCTCCAGTGCATACGTCACGTCGTGGGAAAATTTACTCCGTGCCGTCAGACTTACAACCCCCAGTGAAGCATCACATACCAACAGACTTGCACTCTGCAACGCACGTCTTCCTGCGCAACGACACCAGCAAGCCACCACTAACGCCCCCTTACACGGGCCCTTTCCTTGTGATCCGACGCAGTCCGAAAGCATTCCTCCTAAACATTCGGGGCAAAGAAGACTGGGTCTCCATTGATCGTCTAAAACCTGCTTATCTTCTGCCAGATGACCCGCCTACAGTTCGCCTCTCTAGATCAGGGCGCCCTATTTAACATGTACAGTATATCATTTTTAGGGGGGGAGACATATACCAACCGTGTGTCACACAATTGTACATAATTATTTTGTATATATTATGCTTGTATCTGCGCTCTTCCCTCGCACTAAAAAGAACCTGAATGATCATGTCTCCGGTTTTGCTCTGTAACATTGTCTGTCTCTCGAACAGGTTATGTCCTGTTGCCTTGAGGTTTTGTATAGAAAGGAGAGTGTTCCTTAATAAACAACTCAGTTGATTGCTTCCTGCCTTTGAGTTCACAACCCTCTCTCGGCACCCTCACAATATATATATATATTTATATATATATATATATATATATATATATATATATATATATATATATATATATATACATATATATATATATGCGTTTATATATGAATGTATATATATATATATATATATATATATATATATATATATATATATATATATATATATATATATTTGGGCTCAGGCCATGTCGTCCTGATGGAAGGTTCCTTAAGTAGCTTCCTTTTGGTATATATGACTACCATAAATATTCACAGAGAATTAAACTAAAGGTTTCACAGAATTCTAACTTCTGGTGCGAGTACCCTAAAGGTTTCCCTCTAGGATATCGTATATCAACAGGGGAGGCATGCATTAACACGCCACATGGCTATCTGCACCCCACATAGCTTCGAGGGGGAAAAGCAGCGAGGTAACTGAGGAGCCGTTCCAAAGTTACTCTTCCTTCGTTACTGTTACGGTACTCGCAACGTAAACAAACTGTCTGCCATACTGTGTGATGACACGTCAGTCCTCATTCCTTGTGTGGTAGCTTCCAACATATGTTTGCTTTTTCCCAGTGATCACAGTTTATCTTGTGCCTCTTTGCCATGTCTCAACCTTCTGCCTTGCCTTCTTCTGGAAAGTTGAGTACCAGGTTCTTGTATTGTTTAATTAAGCTCTGGCTGTAAAGTGACGATTTTTTACGCTAAAATCTTGTGTTTTGTGGCGGAGCTGTGCTTTGCCCGGAGGCGCCATTTTATGACTCCGCTGTTCGCCTCGCATGCTTTATTCATTTAGCCAGAACAGCCTTCCTGGCCTTATAACTAATTAAATATCATTAGTTACTTAGTCTTCATTGCTAGGAATTAGTTATATTATGCCGAAGGTATTCTTTGGCGCTGTTAGTTAGCCGACACCATACTAGACTTTTAGCCTAGCCTAGGCAGCAGCCTAGTTTGCATGTTTACTTCTGCATGATATAATAAGTGTTCCTAGTGTTAATGTTAATGAAGATATAGGCATTTTTAAACATACAAGATCTTTCGCCTTCTAGGGACTATACAGGGACCGTGCCTGGTCCATCCATATCACATCGCCTAACCCAATGTTGGGGCCCTTGTATGCTTCCTTTTCTCCCCTGTTACCTTCGGGTAACCTCCCTCTGGGTAGCCTTGCTATATCTTAGCCCCCTTACCCAGAATAATTTTCGGGTAGGTTAGACTAGATCGTTCTTCCCTCTTCCCTACCATAGTATATGGGGGGACCTCGGACAGAACACCAGAGTACTTATCGTTCATCCCAGTCCACCCTTAGGGAACGCATTTCCCTTTAGCTATCGACTGAGACTGAAGGTGGAAGGGCCCTGCCTTTCCCCCTAGACTGCTCTTGGTTGGGACATGTCCCTTCCTCCTGTGGCCTAGCGATATGTCTTCTCAGCACTCCCTAATCTAGGAGAAGCTCTCCAGGTATAGGTTAGGCTTTTGGGTGATTCTGTTTTATTATAATTTAGGACAGTACACCAGTGCTGTTCCTACTCTGAGCTAACCTACCCTAGGGTTGGAGAGCGTTTCTCTCCTACCTGGGTAGTATAGCATCTAACAGATTCCCCCACTCCTTGGGAGCTCTAGGGTTGCGACCCCTTATGCTCCCTGAGACCCCTACCCCCACTCTATCCCTTTGTGTAGGCTTGCCTTCTCACCCCTGTCCGCTGTCCTACAATTCCTCCCTTGGGGAGAGTTGTAGGTTAAGCTGTGCTCTCCTGCTTGGCTGGCCGCTCTGCTACACTTCCCCCTCATAGTCGTAATATAGGGTAGTGTTGGTAGCCGGCCTGCCGGCGGAAGATCACCCTTTCCCCCCTTTTGAGTGTCCTCTGATCCTCCCTTGGATTACCATAGGCATCCAGCCGTCTGCCGGCTCCCTGCCGCCGGGTGATAGGCATATCCCCTCCTATCATGAGAGCACGCCTTCCGGAGGGAAGCCGGTCGGGTATAAGACATTACCCTTCCCCACTCCCTCCTTATCTTTCTCTTTTCTATCATGGTGCTGGTCCACTGCCTCCTCCGCCTGCCGGCGCTAGACGCCGGAACCCCGTATGACCTTCCTACTTCATAGGATGTTCCTATCTGAGGATTACCTAAGGCGACAACCTGCCGGCTGCCGGGGGTCCCCGCCCCTTGCCGCCGCTGCTGCCGGCATCTCAGACAACTCTCCATCTTATGTACCCAGCTAGGTTCACCAACGCCGACAGCCTGCCAGATGCCGGAGGCCACCGCCCTGCCGGCGACCTGCTGCCGTCCCGGCGACCTGCCGCCGTCCCGGCGGTCGCCCTTATAGGTGTCTCCTACCTCTCTGCTTCTTAGTGTGTAGCCTTAGATTGATTCACCCCGTCGGACCGGTCTCCGTCGGACCGGCCTCCGGCCTGCCGCCGGCTTGCCGGTGACGCTCCTGCAGCTTCCATGGATAAGCACCCCTCCCCCCGGCTGCCGGCCCCGTGCCGGCAGTCGACCTATGCAGCCGTATAGCCAGACTGCTCTTCTTTGGTATTTCATACCTTAAAGACAGTGGCTGGGGTGTATGGTTGTACAGTACAATATTTCCAGCATACTCTGTGCTTCTCAGTGCAGTCTCTTGCCGGGACCTACCCAAATATAAAGGGGTTTTACCCTATTTTCCCCCTCTTTTCTCTAGGTTCTGGACGATTTCAGACCCTCTCCACTATGTAGATAATTCCTTTATAAGGAAGCCTAAGTTTGGCTCCCCCATAGGGATACTATTCCCTCCCCTAGAACCTCAGGTCCTAAGGAATTGTCGGCAGAAAAGGTCAAGGTAACTGCCTGGACAGGACTCACAAGTATGTGTCTTCCTACTTCCCTTCTAGCTCACCTATCCTGAGCTCACATAATACACAATGCTACAGATTAGTGTATCTTAATTTTAAGAGTAATGTAAGCCATAACTCTGTTTTCCATGTACTCATGTTCTCTTTCTTTTACAGGAAGAGAACCTGAAGTGTGAGAGCTCCTTCTGCGGAGTTCGCCGCCTGGACTTCTACGGGCATAAGGCAAGCCGGACCCATGCCCCCTGTGCAGCGAAAAAGGGCAACCTTAAATTTTGGGATCCACAGTCCTGCTCAACCTGCAAAGGCCTCCTTGATGAGGCGTTCGACAACCCTACGTCCGCGGACGCCAGGGACAATACTCGAGAGAAACTGTGCAAGTGGGTGCGCGGTTTCCAGAAGAACGCCACCGGGCCTTATCTCCCTAACGAGAAGATGAGGGCCTTGTTTTTCCCCAAAGCACTGTCGGACTCTGTGATCCCCCAGGATCAGATCCCCTGCGTCCAACTTACTGTTGAACCCGACATTTCAGCTACACTCCGAAAGTGTCATCTCGACGAAGTGGAGAAGATGTCGGAAGTCTCCGACAACACCGAGAGGACCCTCATGGGTGAGGATCTGGAGGATGAAGAGGATCAGGTGGAGTTCCCTGATTCGGAGAATGAGGTCGCCCAAACACCTCCAGTAACCCCAGTTGTGGTTGAGGAGCCAGTCCCCTCTACCTCCGCCGCCTCGCTGCCCCTGCTACCAGCCACTGGAGATGCCATCCAGATGCTGGTGGTACTGATGGACGAAAGGCTCCGACAGAATTCAGAGGAGCTCAAACGTCATCTTATGGGATTGAAGCAACCGAAAAAGATTTCGGTTAAGGATCTTCCGTCCTGCTCGGAGTCTAACCCCTGGAGGTACGCCGAGCATATGCCAATTAAAACTGGCAAAATCTTTATCAGCAATCGGCTTGGGTCCATCCTCTTGGAAGAGGTGGAGTTCTTCCCCAACTTTGAGGCTTACCAGGACTGTTACGTCCGGCTCAGGTCCAGACCGGCCTCCAAAGAAGAGATCGAACCTAAAGAAGTGATCGTGTTCGATCACTCGAAAGCCCAAGCCATGCTGGCAGAGTGTCTCAAGAGTCGTGGTTTTACCAACTCTAAAATGCCAGCATTGAGCAAGAAGCACCCATCCTTTCTTGCTCACCCTACTGCGACCTTTCCCTTTGTTGAAAAGGCCTTCCATGCAGTCATGAAGGCGGTGGAGGAAGGAAAGCCCTGCCCTACCTTGGAGGAGTGTAGGTGCCTCTCCCTCACCCTTCCACCCGACAACAGATTCTGGAAAGATATCCAGTTCACCTTTACGGTCGGGAAACTGGAACCTGACGAGGCTGGCCGTCAGTTTAATGAGGATCTTCCGAAGCTGAACGACCACCTTCTTTGTCAGGAGCAGGAGACCAAGGAGAGACTGGCCGCCTCTCTGTCTCACCAAATTCAGCTGGAGATCATGGCCAGGGACGTTAGGGTCCCAGATTTGTATATGGTTCTCGCGAAGACCCACCTAGTGACAGTGATGAAGGACTTGTACAGCTTCATCAAGGCCCGGAGAGCCTGCAGAGAATTCGTGTTTGCCAATGCGGCTGTGAAACACGAACTCCGGACGCTAATCTCCTCCAACATCTGGGGCAAGCATCTCTTCCCGACAGCTCTGGTGAAAGAGATCGTGGACAAAGCTGTCTCTGAGAATCGGAACCTTCTCAACAAATGTGGCATGTCCCGCAAGAGGAAATCCTCTCAGGAAGAAGGCCCTCAACCTAAGAGGAAATCCTCCAAACCACGACCCCAGCAGCGTCAACCGAAACGCCAGTTTCCGGCTCCCGCTACTCCCCAAGTGGTTGCACAACCACAACAGACCTTTCAGTTGGTCCCCCAGCCGGTGGTGTCCCAATCACTGGTCTTCACCCCTGCCTATGAACGACCATCCACTACCTTTCGTCCCAGAGGTAGAGGCTCCGGCAGAGATTCCTCTCGCCGCCCCTCCAGGGGCAGAGGAGGAAGGGGAACTAGCAGCCGAGGTGGCAAACCCTCGGGAAACCAGAAGCAATGAAGTGCTTCCGGTGGGAGGAAGACTCTGCCACTTTCAGGATCGTTGGACCTTCGATCCTTGGGCACAGCATCATCAAGAAGGGACTAGGTTGGAGCTGGACGCAACCACTGCCAACATTCAACCAATTCTTCCAACCTTCAACCCCCATCTTGGAAAAATATGTCCTGGAACTCTTGAACAAGAAGGTGATCAAGAGGATAAAGTCCACCAGTTTCCAAGGAAGACTATTTTGTGTTCCAAAGAAGGACTCAGACAAACTCAGAGTCATTCTCGACTTGTCCCCCCTCAAAAAGTTCATTGCGAACAACGAATTCAAGATGCTGACGCTTCAACAGATAAGAGCCCTACTGCCTCATAAGGCCTACACGGTCTCAATAGACCTGGCGGATGCCTACTGGCACATCCCAATGAACCACCACGCTTCCTCCTACCTAGGATTCCGGCTCCAACGAAGAAGCTACGCCTTCAGAGCCATGCCCTTCGGGCTCAACGTGGCTCTGAGAATCTTCACCAAGCTAGCAGACACAATCGTCCACCAGCTACGCTTTCAGGGCGTCCAAGTGATGGCCTACCTCGACGACTGGCTGGTCTGGTCGACATCGCCAGAAGAATGTTTGAGAGCTTGCAGCAAAGTGACCCAATTCTGGAACATCTGGGTTTCAAAATAAACACCAAGAAGTCTCGCCTCGCTCCAGCTCAGAAGTTCCAATAGTTAGGAATCCATTGGGATCTTCAGTCTCACCGCCTTTCCATCCCACTGAAGAAAAGGAAAGAAATAGCAGAGTCTGTCAGAAGACTTCTCAAATCCAAATGGATCTCAAGATGACAGCAGAAGCAAGTTCTCGGCTCCCTACAGTTTGCCTCAGTGACAAACCCAGGGCTACGAGCACAGCTAAAGGATGCCTCAGGAGTCTGGAGACGAAACGCATCCTTCGCTCGAAGAGATCTCAAGAGACCTCTACCGAACAGGCTTCGCTCCCTTCTAAGCCCGTGGTCAGAAGCAAGGACCTTGAAAAGATCCATCCCTCTCCAACCTCTGCCTCCATCGCTCAACATCCATACGGACGCTTCTCTGGAGGGTTGGGGGGTTAACTCCCATCAACGGCAAGTTCAAGGAACATGGTCTCCCCTATTCAAGACGTTTCACATCAACATCTTGGAGGCCATGGCGGTTCTTCTCACCCTGAAGAAATTATCCCCGCGTCCCTCAATACACATCCGTCTAACTCTGGACAGCTCGGTAGTAGTCAGATGTCTCAACCGTCAGGGCTCGAGATCTGCCCACATAAATCATGTGCTATTACCCATCTTCCGCCTGGCGGACAGGAAGAAGGGGCATCTATCTGCAGTTCACCTACAAGGATTCCGCAACGTGACGGCGGACGCTCTATCAAAGACAAGCCCCATAGAGTCGGAATGGTCCCTAGACGCAAGATCATTCTCCTTCATCTCTAGTCAAGTCCCGGAACTACAGATCGATCTCTTCGCGATGAGCGACAACAAGCAACTTCCTCGATATGTGGCCACTTACGAGGACCCCAATGCAGAAGCAGTGGACGCCATGTCCCTGGACTGGAACAGATGGTCCAAGATTTACCTGTTCCCTCCACCCAACCTTCTGCTGAAAGTCCTCTCCAAACTGAGAACCTTCAAAGGGACAGCAGCCCTAGTGGCTCCCAAGTGGCCCCGGAGCAACTGGTTCCCCCTAGTCCTGGAGCTACAGCCAAAGCTGATCCCCTTGCCAGGCCCAGTTCTCTCCCAACAGGTGCAGAAGTCGACTGTCTTCGCTTCATCAAAGAAAGTCAAGGACCTTCATCTCATGATTTTCTCTCCCTAGCCGTGAAGAAAAGGTTTGGGATCTCGAAGAAAAAGTTTGGACTTCCTAGAGGAATACAAAAAAAGTCTACCAGAAGGCCATATGAATCATCCTGGAAGAAGTGGGTATCCTTCGTCAAGGAAAAAAACCCTACGGAAATCTCTATAGATTTTTGCATGTCCTTTTTTATTCACCTTCATGGACAAGGCTTAGCAGCCAATACGATTTCCACCTGCAAATTGGCCTTGACTAGACCACTTCTGTACGCCTTCCAAATAGATTTATCCAGCGAAATCTTCAATAAACTCCCAAAGGCGTGTGCTAGACTCCGGTCAGCACCTCCACCGAGACCCATCACCTGGTCGCTGGGTAAGGTACTCCATTTTGCCTCTAGCTTGGACAACGAATCTTACCCTCTGAAAGACTTGACTCAAAAAGTGATCTTCCTTTTTGCTCTCGTCTCGGGAGCCCGAGTCAGTGAAATAGTGGCATTATCAAGAGAAGAGGGTCAGATATAGTTCGCCGACACGGGGGAAATTACCCTCTTCCCTGACCCCACGTTTCTCGCTAAAAATGAACTTCCCACCAAAAGATGGGGCCCTTGGAGAATCTGCCCCCTGAAGGAAGATGTCTCTCTATGCCAAGTGGAGAGTCTTAAGGTCTATCTTCAAAGAGCTTCAGACTTTGGCGGAGGACAACTCTTTAAAGGAGAAACTTCGGGTAGTGACCTGTCACTAAAACAACTAAGAGCGAAAATCACCTACTTTATTCGCAGAGCGGATCCTGACAGTACACCCGCAGGTCATGATCCTAGGAAAGTCGCCTCTTCCCTGAACTTTTTCCAAGGAATGGATTTTGAAAGCCTCCGATCCTTAATAGGCTGGAGGTCAAACACTATTTGAAGCAGGTGCACGGAGTAAAGAGATTCGTGGTGGCAGCAGGAAGCGTGATGAAACCGGCTGTTTAGTGCTGCGTAGAACAGTGAGTTTTTTTGGGACTTCAACTCAAACGGGTGCCTGTGTTGACCCTAGTGCGATATATAGTGATTTCAAGGGACACTTAGTGTCACTAATAGACTGTTCTTCATCAAGGTGAAGTGACACAGATTCTTATACGTGTGCCACATGTTCTTGGACATGAAGTGTATAATGATTTTAAAAGACTGGCGTTCCTCAGGGAACTTGTGCTTAAAGGCAAAATATTTCCCATTCAGATTCTACATCACCGTCTTACTGAAAATCTATGTCTATTATCCAATATTATTATTGTACATAATTTTCCATATTTCCATGCAATTTTCAAATAAAATATTTTTTTTATTTACCATATGCGTCTGATTTCGCTCCTATCTTTCATAAGAAAATAAATTGCTGTTATTGTTTTATTGATCCTATTTCGAGGGTTTATTATAGTTTATATACATACTACCTAATATACACTCACCAAATGGTATAAAATTTGTTCCTACACAAATATTTACCCTTCTGATCTGTCTTTGAGACCGGCACGATCTCTTCATCCAGGTGAGTCTATCTTCGTCAGGTTACTTCGAGATGTTCCTCTTGTCCAATTAGGACTTCCTTGCCAGGGGGGTGGGAAGCCAGGTTATTGTAATGCCACTGGTAGTGACATTTAACGGAAATTTCACGGTCTCTTCCATCACCAGACCGCAGGAATGTTAGTTGGAGTAGAAGGCACTTGAACTGGGAAAAAATCCAAGATACATTAATTCTCTAGTACACTTCCGTCAGGACGACATAGCTTGAGCCCAAAAAACAGATTTTAAGAGAAGCAAAAATCAATTTTTGGGTGAGATGGCCATGTCGTCCTGATTGACCCGCCCAACTATTCCAGTTCAGCCTGCCAGGCCCCCTCCCTGCTATACTGTATCGCAGAGGCTGGTTGGAAGCTGGACTGCGGAATGAGGACGGACGTGACGTCACTCAGTATGGCGGACGCTTTGTTTACCGTAATGAAGGAAGGGTAACTTTGGAACGGCTCCTCAGTTACCTCGTCACCTTTCCCCCTAGAAGTGTAAACGCTATGTGGGGTCTAGAGAGCAATGTGGCATGTTAATGCATGCGTCCCCTGTTGATATACGATATCCTAAAGGGAAAAACTTGAGGGTACTCGCACCAGAAGTTACAATTCTGTAAAACTTTTAGTTTAATTCTCTGTGAATATTTATTGTAGTCATATATACCCAAAAGAAGCAACTGAAGGAACCCATCAGGACGACATGGCCATCTCACCCAAAAATTGATTTTTCGCTTCGCTCAAAATCCGTTATATATGTATATATATATATATATATATATATATATATATATATATATATATATATATATATATATATATAAATATATATATATATATATATATATATATATATATATATATATATATATATATATATATTTATATATATATATATATATATATATATATATATATATATATATATATATATATATATATATATATATGTATATATATATATATATATATATATATATATATATATATATATATATATATATATATATATATATATATATATATATATATATATATATTTATATGGATGTATATATATAAATATATAAATATATATATATATATATATATATATATATATATATATATATATATATGGATACATATCTGTATATATATAAATATATAAATACATATATATATATATACATATATATATATATATATATATATATATATATATATATATATATATATATATTATATATATACATACAATATATATATATATATATATATATATATATATATATATATATATATATATATATATATATATATATATATATATATATATATATAAATATATATATATATTTGTGTTTATATATATATATATATATATATATATATATATATATATATATATATATATATATATATATATATATATATGTATATATATATTTATATACCTAAAGCATATATATATATATGCCCCCTGTGGCCGCGGGGGCATAAAACAACTAGAATAGCGCCAACGTTATCCCTGCGTGTCGTAAGAGGCGACTAAAAGGGACGGGACGAGGGGGCTGGGAACCCCCTCTCCTGTAAAAGTATCCTGTGAGACAGCAACAAAGAGATGGAGCTGGGGGGAGAGTGACTGCTCCCCGCACTCTAGTTTTGGGGTGTTTGAATGTGCGTGGATGTAGTACGATAGAGAGTAAAAGATGTGAGATTGGAAGTATGTTTAGAAGTAGAAGGATGGATGTATTGGCCTTGTGTGAGACAAAGATGAAAGGAAAGGGTGAAGTGATGTTTGGTGAAATGTCAGGTAGAGTGTCTGGGATTGAAAGGGGAAGAGCGAGAGAGGGTGTGGCTTTATTGTTGAGTGAATGGATGACAGGTAAAGTAGTGGAATGGAAGGAGATATCATCTAGGTTAATGTGGGTAAGGGTTAGGTTGGGTAGGGAATGTTGGGCGTTTGTCAGTGCGTATGGGCCAGGTAGTGAGAAAAGTGAAGAAGAGCGGAATGAGTTCTGGAATGAATTAACTAGGTGTGTAGAAGGACTGGGTAGAAGGAATTATGTAGTTGTTATGGGTGACTTAAATGCTAGAGTGGGTGCTGGAGAGGTAGAAGGTGTCATTGGGAAATATGGCGTACCAGGTGAAAATGAGAGTGGTGAGAGACTGGTAGATATGTGTGTTGAACAAGAGATGGTAATAAGTGCTAGCTTTTTTAAAAAGAAAGATAAAAATAAGTATACATGGGTAAGAGTGGCAAATGGAAGAGTAGTAGAAAGGGCATTAATGGATTATGTGTTGATAACTAAAAGAATGTTTGGAAGATTGAAAGACGTGCACGTGTTTAGGGGTATGGCTAACGGTATGTCTGATCATTTTTTGGTGGAAGGAAAATTAGTTGTAGCAAAAGAGTGGGGGAATAGAGTAGGTGGATGTAAAAGGGAGCTAGTGAGGGTTGAAGAGCTAATAAAACCGGGGGTAAAAAGTAAATATCAGGAAAGGTTGAAAATGGCATATGACGAGGTGAGAGTAAGAGAAACTGGTAATTTAGAGGAGGAGTGGAAGTTAGCAAAAGAAAATTTTGTTGGGATTGCAAGTGATGTATGTGGCAAGAAGGTTGTTGGAGGCAGCATGAGGAAGGGCAGTGAATGGTGGAATGAAGGAGTGAAGGTAAAAGTGGAAGAGAAAAAGAGGGCTTTTGAAGAATGGCTGCAGAGTAATAGTATAGAGAAGTATGAAAAATATAGAGAGCAAAAGGTGGAAGTAAAGCGCAAGGTACGTGAGGCAAAGAGGGCAGCTGACCTGAGGTGGGGTCAGGGACTGGGTCAGTCATATGAAGAGAATAAGAAAAAGTTTTGGAAAGAAGTGAAGAGAGTAAGGAAGGCCGGCGCAAGAATTGAAGAGACAGTGAAAGATGGAAATGGAAGGTTGTTAAAAGGAGAGGAGGCAAGGAAAAGGTGGGCGGAATATTTTGAAAGTTTGCTGAATGTTGAGGATGATAGGGAGGCAGATATAATTGCGGTTCCAGGTGTTGAGGTGCCAGTGATGGGAGATGAGAATGAGAGAGAGATTACAATAGAGGAAGTGAGGAGAGCACTAGATGAAACGAGAGTAGGAAAAGCATTGGGTATGGATGGTGTGAAAGCTGAGATGTTGAAGGAAGGGGGTGTGACTGTACTTGAATGGTTGGTGAGATTGTTTAATGTGTGTTTTGTGTTGTCAATGGTACCAGTAGATTGGGTCTGTGCATGTATTGTACCACTATATAAGGGTAAGGGAGATGTGCATGAGTGTTGTAATTCAAGAGGTATTAGTTTGTTGAGTGTAGTTGGAAAAGTGTATGGTAGAATACTGATTAATAGGATTAAGGATAAAACAGAGAATGCAATCTTGGAAGTACAGGGTGGTTTTAGAAGAGGTAGGGGTTGTATGAATCATATTTTTACAGTTAGGCAGATATGCGAGAAATATTTAGCAAAAGGTAAGGAGGTGTATGTTGCGTTTATGGATCTGGAGAAAGCATATGATAGAGTTGATAGGGAAGCAATGTGGAATGTGATGAGGTTATATGGAGTTGGTGGAAGGTTGTTGCAAGCAGTGAAAAGTTTCTACACAGGTAGTAAAGCATGTGTTAGAATAGGAAATGAGGTGAGCGATTGGTTTCCGGTGAGAGTGGGGCTGAGACAGGGATGTGTGATGTCGCCGTGGTTGTTTAACTTGTATGTTGATGGAGTGGTGAGAGAGGTGAATGCTAGAGTGCTTGGACGAGGATTAAAACTGGTTGGCGAGAATGATCATGAATGGGAGGTAAATCAGTTGTTGTTTGCGGATGATACTGTACTGGTAGCAGACACAGAAGAGGAGCTTGACCGACTAGTGACAGAATTTGGAAGGGTGTGTGAGAGAAGGAAGTTGAGAGTTAATGTGGGTAAGAGTAAGGTTATGAGATGTACGAGAAGGGAAGGTGGTGCAAGGTTGAATGTCATGTTGAATGGAGAGTTACTTGAGGAGGTGAATCAGTTTAAGTACTTGGGGTCTGTTGTTGCAGCAAATGGTGGAGTGGAAGCAGATGTACGTCAGAGAGTGAATGAAGGTTGCAAAGTGTTGGGGGCAGTTAAGGGAGTAGTAAAAAATAGAGGATTGGGCATGAATGTAAAGAGAGTTCTATATGAGAAAGTGATTGTACCAACTGTGATGTATGGATCGGAGTTGTGGGGAATGAAAGTGATGGAGAGACAGAAATTGAATGTGTTTGAGATGAAGTGTCTGAGGAGTATGGCTGGTGTATCTCGAGTAGATAGGGTTAGGAACGAAGTGGTGAGGGTGAGAACGGGTGTAAGAAATGAGTTAGCGGCTAGAGTGGATATGAATGTGTTGAGGTGGTTTGGCCATGTTGAGAGAATGGAAAATGGCTGTCTGCTAAAGAAGGTGATGAATGCAAGAGTTGATGGGAGAAGTACAAGAGGAAGGCCAAGGTTTGGGTGGATGGATGGTGTGAAGAAAGCTCTGGGTGATAGGAGGATAGATGTGAGAGAGGCAAGAGAGCGTGCTAGAAATAGGAATGAATGGCGAGCGATTGTGACGCAGTTCCGGTAGGCCCTGCTGCTTCCTCCGGTGCCTTAGATGACCGCGGAGGTAGCAGCAGTAGGGGACTCAGCAGTATGAAGCTTCATCTGTGGTGGAAATGTGGGAGGTTGGGCTGTGGCACCCTAGCAGTACCAGCTGAACTCTGCTGAGTCCCTGGTTAGGCTGGAGGAACGTAGAGAGTAGAGGTCCCCTTTTTGTTTTGTTTCTTGTTGTTGTCGGCTACCCCCCAAAATTGGGGGAAGTGCCTTTGGTATATGTATGTATGTATGTATATATATATATATATATATATATATATATATATATATATATATATATATATATATATCTGTCAGTATACATATATTTATATATATATATATATATATATATATATATATATATATATATATATATATATATATATATATATATATATATATATATTTATATATATATGTATATATATATGTATATATATATATATATAAATATATATATACATATATATATATTTATATATATATATTTATATATATATATATATATATATATATATATATATATATATATATATACATAGAGAGATAGATATATTATTGCTATTACCCTTGAGGGAAAACATGATGCTATAACTGCAAGGGCTCCAACAGGGGAAAATAGCTCATTGAGGAAAGGATAAAATTAAATAAGTAACAATATGAAAAGAAATAAATGAAAAATGAAATATTTTAAGAACAATATAAACTATATAAGAGAGACTTATGCTTATCTGTTTTGCATGGAATATTTCCTGTAACTTTGAACGAACTGATTATGAAGATCATTTCATAATTTGGTCAAAACTGGATACGTTTATATATATATATATATATATATATATATATATATATATATATATATATATATATATGTATATTTATGTATATATATGTATGTATATGTGTGTGTGTGTATATATATATATATATATATATATATATATATATATATATATATATATATATATATATATATATATATATTTTTTGGGCTCAAGCCATGTCGTCCTGATGGAAGTTCCTATAGGGTAGCTTCCTAGGGTATATTACAACTACGGCGATATTCCCAGAGAATTTACCTTAAGGTACCAGAATTCTAACTCCTGGAGCGAATATCCCTCCTGAAAGGGATATCGCGACATATCAGAGGACGTATTCTTGACACGCCACATGGCAATCTGCATCCTGGACAGAGATTTCGTCTCGTAGGAGGCGATTGGCAAGAAACGAATTCCGGAAAGAAAAAGGGGGAGCCGCTCCCAAGGCTCCCTAACATCCGATTCGTATGCGTGCCTGCCGCCAATCCTGGCGCCATCTGTATTCCTTTTTGCGTAGCTTAACAACTCAGTGTTTTTTCCTGTGTTTCTCGCAAATCTTGGATTTATTCTACTTTTCATGGCTTCTCCGTCTTCGTCGGCCTCTGATAAGTTGAGTACCATGTCTTTTATGTATAAATGTAGGCTCTTGGTAAATTTTTGAGTGATTAATAGGATCAATCTTTGTTACAAGAGCCGTAGCCTACCGGAGGCGTCATGGACACTGTCGCTCGCTAAGTATAAGTTTAGTTAGTCAGAGCGACATTCCCGGTTGTTTTGCTTTAATAAATTTTAGCTATTTAGCATTACATAGGATTTCATTTCGTGCTTAGTATTATTTTGGCGAAGTATTCGCCATTCTGGCCTACGCTAGGCCATATAGCCTAGTCGTTTGGTCCTAGTACTTCATGCATGATTTTGGTTTTTCCGAGTGTAATAAAATTTTATTGAAGCTTTAGGCTATGTTTTATACATTTAAGATTGTGTTGAATATTTCCAAGATAGTAAACGAGTGAGTTTCGGTGATTTAGGTAATCGATTCTCTTGGTGCCTAGGCTAAGTTGCTTATGGAGCCTTAGTATACTTTCTCATACTCCCCAGTTGCTTTCTTTTCTTCGGAGAAGGTATGCAATCCCTTTCCCTCTGGTTAAGCCTTGGGCTTATCCCTAAGTGGTTTTTTCCGAATTAATTTTCGATAAAACTATACGGGGGGGTTACTGTACCTTCCTTTTCCAGTAAGTCTGGTTCAAAGAGGGACAGAAAAACAGAGTTTTTAGTCTGAGTCTGTGCTTGTCTGGCTTGGGGTAGAGTCTCCCTCGCTGGCCTGACACAGACAAAGGTGGCTTAGCCTCCTTAGGTCACTACCGAAGGTTTCTGTGGATATGATTCCTTCTTTTGTGATCTACCAGACTAGTCCTTGTTGCTGTTCTCAGGGGAGGATAAGTTTCTTTCCCTGGGAGTGGCAACACCTTCCTTGCTTTGGTGCTCTGGGAGCTGGCAAGTATTGCTGGCCTCCCCCCTTGGATCTCCCTTAGGCTAAGATAAGTTTCTTGGCTGCGGGTGATCCTTCACTAAAGCAAGGTTGGTAGGACCCTCTTTGTCCCTTCCCCCTCTATCTCCGTAATGGCCTAGCCATTATAGTACTGTACGTCGTTCTACATCTGGACCTAGTATAGGTTAGGATGTGGAATTGACTCAGCCCCTTGCCGGCCGGCAGAGTGTCGGCCGGCAAGGGTCTTATATTTTGAGTGCTGCCCGGACCTCCCTTGGTCCCTCATCCATGCCTGCCTGTAGAACCAGACGGCATTGGTCAGGAAGCCTGAATTAGATTCTCCCCTTCCTTATATGCACTCTTTCGGATTGCCGGGCTTGGAGGTAGTGTACACTCTTATCCCGGCATCCATTCAATTTTTCTTCTAGTGCTCTACCCGACCCGGCTGCTGGCCTATGAGGCCGGCAGCCGGGCAGGTGTAGTCCTCTGGTTCTTTTGCTGCCGGCTGGCATCGGTCCTGTACCTTTGCCGGCCGGCTAATGTCAGCCCTTGTCTGCCGGTCACCAAGAGTGTGGCCGGCAGCTGGGTACTACCTTGTGTAGTTGCCAGCCGGCAGCCATTGCCGGCCGACATTGGCTGTTGCCGGCCGGCAGTTGCTGCCGGCCGGCACATGCATTTGAACCAGAGTTCTGCCGCCTTATAGCTGTTAAGTAGTATACTTTAAAGCTAGTTATGGTGTGTGCCGGCAGGCAGGTGCCGGCCGGCACGTATCCTCCTATACTGTACTAGTATTCTTCAGTATAACATATACAGTAAGAAGAAAACTATAGTATGGGTTTTGGTACAGCACTGTGTGTTCTAACACTTTTGTGTTTTCTTGCACAGTCCTTTGCTGTTGCCCTACAGATAGGAAAGTGAGTTCTTTCCTGTCTATTATCCAGGATTTTAAAATCATTGATTAGGTGTGAGCTCCACCTGTTTCCTCTGGAAACTTTGCATTGGTTACTCTAGAAGAGATTAACCATTTGATTTTATTATCTGGAAGGCTGCAGCATTGGGTTGTGAGGGAAACACAAGTGTGTGTCTTTCCTTTCTGAATTGTTATGCTATACAATGCATATCCAGTGATACATAGTTCACTTGATACTCATGGAAATTTCTTCTCTTTACAGAAGGACCCTCCGAAGTGCGGAAGTGCTTTCTGCAACGTCCGCAGCAAGAACCTCTGCGGACATGAGTTTTGTAGGAGACACGCAGCATGCGCTGTCTCCAAGGATGATCTCCGGTATTGGGACCCTCAGGTATGTACTGTGTGCACTAACCTGATTACTGAGGCCTTTGATTCCCCTAGGACGGCGGAATCAAGGGATATAGCAAGGGGAAAGCTTCGTACCTTGGTAAGGGGCTTCCAAAAGAACACCTCTGGCCCTTATCTTCCAAGTGAGAAGATGAGGGCGTATCTTTTCCCTAAGGCATCAGCTGATGCAGTGATTCCCCAGCCTCAAGAGGAGATCCCCCAAGCTCAGATCCAGGTGGATGCTGAAGTCGCAGTCGCGATGCAAGGCATCCAGTTACATGACAGGATGTCTGATGTGGACGAGCGTCTGGAGGAAGACCTCCTGGCAGAAGCCCAGGATGAAGTTCAAGCCCCAGACGTTGTAGAGGAAGAGGTCGACGAGGTGTCGGCTACTCCGGTTCAGATTCCAGAGCCTATTCCCTCAACATCGGCCGGTCTCCCAGTAAAGCTGGGACAGGCCACCTCTTCTATTGTTGGAATGATCCAACAAATGCAGAAGGAGAATCAGGAGAAGGCGGCTGCAATGGAACTGCAGATGCAGTGCCTTGCAGAATCACATGGGTCCCAGAAAAAGCTCAATGTGAAAGACCTTCCCTTGTGCTCAGATGCTAACCCATGGAGGTATGCTGAGCACATGCCGATGACGACTGGAAAGATCGTCATCTCGGATAAGCTGGGCTCAGTTCCCCTGGAGGAGGTGGAATTCTGGCCCAGCAAGGCATCATATCCGGACTGTTATGTCCGGCTGATGAAGGAACCAGCTTCAAAGGAGGAGACAGAGCCGAAGGAGGTCATAGTGATGGACCACGCTAAGGCTCAAGCTCTACTTTCATCCTCGATGAAAGAGAGGGGCTTCTTTAACTCAAAGGTAGCTTCATTGAGCAAGAAGCTCCCTTCCCTTGTGTCCTCGCCTGCTAGAGCCTTTCCCTTTTTACAGAAAGGGTTTGCGGCTGTACTAAAAGCAGTCGAGGCCGGCAAGTCTTGCCCCTCCCTGGATGAGTGTAAACCCTTGTCGCTGGCCCTGCCTATGGACTACAAAGACTGGAAAGACGTCCATCTTACGTTCTCAGTTGGGAAGTTGGAGGCTGATATTGCCGGACGTCAGTTCGGCGAGGACCTCCCTAAGCTGTCTGACTTTCTTTTGCGAAGAGAGTTCGAGACAAAAGAAAGACTGGCTGCCTCAATGTCTCTTCAGACTACTCTTGAGACGATGGCAAGTGACCCCAAGGTCCATGAAATGTTCATGGTGGTGGCCAAGACTCATCTGGCCACAGTGACGAAGGACCTTTATGGCTTCGTCAAGGCAAGGAGAGCTTGTAGGGAGTTCGTGTTCACCTCGGCTACGGTGAGGCACGAGCCAAGGAAACTAATCTCATCCAACATTTGGGGAAAAGACCTTTTCCCTACCGACTTGGTCAAAGAAGTTGTTGATAAGGCCGCCTTGGAGAATAGAAACCTTCTCCAGAAGTGGGGCCTGGCTATCAAAAGAAAGTCTTCCCCGGATGAGGGTCCTCAACCAAAGAGGAAGACTATGAGGACTAGGCTACCGTCTCGGCCAGCCAAGCCTGTTAGACAGCAACAGCAACTGCAATTGCCATTGCCTCCAGTGCCCCAGATCGTGGCACAAACCCCGACCACTTTTCAGTGGGTACTCCAGGCCGTGTCGACACAGTCCACGGCATTCACCCCAGCGTTCGAAGGGCAGTCTACTTCCTTTCGAGCAAAGCCTAGAGGAGCAGCCAGAGGCTCGTCTAGGCGCCCCTCAAAGGGAAGGGGATTCAAGGGTGGTCGTGGTCAGGGAGGCAACACCTCAGGACGGCAGTCCAAGTGAGATGATACCGGTAGGAGGGAGACTTCTGAAATTTCGGGATCGGTGGACCTTCGATCCCTGGCCCACAGCCTACTCAAGAATGGACTGGGCTGGAGCTGGTACAGGACTCCACCCCCGTGCCTTCGGTTTTTCCAACACTCCACCCCCGTTATGGAGGAGTACGTTCAAGAACTGTTGGAGAAAAAAGGTGATCCGAAGGGTGAAGCCCATCAATTTCTAAGGGAGGCTGTTTTGTGTTCCCAAGAAAGACTCAGAAAAGCTCAGAGTCATTCTGGACTTGTCGCCACTCAACAAGTTCATAGTGAATTGCAAATTCAAAATGCTAACACTGCAACACATAAGGACCTTACTGCCCAAGAGGGCATATTCCGTCTCTATAGACTTGTCAGACGCCTATTGGCACATTCCAATCAGCCATCGACTCTCCCCCTGCCTAGGGTTCTGGCTACAACGAAGACTATATGCCTTCAGAGCCATGCCATTCGGGCTAAACATAGCCCCAAGGATTTTTACGAAGCTTGCGAGCGTAGCTCTCAAACATTACGCCTAAAGGGAATTCAGGTAGTAGCCTACCTGGACGACTGGTTGGTGTGGGCAGCATCCGAGACAGAATGCTTGCAAGCTTCCAGTCAAGTGATCCAGTTCCTAGAGTACCTAGGCTTCAAGATCAACAGAAAAAAGTCTCGACTTTCTCCATCTCAAAAGTTCCAGTGGCTGGGAATCCACTGGGACCTTTTGTCACACCGTTTCTCCATCCCGGCGAAGAAAAGGAAGGAGATAGCGGGTTCTGTCAAGAGACTTCTAGATTCCGAAAGGATATCAAGACGCGAGCAGGAGAGGGTACTGGGCTCTCTCCAGTTTGCTTCGGTGACAGACCCAGTGCTAAGAGCACAGCTAAAGGATGCAATCGGAGTTTGGAGAAGTTATGCATCAAACGCGCGAAGAGATCTGAGAAGACCAGCCGCTTCGGCTAAGTACTCTTCTCAGGCCTTGGTCCCAAGCCAGACATCTAAAGAAGTCGGTTCTTCTTCAGCCACCTACCCCGTCGGTGACGATTCACTCAGACGCCTCGAAGGAGGGATGGGGAGGTCACTCTCATCGGAAAAAAGTCCAAGGGACTTGGTCCAAGCTATTCAAGACCTTTCACATAAAACTTTCTAGAAGCTAGGGCAGTGCTCCTTACCTTAAAGAAAGTCTCCCCGCGTCACTCGATCCACATAAGGTTGGTGATGGACAGCGAGGTAGTTGTGAGATACTTGAATCGACAAGGATCGCGGTCACCACCTCTCAACCAGGTGATGTTGGCCATCTTCCGATTGGCGGAAAAGAAGAAGTGGTACCTGTCGGCAGTTCACCTTCAAGGAGTCCGCAATGTGACAGCGGACGCTATATCCAGGTTCACACCGATAGAGTCGGAATGGTCCTTAGACGCAGGATCATTCTCCTTCATTCTGAATCAAGTCCCAGAACTGCAGATAGACCTCTTTGCGACGAAAAACAACAAGAAGTTGCCCCTGTACGTGCCCTGTGCGAGGACCCCTTAGCGGAAGCAGTGGACGCAATGTCCCTCGACTGGAACAGATGGTCCAAGATTTATCTGTTCCCTCCTCACAACCTTCTGTTGAGGGTCCTCAACAAACTGAGATCCTTCAAGGGGTAGCGGCAATAGTGGCCCACAAGTGGCCGAACAGCGTGTGGTTCCCCCTGGCATTGGAACTGTAGCTGAAGTTTGTACCGCTACCAGATCCAGTTCTGACCCAGCGAGTCCAGAAGTCAACTGTCTGCGCTTTATTACAGAAAACCCGGACCCTGCAGCTCATGATTTTCTCTCCCTAACGGTGAGAAAGCGTTTCGGGATTTCGAAAGCCAGCATAGACTTCCTTGAGGAATATAAGTGCAAATCTACTAGAAGGCAATATGAGTCATCTTGGAGAAAATGGGTGGCCTTTTGTCAAGGCGAAGAATCCGCAGGAGATCTTGACAGACTTCTGCTTATCTTCCTTCTCCACCTCCATGGTCAAGGATTGGCAGCTAACACGATTTCAGCGTGTAAGTCTGCTTTGACAAGACCCATTCTATATGCCTTCCAGGTCGACCTAGGTAACGAGATCTTTAATAAAGTCCCGAAAGCCTGCGCTAAGCTCAGACCTTCAGCACCTCCAAAGCCCATTTCATGGTCTTTAGACAAGTTCTTCATTTCGCTTCTCTGTTGAGCAATGAAGAGTGTGCGTTAAAGGATTTGACACAAAAAGTTATTTTCCTATTTGCACTCGCGTCCGGGGCCAGGGTTAGTGAGATTGTAGCCCTCTCGAGAGAGGCAGGTCGTGTTCAGTTCCTGGATGGGGGAGAACTGAACCTGTTTCCGGATCCTACGTTTCTCGCCAAGAATGAGTTACCCACCAACAGGTGGGGTCCCTGGAGAATCTGCCCTCTGAAAGAAGATGCATCTCTATGTCCAGTAGAATGCCTAAAGGTCTATCTTCATAGAACTTCAGACTTCAAGGGTGATCAACTATTCAGGGGAGAAACATCAGGCTCAAATTTATCTCTGAATCAACTCAGAGCGAAAATCACATATTTTATTCGCAGAGCGGATCCTGACAGTACACCCGCAGGTCACGATCCGAGGAAAGTTGCCTCATCCTTAAATTTCTTTAATTGTATGGATTTTTAACATCTCCGTTCATACACTGTCTGGAAGTCTTCCAGAGTGTTCTTTCGCCACTATGCGAAGCAAGTAGAGGAACTAAAGAGATCTGTGGTAGCAGTGGGTCGCGGTGTTAACCCTACTGTTTAACTCTGCGAGGAACAGTGGTCTTAATTGGGACGATTAATTCCAGGGTGAGTGTGTAGTTACATACTGTACTACAAACTAAGTGAGGGCACTGTGTTGCCCATGTAGACTGTTCCATTTCCGAAGGTGAACTTAGCATAAGTGCAGACATGTGTGCCGAGCGTTTCTAACGCTAATGTCATTGATTTGTAATACAGACTTTTATGACTTTGATACCTCGGTATCTTAAGAGTGGCATTTAATGTTTTTTCTTTCAGACAAACAAGTTCTGTTTACTATCATACTTATGCTTAAAGCTTTGGGTTATCCTCTTCTTATGTATATATATATATATATATATATATATATATATAATTGTGGTTAACCTGTCTATTTATTGCCTGTCAATAAACTGGTTCTTGAGAACCTTGCGTCTCCTTCACCTGTGTCAATTTATTGGTATAATTGAGCATTCATCCTATGTACCTTATCTGGGATAATTCTAATAGAATTGTTCCTTTATGCAAGCTATATTGCATTGGTTTTCCTCCTATGCGGATATAAAACCTTTGTCCAATACAAGTATTGTGCGGAGAATTGGTCGATATTTCATATTGACGCAGTGATTCTTTACAAACTATGCTTTACTTAATATAGGGCGAGACCACTATATTAGCTTGCCTGGTATTCATACATAGGTATATGTACTCTTCGAGACTTTTCCAGAGTCTAGTAGGACTCTTCCCTGTAGGGGGCAGGAAGCTCTAACATGGTTTATAGTTAGTTGAAAAGATGTATAACGGTAACATCTTAGGTCTCTAGGTCTAGTCGACCGGGAAAAATTACATCCGGGGAGTACGGCACGTTCTGAGAATCCACAGATACAGTAATGCTCTGGTATACTTCCATCAGGACGACATGGCTTGAGCCCAAAAAACGGATTTTGAGCGAAGCGAAAAATCTATTTTTGGGTGAGATGGCCATGTCGTCCTGATGGACCCGCCCTTGCCTTTCTAAGAAAGGGCTGTAGGACCCCTCCCTACATACAGTATCTGTAGCACCTCGTGTACGCTACAAGGAATACAGATGGCGCCAGGATTGGTGCCAGGCACGCATACGAATCGGATGTTAGGGAGCCTTGGGAGCGGCTCCCCCTTTTTCTTTCCCGAATTCGTTTCTTGCCAATCGCCTCCTACGAGACGAAATCTCTGTCCAGGATGCAGATTGCCATGTGGCGTGTCAAGAATACGTCCTCTGATATGTCGCGATATCCCTTTCAGGAGGGATATTCGCTCCAGGAGTTAGAATTCTGGTACCTTAAGGTAAATTCTCTGGGAATATCGCCGTAGTTGTAATATACCCTAGGAAGCTACCCTATAGGAACTTCCATCAGGACGACATGGCCATCTCACCCAAAAATAGATTTTTCGCTTCGCTCAAAATCCGTTATATATATATATTTATATTTGTATGTGTATATATATGTTTATATATTTATATATAACTATATATATACATATATATATGCATATGTATATATGCATTTATGTGTATACTTAACATATGTGTATCAATACATATATATATATATATATATATATATATATATATATATATATATATATATATATATATATATATATATATATATATATATATATATATATATATATATATATATATATATATATATATATATATACATATATATATTTATCTATATACATATATATATATATATGTATATGTGTGTGTTTATATATATATATATATATATATATATATATATATATATATATATATATATATATATATATATATATATATATATATACATATTATTATTATTAGCTAAGATAAGCTACAACCCTATTTGGAAAAGCAAGAAGGTTTAAGCCCAAGGGCTCCAACAGGGAAAAATAGCCTATTTAGGAAAGGTAGTAAGGAAATATATTAAATATTTTTAAAACAGTATCAAAACAAACATTTCATATATAAACTATAAAAAGACTTTTGTCTGCCTGTTCAAAATTAAACTATTAGCTGAAAGAGGGAACTTTTGGAGTTCTGACGATTCAACTATCTGATCATGGAGATCATTCTACAACTTGGTCACAGACGGAAAAAAACCTCTTTAATATTGTGTAGTTTTCAGTCTCATGGTGGATAAGGCCGGACTGTTAGAATTACCTGCATGCCTAGTAATCCGAAGAGGATGAAACTGTCCGGGAAGATCTAAATGCAAAGGATGATCATAATTATGAAAAATCTTTTGCAACATGCATAACGAACTAATTGACTGACAGTGCCAGAGATTAATATCTAGATCAGGAATAATAAATTTACTAGACCCTAATTTCCTCTCAAACAAATTAACATGAGGAGCCACTATCCCTGACCTACTTACAATCATACTTTCAGTTTTGTTAGGCTTTAACTTCAGCCCCATAACTAGCACTATTCACTAACTCAAGCTAGATGTCTATTAGGGGACTCAGCAACCCCAGATCTACACTCAGGGGATGGAATTAATGCAAAGAGTGTAGCATCACTTGCACATGAACCAAGCTTATTTTTTGAGGCCAAACAAAATGCCTTGTGTATATAGTATGAAGAGTTATGGGACAAGAACACTACTCTGAGGAACACCATATATCAAATTCCTATACTCACTATGGTGCTCATCAACAACAACTCTTTGCGATCCAATAATTAAAATTTCAATAATAACGCTAAGAAACGACCCACCCACTCCCAGCTTTTTAAGTTTGAAAGCAAGGACCTTATGTTTAACACGGTCGAAGGCAGCACTAAAATTGAGGCCAATTATACGACCTTCTTGACCACAATCTAGAGAGTTCTGTACATCATTGCAGATTTTAAGAAGGACATCATGTGCTCCAAGCCTATAATAAAGCAAAATTGCAAACTAGTGAACAGATGATTACTTTCAGTAAACCTATTAAGACGTTTTGCCAAAAGACATTCAAAAACTTTAGATGATATGGGAGTTATAGAAATTGGATACTAATCAGTTGGACTTGAGCTACAACAAACATATTTACATTATGGAGTAACATTACTAGTCTCCTCAAACAAGTACTAAAAGCTCCTCTTCTTACTATCTTGCGCAAAATAACAGGTAACTTTGAAACTAAAAATTCTGCCGTCTTTATGAAAAACAAATGAAAAATTCCATTGTGGTCTACAAATCCATATACACCAAGGTCGATCAAAAGAGCTTTAATTTCCCGAAAACGAAAAGCTGAGATCTGCTTACTCTCAAACACATCAGCCAAAAGGGTTGACTTTTCCTTTGGACAGTGAGTGACGGAGTCATCTGGTTTAAGTAAAGTGGAACTGTTTCTTCTATACCAAAGAGTACAGATTTAACGGTAGTCCAACACTTATATTCCAGGGTTTTACCAGAAAGGATTTCTTTTATTGTTGAATTGTATTCCTTTTCAGTTGAAGCATATACTCACTGAGCAAAAGCTCTAAGCTGAGTATAGTTATTCCAAGTCAAATCTAATCTGTTACCCTTCCAAAGATGATAGGCCTCTTGCTTCTCCAAACCACGATTTTTCCTTCCCTCGGTTCTTTAGCACACGTGAACGGATACGCTTATCAATTATGTTGACAAGATTCTCATTCAAAGGGACAACGGGATTAACATTACTAAACAATTGTGACCAATTCAAGCCGAAAAGATCACTCAAAATCCGATTCCACTCTTCTTGAGATTTCATATAAATCTTACATTAGTATGATACATCAGGAAGAGGCTGATCAGAGTTCACTAGTAATGAAATCAAGGCATGATCAGATGTCCCAAATGGAGAACCAACCTTACTTGTTATAACCCATGGGGAGTCGGTGTATAGAAGGTCCAAACAGTTACCAGACCTGAATAGCTTCACTTATGATTTGCTCACAGCCTGATTTAGAGGCAAAATCTGAAGCTCTTAAGCCGTGGAAGTCGATAGGAGAAGCTGAATTAACCCCTCCCTATGGTGAGCATTGAAATCACCAACAAAGACAAGAGAGGCCTTTCTATCATCTTGTATTTTAGCCAAAGCGGTAAAAAGATAATCGAAGATAGAACCATCCATGTCTAGATTCCAGTAGATCGAACACAAATAGAAGTTGTTATGCCTACCACAAACTTACATTACCTAAATCTCATAACATCCACATTCATAGTAGGACTTATGAGAAGCAGGGTACTCAGTTCTAATATACACGGGCATTCCCCTGGCCCTAGGAATGGCAAATGAATATCTAACTGTCTAGACACATTTGTAAGGTCTTGAATATTTGCATGAAGACCACAAATACTGCAATACAGTAGATGACATAGACAAAATCTATTACGTACTGGTCCCGGATTTCGCTCAATGTCTCCAGACAATATAAGAATTAGTAGCAATAAAAAGATTACCAAATTTAAAAACTAAATTAACAAGAATGGTCAAAAAAACAATATTTGCAGGAATAAAAATAAAGTTATTGATCAAACCCATTAACTTTAGAAGAAAAGTCGGAAAAGCTGGTCAACACGGAAGAGTGATACACCATGCAACAATAAATACCCTCAAGGATAACTGCTTCAACTGAAGGAGGACGGTAAAGATAGTTTTAAAAAGAAAAAAAAAATTTAAGGAAAAGGCAACCTCTTGTTAAACCCCGAAGCTTCCATGGCCCTTCTATTAAGCCTGCCCAACACACAATTTCCCAAAAAAATATGGGGAAGAAAAAAGAATAAGTTACAATAGTATGCCCGAGTGTACCCTCCAGCAAGAGAACTAAAACCCAAGACAGTGAAAGACCATGGTACAGAGGCTATGGCACTAGCCAAGACTAGAGAACAATTGTTTTATTGTGGAGTGTCCTTTTCTTAGAGGAGCTGCTTACCATAGCTAAACAGTCTCTTCTACCCTTACTAAGAGGAAAGTAGCCACTGAACAATTAGTCCCTTGATCGAAGAAGAATTGTTTGGTAATCTGTGTTGTCAGGTGTATGAGGACAGAGGAGAATATCTAAATAATAGGCCAGACTAATCGGTGTATGTGTAGGCAAAAGCAAAATGAACCGTAGCCAGAGAGAGAGGGATCCAATATATTACTGTCTGACCAGTCAAAATCTCTAGCGGTAGTATCAACGGATGGCTGGTGCCCTGGCTAACCTACAGCGATATGTTCACCTTGTTATATCTTTGCTTCAGAGTTTGGGTTTGTGCATTGATTAATTCTATAAACTTAAAACTAAGGAAGAAAGAAAAATAAGATACAGTAGTGTGCCCGAGTGTAACCTCAAGCAAGAGAACTGTAACCCAAGACAGGAAGACCATGATACAGAGGCTATGGCATACCCAAGATTATAGAGCAATGGTTTCATTGTCGAGTGTTCTTTTTCTAGAAGAGCTTCTTACCATAACTGAAGAGTCTCTTCTACCCTTACCAAGAGGAAAGTAGCCACTGAACAATTACAGTACAGTAATTAATCGAACAAGAATTGTTTGGTAATCTCAGTGTTGTCAGCTGTATGAGGAAAGAGGAGAATCTCTAAAGAATAGGACAGACTATCCGGTGTATGTGTAGGCAAAGACCAAAGCAGCCGTAACCAGAGAGAAGAATCCAATATATTACTGACTTGCCACTCAAAGGATTCAATAATTCTCTAGCGGTAGTATCTCTACGGGTGGGTGGTATCCTGGCCAACCTACAGTGATATGTTCACAGTTGCTATATACAGTATATACTTCAGAGTTTTTGTATATATAATGATTAATTCCCATAAACTTAAAACTACAAAATATTTTGAACAAAACTGCAGACACATTGCCGTTTGTTTTTAGAGAGCAAAAATGGATGACCATATGCAAGCATCCACGCGTTAAGAAGGAAGCCCTTCAGAGAGCTGAATCGACAGAATTTCCGCTCAGTGACTTCCATCTGCAGATAAAGGCCAAGGGGCGGAGAGACAGTTGTGATGGCAGGGGATGTCGCCTATAAATCCGAGTGGAAGGTAGCTGACTTTGCATACTTTATAGCAACACTCGTGTTTCGTCTCTCGTTGCCATTTTTTTTTCTTTTTTCTTTTTTCTTGTTTCATCGCAAAATGGATTATCCTCAGGCATATTGGCTTTAAAAGACGTTGCTATTGCGACAGTCTAGCCTGAACTGTTGGACGAAATTTAGAATTGTCGATGTCATGTCTTTTTACTGGAAAGTGGTTGACGGGGAGATTGTAAATATTTTTTCCTCTACTTCTAACAGGAGAAAATGGTAAAATGGAAATAAAATGCAAAATACCAGTAAAATAAAGAAATCCAATACCATATTTAGATACTTTTTGTGAAGGGTAGATGTTAAATTGTTGACAGATTTTTAACCTTAAATATTTTGGAGGAGACAAATAAAAGTAAGTTATGTTTATGTATTACATATTACCAGATTGCATGAAATATCACTGAGGTTGGGCTCAAGATAAATAGAAGAAAGAAAGAGATGATGCGAATGGAATGTGCAATGAAAGATGAAATATCATTGGAATAAGAAAGGATTAATGAGGTAGAATCATTTAAATATCTAGGAATTATGATCTATAATACAGGGTCTTTAGAATTGGAGTTTAATGAAAGATTGAAAAAAGCCAATCAGACAATGGCTAGGTTGAATAAAATTTGGAAAACAAATCGCCTGAAATTATACACAAAAATCAGGCTATATATCAGGTTAGTGACATCGGCGTTACTCCATGGACATGACTTATGGTATGACAATGAAACAATCTCCAATATATTTAGAAGACTTGAGAACAAAGCCCTCAGAAGGATATTGGGAATTAAATGGCAGGACAAGAATAGAAATGAAACTATAAGAGAGATTACTCGAGTGCCATATGTGGATGAGATCATGATGAGGGGTAGAAGGAGATGGTATGGGTATGCTCTTCGCACTCCCCAAGAGAGATTAGTTCACCAAACATTCAGCTGGGCTCCACAAGGCACTAGAAGAGTTGAAAGACCAAGACCTACATAGCTGAGGACTATGAAGCGTGAAGTAGGGGATGAAGAATTGAGAAGTATTGATTTAAAAGCTCAAGATAGAGATGAATGGCGAAATCTAACTGAGGTCCTTTGTGTTAATAGGCGTAGGAGGAGAAGATGATGATGATGATTATATAAGTAAGACTTGTTTAATAGATACGGCTGTTTCGTCATTATAGAATTGAGTTAGTAAAATCCTCTAGGAGAATGACCTACTTTAAGATTTTATATATTTAAGGGAAGTTTGTTTTTTGAAATTTAGATTAATGTCGCTGTGGTAAAAATAAATAAATTTAGCTTACTTGTTTTCATTATACATTATTCATTGAATATTGTCCATGAATCGTAGGGTTTAACAGTTAATATGTACGACGGCTCATAACATGGGCAAATTTTTTTAGTGTACTGAAAATCTTTGATTCTGATCCCTATCACCCCTAAAAACAAAAAAATGCTTCTGCACTATTAGGAATGCATAACTAATCTTATGCTGAAGTTATTAGTTGGTTATGTTAAGTATAATATATCAAAATGTTTTTATAAATCTAGTCATAATAGCTAAATGGCTATTACAAGTATACCCAACATTATTCTAAATAAGTTAATCACTGCACCCTTATCAGTATAAGGGTAATCATATCCCGAAATTAAATATCTTTCATTATTCAAGCTACTCCTTTTATATATTTTATTTTGAAACTTACTAAATCCTAACCTCGTTAACTACAATATTTTGATTACTCATATAAACTGAAACTATGTATTTTTGAGAACTGCCTGAAATTTAGTCTTATAAACATGCAAAAGCAAGTATTAATTTCTTTGCTTTATATAATATTTTTTCATGATTTTCGAAATCATACAAGTGTGATTTTCAAAAAGTCCTGGATATGAATTGAAAATGTTGCCACGTTTTCCTTAATGAAATAAATTTCCATTATAGTGCTTCGGACCACAACGTCGCATAAAACAATAGTCTTTCCTTTATTCCAAGTTTTTGGATGACTATTACTAAATATTAATTTTGCATAATTCGTATTGATATGAATTTTTTACTGTGTCCGTAGCAATTCAGGCATTTTTTGTTGAATATATATATATATATATATATATATATATATATATATATATATATATATATATATATATATATATATATATATATATATATGCGTAAAAATCACAGGAAAACGTGATGCTCAGATGCAGAAGAACCACAGGGAAAATGAAAATACGGAATATACACTAAAGTCCTGACTAGTTTCGTGTTACTTCCTCAGAGGACTGATTTATTGAGAGAGGTTTCTTACAATTTATAGGGATAGCAAAAGTACGAACATACATATAGAGATTTAGAGAACAATGACACTCCCTTACCCGCTACCTGGGCTTGACTCAGGTGTTAAGTAGGAGGAGTCCGCAAGCTCGTTAGACACCTGCTAAAAAGGGTCATTTCTAGTGGCGGGTATATTCTTGTTTTCTTCTTATTTTACTTTCAATACATTTATTTATTTGTCAATGCGGTAGCCTTATCTATATAAATACATAAGCAAAACATACACAAACATACAAATATATATACATATATACATATATACATATATACATATATACATATATACAGATACAAATACATATACATATACATAAATACATACACATACACATACATATACATACACATACATATATACATACATATACACATACATATATACATATATACATATATACACATACATACATATGCATATATACATTTATATGTATACAACATTAATATCATAAACATATAATCATGTATATATCAATACTTATATCTAGCATAACACTATATAGTGCCAATATACTTATGCATACTATATGAAATAATTGTTTCCTTTAATGAATGGTAGCTTAGGTCTAAATATTAATTTCACACCAACGTTAATTATTCACAATACATTCAATTCTACATTAAGTGGTTAATGTTTTTTTATATAGCTTACAAATCTCTTTACATATAAAGGCGTCGAGTTTATACATTCCATGACCAATATTCAAGTTGTTTTCAAAGGTTTCTTTTATGAAACTGGACTCTATGATGTTTCTTTCTTCTAAGTTATTTGAATGAACCAATTTCTTTGCACCTGACCAATTAATAGGGTGATTTTTATCTCTAACGTGGGCAAAGAGTGCATTATTATCTTGAGCATACCTGACACTTTTCTTATGTTGTTCAATTCTCTTTTCTAGGGCTTTACCAGTTTGACCAATATAGTATTTTTCACAAGCATTGCATGGAATACGATATACACATCCCTTGGTAATGTCAGGAGAATTCTTTATTAAGGCTGTTTTTATTGTATTTTTACTC
>NC_090748.1:21879076-21884076 GCF_036898095.1 Palaemon carinicauda | reverse complement strand
CGCACTAATTAATTATTAAAGCTCATTATCATATTGTTTACCCCTGGGAAATATTATATTGTTTTAAATATATGTGAAATTGACCAGCTGTCATCCTTAATGGTGATCTTTAATAGATTCATATTTGCGGGTAGTGGGTATGATATTGGAATGTAGCCAAACCAAGCCTTACCTCCCCTGATCCAGATTATACTTATTATTTGTATCATTGTTTCCATATTACGGTCTTGCAAGTCGGTAATATTTACTTATGTCTTATAACTTTTCTCATTCATGATAAGGAGGACTCTTTGATTCTGGCTAAATAAAGAATATCTACTTTCTCATCATGCAATATTAAATCTTAATTTTATTCATTGTTTAAAATATGTCTGATGAACTGTTGAAGGAAAGATAAAGATAACTTACGCTAATTACTGCATTTGTTGATTATATATTCAGAAGGATCCATGTAGGCGACAGAGTTCAATAGGCAAAGACAATAATTATTTTATGTCACATGTCAACTGAAATATGGATAGGGTTCATGACATTTGGTAACATGAGCCAAAATTTAAATTTCAATGCTAAATTGAGGAGGCAGTTCATGACCACCGATGGATAAGTAAAAAGACTATCCCACCACTGATGGATAAGTAAAAAGACTATCCTAGTCTATATGCAACTTTGTAGAAATACAGATTTGTTAAATCATTTAGATAGGGTATGTGGCATCACTGCAATTAGAATCTTGCCATTCAAAACTATTGGAGTTGAGAGGGAATACCACATTATTGTCATAAAAAATGGTCACTGGATACTAGTGATATGTATCGAGGGTCCAATAGATCAAATAAAATATTTTCTGGTTCTTTATGAAGACTGCTGACTTCAAAATCCATTTTCAATTCCATTATTGAGTTTTCTTCTTCGTCTTCCGTTTCTAGGTTTAAAGGATACTTATGACTGGGAGAAACAAAAGACCAGCACCCAAGACTCTCTACACCAGCTCGTACCAGAGAGAGCCAGGCAATGGCTGCTGATGACGCTAGAGGTAGGCTTATATACCCCTCCTTAGCTTAAAAGCAGGATGAGATTACAGATACTACTAGAAACTATGGGGCTTGGATGAATGCAAAACAGAGACGTTTCCAATTGGCAACCGCAATCATTCCATGGACGACCAAAGTCATGGAGCATAGCCTGGAATCTGAACTATTCTCTCAAGGGCGCTATTGTGTTCTTAGTATCGCGAATACAGGCGGCCACAGGTCACCGTCCATTTCTATACTCGATGGTATGAAGCTGGAATTAGGACAGGATTTTTTTGTATATACAAAAAACCTAAGAGCTGTAGTGAACTTTCATTTACTCCGGTCGGACACTACGTGGCAATTCATACATATCCTATAAAATCCATATAGGCATGGCTAAGCTGACGATGATTATATGACTAGAATAACTAAAAGGGCAGAGAAAAGAACACGAGCAAAATATATAACATCTTTTCTACAGGACTTTTAAAATATTCCATCAACTGTGGTTAGAATGGTTACATTTCTAGACTTTTTGTTAATAAAAGCCAACTTTTCGTATTAATGGAATTAGTAAGCAGAAATTGTAGACTTTTTTCATTTTAAATAACAAGATCTTGAAATTTTAGATTATTATGAGTTAGGATTAATAAAGTATCTTTCACTAATAGGATGTCAGTGTACATAATTAGCACCTGGATCAGCATAAGAGTTAACAACAGCATAAGTGCTAGAATAAACATCATCACCCGAGGGTAGCAGCAGATGTAGGATCACCAGAGGTAATTGCAGAACAGATGCTTGCACGAGCTTCTGTACCGGAGAGCAGCAGCAAAAAGGTATTAGAGGAGATAACAGAAAAAGTGGTGGTAGTACGGGCATTAGCGTTAGAGGGTAACAGCACAGGCAGCATCAAGAGAAGCCTTAGTATCACAGGTGGTAGTAAAGGAATCTGCACCAGAGATTAGAAACAAGGATTTAACAGCAGAGGTGGCTTCAGTGATGGTAGTAAAGGTATCTCACCAAAGATTGGATACAAGGAGCAGCAGAAGTAGCATCAGTAGAGGTAGCAGAAGCGGAAACTTCAGCAGAAAACCAAGTGACCCAGAGACTGAAAATATATATATTTTTTTTTCTTTTCTAGAGAGCCTCAGGCAAAATTCAATTCCACTGAGATCAGTACCCGATAAGAAAGATCTCCAACATTGGTTTCAGAGATGCATTTTTAATTTAGATCATTATCAGATAATACAAAACACTATGAATCATACAATGTCTGTTTATTCTCCCTCACATCATCACTCCAAATATCACTGATTTTCTCGTAAGTATTGTTCATTATATAGTTCAGGTCTTCCTGGAAGAAAATAATCCTTTTTTTTTTTGGTAAATTTGGCCACAGATATGAAATACATAGTGTTCTACCGAAAGAAAAATGTAGGTGAGTTTATGCATTTTGTTTCTTATACTTTGTTTGTAAATCTCCCGAATGATAAACTAATAATGAGATGTTTTGACAGAGTAATGCAATGGTGGAGTAGAAATCAATACCCTATTAACAAAATACCCTATAAACAAAATTAAGCATCCCCACACTATGGTGCCTCTGCATCATGAAATAATTACATGATAACATTAGTTTTGTATTTTTCTTTACCATTTTATTCTCGTCATTTTAAAACCTTGCTCTAGGATTTCAAATATTGAAGCGATTATTTATCTTACAAAAGATTTGATTTTACCATATATGTTACCATGAAAATACAGAAAAAAAGAAACAAAAAGATTATCCAGAGACATAACTACTGTTTTTTGTAGATAAGTAGCGCTTGAATTGCAATGCCAAATGAAAGATCATATCTTATATCTCCAAACTTGGTAGAGTAGTAAATCGATTCATATAATATACTTTTTTAGCGTATCAATTTTTTATTTTTTATTTCGGGTGTTTACTTTTTTCACCCCGATCATTTACGCACGGCGAAATAAAACAAAAACAAAAAAAAAATCTAACTTAAATCCTGGTTTAATAATGCTAAAAATGACCTCAATTCTGAACCATCTACGAACAGCTCAATATAATACTTTATAACTTCAAATTTCTCTAAAATTAGTTTGTTTAGTCATGGAACCTGGAAAAGGTGGCCTCTCGAGACAGTGACGAGTGGCGTCATAGACAAGCGTTCCCAACCACCTCGCCCTTGCAATTTATAGTTGTGACATCCTCCACCACCACAAAGGTCTCTCCACCCCATCGCCTTTATCTGCGAATGAAAGTCAGTGAGCGGAAATTTTGTCGTTTCAGCTTGGCCAGAGAGTTCATTCTTAACGCCTGAGTGCTTGCATATGGGGAGTTAGTCTTGGTGTGCAAAAGTAACTGCAATAACCCTGAGTGACTGGTATTAAATGCCTGGTTTGGAATCCCTGCAGTCTTTAGGTATTGTTTGGAATTGGTGACCAAGAACAGATATATTTTGGAAAATATGAAGCATCAATTTAAATTTCCTACTTCGTGATTGATTTAAAATCTCTCTCTCTCTCTCTCTCTCTCACTTTTCATGTAGAAAGATCATCGTCCATAACCATTTTATAATAGACTCTATTAACGTAGATGCCTATGTATTCACAGGTAAAATAATACACATACTCCCAATTGAACGTGGATGCACATGCACAGACATTTATATATTACACATATATACATGCAAACACACGGACACACGCACATACATACACACACACACACACACACACACACACATATATATATATATATATATATATATATATATATATATATATATATATATATATATATATATATATGGATAAATATCAACACAACATCGTGTTCAAATAGAAATAAATTTCTACCTCATACTTGGGATCGAACGCTAGCCCCTTCTAATGAAAGGCCAGGTCGAAACCAACCATGCCACGAGAGGCCATAAAAGGAAATCGAAACCTGACGCTAACTAGCTGTCCGAGGATTTACCTGGCGAGACATCAGTCTCTTACCAGCGAGTTTTACCCGATATCCCCGGCCCACCACGTGACACAATTGGTAGTAATTCATTCAAATTACCCCTAATGAGTCAACATGGATAAATATCAACACAACATCGTGTTCAAATAGAAATAAATTTCTACCTCATACTTGGGATCGAACGCTAGCCCCTTCTAATGAAAGGCCAGGTCGAAACCAACCATGCCACGAGAGGCCATAAAAGGAACAATAACAACGACAAATGCAGAGGTTTCGTCATTTCCATCACCACGTTGGCCACACAAATAGGAGTCTATCGATTTGTTTTTATCTAGTTATGGTCTTTGTTTCAATCTATAATAGAAAAATTATATAAATTTAAATTATCGAGGAAAAATTTTATATAAGATAACGAATAATTATTTTCCCAACGAATAACAAAAGATAAAGGAATTATTAAACAATAAAATAAATCCCTAAGTATTTATTTGTATCTATCATCTTTCAGGCTTAAAATCTAGATGTTTGTATACTATGTTGACCGTTCCTTTATTTTGTAACAATTTATTATAAAAACAAAATGCATAATGAATGACATTGTCTGGAATGCAGATAAGTGAAAACCAGATCGCAACATGATCACTTCACGTGCGCAGCAAGTTATTGTAATTTTTGAAAAAAAAAAAGAATAAATAATTAAAGATATTTAAATTACAGCGCTGTAATTTTACAGTTGATGACACTTGGAACTACTTTTAGGTTTGCTGAGAATAAGTATGTATATATATATATATATATATATATATATATATATAGAGAGAGACAGTATATATATATATATATATATATATATATATATATATATATATATATATATATATATATATTTATATATATATATGTATATATATATATATATATATATATATATATATATATATATATACATATATATATATAAATACATATATATATATATATATATATATATATATATATAT
>NC_090748.1:21861576-21864076 GCF_036898095.1 Palaemon carinicauda | reverse complement strand
TAAGTTTCTGTCCAACAAATTAAGATAAGTATCAGCAGCTGAAGACCAGACAGGAGAACAATACTCAAAACAATGTAGAATGAAATAATTGAAACACTTCTTAAGAATAGATTTATCACCAAAAATCTTGTAAGACTTTCTCAATAAGCCATTTTTTTTTTCTGCAATGGAAAAAGACACATAGCTAATGTGATTCTCAAAAGTAAATTTGTCGTCGAGAATCACACATAAAATTATAAAAGAGTCATACAAAGTTAAAGAAACATTATCAATACTAAGATCCAGATGTTGAGGAGCCAATGTCCTTGACCTACTTACAATCATACTTTGAGTTTTGTTAGGATTCAACTTCTTATCCCATAATTTGCACCATGCACTAATTTTATCTAAATCTCTATTAAGGGATTCACCAACCGCAGATCTACATTCAGGGGATGGAATTGATGCAAGGAGAGTAGCATCATCTGCATAAGCAACAAGCTTGTTTTCTAGGCCAAACCATATGTCATCTGTATATAATATGAAAAGTAATGAGCCAAGAACATTACCCTGTGGAGCACCAGATATTACATTCCTATACTCACTATAGGGCACATCAACAACAACTTTTTGAGATCTATTACTTAAAAAAGCAATAATAACGCCAAGAAACGATCCACCCACTCCAAACTGTTTGAGTTCGAAAACAAGGGCATCATGATTAACACGGTTAAAGGCAGCACTAAAATCAAGGCCAATCATACGAACTTCCTGACCACGATCAAGGGATTCCTGTATAGAATTGGAGATTGTACGAGGGGCATCACATGCTCCAAGGCCTTTACGAAAACCAAATTTCAAACTAGTGAATAGATGATTACCTTCAGCAAATAAATTAAGACATTTTGCCAGAAGACATTCAAAAACTTTAGATAATATGGGAGTTATGGAAATTGGGCGGTAATCAGTTGGACTTGAGCTACCACAAACACATTTGCAAAGAGGAGTAACATTACCAATTCTCTAACAAGTGCTAAAAGCTCCTCTTCTTGCTAACTTGCGCAAATTAATAAATAACTTTGGAGTTAAGAAATCTGCAGTCTTTATAAAAAACAAAGGAAAAATACTATTTGGGTCTACACCTCTATGAGCATCAAAGTCCATCAACAGAGCTTTAATTTTATGAGATCGAAAAGCTAAACTAGTTAGTTTAGCCTCAGGAAAACAGGAATGAGGAAGTTCAAGTTTATCATTACTCTGTCTACCGTCAGAAACATCAACCAAAAGGGTTGCCTTTTCCTTTGGACAGTGAGTGACTGAGCCATCAGGTTTCAGTAAAGGAGGAACTGTTGCATCTACACCCAAAAGTGCAGATTTAAGGGTAGACCACCATTTATGTTGCTGCGAGGTACCAGAAAGTGTTTCTTTTATAGTTAAATTGTATTCCTTTTCAGTTGAGGCATAAACTCTCTGTGGAAAGATTCTAATATGAGTATAGTTATTCCATGTCAAATCTGATCTGTTACCGTTCCAAATATGATAGGCCCCCTGCTTCTCCAAATAGCCAAGTCTACAATCATCATTGAACCACTGTTTGTCCTTTACTCGGTACCTTAGCACACGAGAATGGATACGCCTATCATTTATGTTGACTAGCTTCTTATTCAAAGGAATAACAGGATCTACACTACTATATAATTGTGACCAATTCAAGCACAAAAGATCATGCAAAATCCCATTCCAGTCTGCTTGAGATTTCATAAAAATTTTACAAGAGTATGATACATCAGGGACAGGCTGCTTAGTCTTCACTACTAATAAAATCAAGGCATGATCAGATGTCGCGACTGGAGAACCAACCTTACTAGGGGAGTCAGTGTATATGAGGTCCAAGCAATTACCAGACCTGTGAGTAGCTTCACTTATGATTTGCTCACAGCCTGATTCAGAGGCAAAGTCTAAAGCTCTTAAGACATGTCGATCGGTAGGAGAGATAGAACTTAACCACTCCCTATGGTGAGCATTAAAATCACCAACAAAGACAAAAAAAGCCTTTCTATCATCTCCTTGTATCTTAGCCATAATGATAAGAAGACAATCGAAGCTAGAATCATCCATGTCTGGATTACGGTAGATCGAACGCAAATAAAAGTTGTTATGCTTGCCACAAATCTTTATTACCTGAATCTCATGACATCCACATTCATAGCAGGACTTATGAGAAGCAGGATTCACAATCCTAATATACACTGCCATTCCCCTGGTCCTAGGGATGGCATCACATTTCGAAATTTTTAGCTTCTCAAAACCAGTTATAAGGAGTTCAGATGAGTGCCTCATATTAGAAACCAAAGATTCTGAGCACAAAAGAATATCATACTCTCTGGACGCAACTGAAAGGTCTTTAATATTTGCATGAATACCACGAATATTGCAATAGAGAAGACGACATTGACGAAATCTAGGACGTACTGGTCCTGGATTTGGCTCAATGTCTTCTGACAACATAAGAATTAATGGT
>NC_090748.1:21839372-21853576 GCF_036898095.1 Palaemon carinicauda | reverse complement strand
AGATTCTTATCTGTGATAAATATTTTAATGTAAGCTATATTCTAAAAGACACCCTACATAAAAGAAATCCCCTAGTTTAACTTCATCATTTAGAAGTGGAATCATCCTTTGATCAAGATGAAGGGAATGTAAATTAATAAAATATCAGAATTAATAACGATATAAAAATTACGCCAGAAAAAAAAAATAGAGAAAAGGCCTGGATATGCTTACTGCATAATTTTCCGGTGTAATCATTTCAACGATATTGAAATAAGGGATAGGAATAATCTAAGGATAATCGCAGGAATTGTGTCACAGTTTCGGCTGTACCCTATTTTTCTTTTTAGAAATTCATTCTTGAGAAAGGCAAGAAAAGTGGAAATCACACCTGAGATGAGATTTGATGGACAGGTGAAAAGGAAAAAAGTAGAGAGAAAATGTTGGATAAAAAAAATTACGCTACATGAAAATCATAATAATAATATGGAAACCTTACAAGGTAAGAAGGGGCAGGGGAATTCTAGCAGGAGAGCTGTATGAAACATGGCGTTCTTGAATAATATTATAGATACAATCGGATAAAGGGCAATATTGTAAGGTAGCTCTTGGGTACTAACTGGAAGTTGAGGTGAAGTGAAGTGACTTTATTCAACAAGATAACAAGCTTATTTATAATCAATTGAGGGCAACACTGCCATCACTGAGGTGTTGAAAAGTTACGCTTGTATTACAATGACTAAAACAGCAGTAATTGATTGTGTATGCACTGAAGAGGTTGGGAACCTGATAGTACCTATTCAAGAGATCGAGAGTTGAGAACACCTTTGCTTTTCGCAAGTAAAATGTAACGTCGGTGATAATGGGAAAGGGGTCGTGATCTGGGTGTGTGCAGTTTTAGACATCTTTAATCCTCACAAGAGTGTAGGAAGCTCTCCCTGCATAAGAGTGACGACCACGGTCTTAAGGTCTTTCGGTATAGGACCACTTCTTCCATTTCAATGAACATTTGTTTAGCGGCTCCAAAACGATTTGATACCACATGCCTGAATCTGATAAACACCGTGGGCCCTGTCATTTTGATATGGTGATATATACTGTGTTTGGCTTGAACTGCGGACGTCTGGCAAAGTTTTGGATGGTGGACTTCTGGATACGACATGAGGAAGGGGGCGTAGGGATCCATGGGTGGGCTAATGTGAGTGCAAAGTCGGAGAGGACGTGTTCAAGAAATGTCAACAAGTATCAGTCTGCATTGACTAAGCATTGATGCGCCACATCGACCAGGAAATGGAAATAGGCAAGAAAATCCCAACTGAGTAATGGTATTTTATGTCGGCTACAAGGAACTTCCATAGATATTTAGCCCTCACAAACGATAGTGTGAGTGTCTTGTACCCTCGAGTGGGGATCTCTGATCCTTCAGGCCTCTACCAGGGGGACGTCAGTTTTGTCCTGGAACGTGAAATTGGTAGAAGGGAATGGCAATACCCAGCATCTACCAAAAACCGCACATCAGTACTTGCATCATATAAAAAGAAAGGAAGAATGAGAAAGAAACATCCTTTATCACTAACAGCCTAGTGAGAGGATCACCACATTAGCAGTTATAACAGCGAGTAACTGAAATATTCGGTCCTAAGCCCGTAGATGTTTTCGAGTGTTTAGCGATTTTATAAATTGAACTGTGCCTTGACACTTTTATTTTTTTCTTGTTTATTGAGACAATACCTTTAAACCAAGCACCGTTCAACAGCTGAAGGCTACTATCGTGTGTCTGCGATGGCAGCCAGGGGTTCTACCCCTATCCATACCTCCTCCCCTCGAACCAGAGTGGAGAAGGGAAGGATCAAAATGCCAAGATGTTTCACCTTGAGGAGTCACAAGAACGTACCAAAGTCACCTGCAACTGAAACAATCCCAGGAACCGCGAGAGACCATTAAAGAGAGACCTCAAATACCCACCAGTAGCTGAAGAAGAAGTAGATGAAAACGAGGACCACCAGGACACCGAGAACAACCCCACTCAACAGCCACCTTCACAGCAAACCACAGATGGCTGCTCAAATACCACGAAGTTCAGGCTTACCCCAGGACCCAGCATGACATCCTATGCTGCTGTTGTCGCCATGGAAGCCAGCAACCTACACCTGAACATGACTATATGTCCCAACCGCAGGGACAGCTAGTCATTACAGCTAAAGATCAGTCCACCAGGACCTTCCTTGAGCAGCAGGATAATGTGCTCAAGCTCGACCTCAACGAAAGGCTCACCACTATCTTCATAGTGTATGACCTTGACTTGCCACTTGAGCCTATGCTCCGACATCCTTCCATCATCACTGCCAAGAGATGTGAGGGGAAGGCCGGAGGGAGATCCCACAAGCTGGAGGCAGTCTTCAAAGGACCTCGTCCTCCTCAGCTCTCCTTTGGCCTCTGGGGTACCTTCTGCACCGAGGAGTACTTCAAAGAACTGCTAAGATGCTTCCGATTTCAGAAGTTCGGCCATCATAAGAGCTGCTGCACAGGTCCAGAGATCTGTGGAGTTTGCAGCAGCAGAGAGCACCCTACCGCCCACAGCATTGCCAAGCACAAGGCAAAACACAAAACTACCGCCTACTGCCCAAACTGCAAAGGGTCTCATCATGCGTGGCATGATAGATGTCCCTATCACCTTCAGCGGATCGCAGACCGTCAGGGAGCAGATCGCCATTACAACCTCCACCCACGTCTGCCACGTTGAACGTACCGACCTCCAATCAACCACGCCCCTCCACCAACCAACCACACCTCCCAACCAAATCCAAATCCTTCCAGACATTCCATTCCTGAACTTCCTTCTCCCTCCAGCACCTAAACCTCAACGTCCTCCTAGACCTCCTCAAAAATCAAAAAGATCCCCATCATCCACTCCTACCACTCCCTCAGCTCTAAAATTTACCTCTCCTTCCACTGTCCTACACCCCAAAAAACCCTCCTCATCCCCCTCCGCTCCTGTAACTCACACACCCAGCTCTTTTCACTCTTCAAGAGAATTTCCCTGTCTACCTAGTCCTGCTATCAGAAGCCAATCAAACGCCTCACGCCCCACCAAACCCCCTCTAACCGTCGACAGTAATGCATATGACTTTTCTGCTCGCCCTATAGATGCTCTTCTAGCAGCCATCAGTAATATTTTTCGCAACTTATTGCGATCTCGTCAAATTAAATTCACCCAGGAGTCTCTTGATGACTTCGTTTTTGACAACGCCACCCTTGAAATTAAGGCTCAGTTCCCTTCATAGATCCTCCTGCTAACGATCCAAATACAACCAATCATAACAACCAAAACACCCAAGTTAAAGTGCTCCAAGGGAACGTTTGAGGACTTCGAAACAAGTTTGCATTCCTCCAATCTCAAACTTCAGTGCGAGATCCTAACATAATTGTGCTGCAAGAAACTTTGCTTAATGAGAACAAACCATTTGCGTTCTCATGATACAAAGCGTACACAACGTATCTATCACCAGCAACAAGAGGACTAACCACCCTTGTCAAAAGCAGCATCCCCTCCAGAATAGTACCTCGCATAGACTGTAGGACAGAGGCCGAGACTCTTAGTGTCCAGATATCTCTGCTAGATACAACTCTCACATTCCACAACATCTACAAGTCCCCAGCAAAAAGCATCAATGCGGAAGTGCTCTTCGCCGCAACCTCCGAAGAAGACTCAATAATGGCAGGCGACTTAAACGCCCACCACCAGTTCCTGAACTCAATATCAGAAACAAATCAAACAGGAAGACACCTGCATGCCCTATTGCAAGAATATCCTGATGTAGCACGGTTCAACAACGTCACAGAAGCCACCCATCTAAAAGGAGGTCGCCTAGACCCTACCTTCCTCTCTAGTGCCATACAAAGAGGCACCAAATGGCAGCTGCATCCTGTAATAACGAGTGATCACCTTGCCATTGAAGTCAAACTCGAATTGGAGAAATACGCCTCTCCTCCTACACCCGCAAAAAGGTGGAACCTAGAGTTTGCTAACTAGAAAAATTCGAAACAGCTATGTCAAAGTGGGCTCGGGAATACATCAAAAACCCTTACAATGATGTTTCCACCCTATCACTCGACTTCAACAAACAATTAGAGGCAGCCGCCAGTGTTTCCATGCCTCAAAAAAAGAACTCCGAGAAGAAAAACGCCGATGCATGGTGCTATAACAGTAGCATCAAAGAAATGAATGCCAGAATAAACAGAACCAGAAAACTTCTCAGAAGACACAGAACTGATGAGCTACATAACTTACTTGTGGAGATCATCAAACATTCTGTGCAGGTATCACTGGAAGTAAAAACAGGCAAATGGTACTCATGGTGCCATGAAGTCAACTTCAGTACATCCCTGGCCAAGATATGGGGCTGCTTTAATAAAGTCTTTGGGAAGAAGTATAATACACCCAGAGTCACACACCCAGAACCATTAGCTGAAGCCAACAGGCATGCCAATAACTTTGCGGACAGAGTAAAAAGCACCAACCTACCTCTGCAAACAATAAACAGGCAGAGAACACTGCTCCCAATCAGGGACAACTTCATTGAAGCCGCCTGCAACATGGCAGATGATACTGACTGCCCCTACACCATGGATGAACTTAACACGGCCATCGCAAAAGGCAGGAAGGACACTGCCCCTGGAGCCGACCTCATCACATACAGCATGCTGATTAATAGAGGTAGTTTCATCGAGGCGGGGTGGGGGGCAAACATCAGCATTGTAAAAAAGGTAGGGTGCACCAGTAGGCAAAAAGCTGGTAAGGAGCTGATCCTTTTGTGATCACAAATTGTCGCAGGGTAGCTGTTAGGTACCGAAAGAAAGGCAAAGTGAATGTAAGTGACTTTATTCAACAAGGTAGCAAGCTTATATAGAAACAGTTATGGGCAACAATGGCTTAAAAATTCCAACGATGTGAAACATGCAATGGCCAGCTTAAACATGTTTTTCGATTATCAGTGCAGAAGAAAGCGAAAAATAAAAAAAACATATGCAATAACATTATAATGTATGATATTGACTGTGTATGAAACACTTGCGGTGCAGCATGAATAGTGATGAATTGGCTACCGCTCTTTCCTAAAACTCCAAGACATTGTTGCCATGGTGGATGTCGACAGTATGCAATGCACTAACCTAATGATTTCAGAAACTTAGAAATTAAATATCCTGAGGTGTTCCATTGTAACAAATATTCAATTTGCATTTTTACAATGATTAGATAAAAAAACAATATATCGATCATTCTAATAAACAAGGATTTCATCATGTGACCTCATCCTTGTAGTATAAATTATGTTGTGGGGAATCATTCAAACCCATCTCTACATTCTCATAATTTACGAAAAGCTAGTGTTTACGAAGTTGGCAATGACGATCCCATTATGAGAAATGATTCCTATGAACAAATAAAGTAAAGGATCGAGAAATACCAATATTCTTTGCTTAATTTAACCCTGGAACCAGACACTCAAAAATTAGGATTGCTACAATAAGAAAATTACTTCTTAGATGAATCCCTGTTTCTATTGCAATGTATACTAATCATGCATTTACTGTACTATATAGTAATGAATAGCCCGCCAAAGTACTGTATTTCTACAATTCACAAGGAAAAGTAATGCACCAAAAACTGTATGGTTATATCCTTGTTTCAGTACTCAAGTTTCTTTTTCGCTGATTGATATATTTTTGGAGAAAGTTCATATTCTACTAAATTAAGGAAAAGGCTATAGCAGCATTCATTGGTATCTGCGTACTATAGAGGAGTTGGCTTCACTAAACCCTCTTACGTCTACTTGTGTATTTGTGAAGGCCTGTGAAACTTACATATATCATAATTGCATATATCTTTCAATAATTCCAAGGCGGCTCAAATGTATGTCAACAATGGGTGTATATAAAAATATTCCTACATTAATATGCTTTGAGCGTGATATTCATGTATTCATGCATGCGCAAATAATATAACGTGGACTGACGTCATTTGTAAGATTTTGACAAAACCAAATCAGCATTACCATCATCACCAGAACTTCAATGTTTTAGGAATCAACAGACATTAATCCTACTCTAAAACTGAATCATTGAACTTTAAATTTGCTAACGTCAGAGAATTGACATTAAAACTGATTATCCGTTTGTTTATCTGTGTAGTAACGTACGTAATTTAAAACTAGATAAATTGGGACTGGAGATGATGGGAGTGACGTTTACATTACCAAGTACCTGAATAATGATTTGCTGGTAAATGCATCGTAGGCCAGAGGTGAACTATATTTAAACTTCCAGTGGGCGAAACTGACTCAGGTGATAGAGAACTTCGTTCCCTCCAGTTGAACAACAAATTAAAGCTGACCTCTCTTCATATTGCATGAAAACAAATTGTGACTTCCTTTTCAAGAAAAGAAATTGGTGTTAATTTCACACGTACGGCATTTTTACCACGATTATTATTTTTCCATTGCAATGACTATTTTGTTTTTGAATTTGAAAGGTCACGCATTCATGTAAGTCAAGAGTTTTATAGGAAAATAAATCTTTCGATTCACGATGCTCATGTTTCGATGCAATTTACTAATATTATTAAATAAAAGCCTCACCTAATCATACTAAGATAAATAAATGGACAAAAAAATAGTTAATTGAAAATGAGAAATTATATTAATATCAGCAAATAGCTGATTCATCTCTTGTAATGAATCCACTGTTTGAATAGATAACCGTATGCTTCACCCAGTGGATATTTTTAATCCTTTCTGATTTATTGAGGGCCCAACTAAATAGACTCTCATTGCCATACATGCCATTTTTTCTGAGTTCATATGATTTGTCTTTCTGGCAATTTCATACAATTAATTGAACTGGAAATATAATGAAGCATAATGAAAAATTACTCTTCCTTTGAAATGATATTCATGGTGGACGCCAATCAAAAACTTCCTTTAGAAAAGTGTTTTCATCTGAAACTTTATTACCTACTTATCTAATCCTAAAAACTTATTCTCATGTTTTTTTTTTTATTATCCTATATACATCCACATAACTATTGCTTTACTTATCTTTTTATTTCATTTTCTTTTACCTATATATTTCTTTCTTTTACTTATTTTCTTTTTTATTCGTATACTTACATATGCGAATCTATAAAAAAAATCTCTGACTAGTAAAAGACAATCATAATTGCAAGTATACTAAATGCACGGGCTCTTTCAATCAATAGCTACAAAAATATTCTCTCTTATACTCTATATAGCGTCACTTTTTGACCTTTCAATCGCAGTTGTATTTACTACCGATGGAATTGTATTGGTTCTCTGTATCCCTGATGGTTGAAATTCTCGTCAGACAATTCCCTGTATGTTAACATTCCATATTTTGCTTTGTGTTTGGAGCTTACATTGCCATAAATCACTGTAACATATTCTTTGTAAATCGACAATATTTTTCCCCGCTGATTTATTCCGATATCTCACTACCTTATATCATTTTGTTTTTCGATCATTAATAATAGGTAAGACAATATCTCTGGCAGTTCATTGTATTATGGTGTTTGATAATCAAGCTTTCAATCCTTTATACTTTTTTCTATGATTTATACATTCAATCCAGTGGAGATACGTAACCTTGGCAAACTTTCTATTTTTCTGGAGGAAATGTCTCAGAAATATCTAGTCCCTATCCTCTTACTGGCAAAATATGTGAAAGTGTTTTTAAAGCCAATTAAAAACAGCTGCATCAAAATATCTTCTTAAACTCTTCTCTTGGTTTTATTTCAAAAGGTTTAAAGGCCTCTCATGGATGGAAGAGGCAAGGGACAGTGACAGTGCCCTATCAAGCAGGACAATGGCCTAGAGACTGACCATATATACATATGATCACCAACCAAGCCCCCTCTCCACCCAAGCTAAGGGCCAGACAATGGCAACTGATGACTCAGCTGGTAAACCTATAGGCTCCCCAAAAAACCCGACCTTTAGTTCCCAAGGATGGTGACGTTCAGCGACCAAAGAAACTAACGATTTTGAGCGGGACTCAAGCGCCAGTTTGGGTTTAATAGTCTGGAACGTTACCACCTCGGCCACCACAACCCACATTTGGACATTTGAAGATTTGTCCGTATTTTGGTATACAATACATTGCCTTCTTTGTTCCCTGTATCTCCTTACTATCGTCTGATTGTTTTACTTCTGAATCACTATATGAGTAAACTATTTCCGTTCTTCCATTACCCATCTTAACATTAACTGTTTCGTGTTACCAAAGCAATATATCCTTATAATCCAATTGTTGCTCATACATATAATAAACTTTCTCCTCTCACAAACATCTGTAGTTTTTCTAGATAAAGAATTGGTTTTACCATTTCTCCCCATTACTATATTAACTTTAAACATAAGTCATTCCATAATACCTATATGAACCAATGTACATCTCCTGGCATTATAAAAATTTTTACTACACTGTCTTCCAGCTATTTTGCTGTTATACAAATTAATGGTATTAATAAACATATTAATATTCCTTCGATCAATCTTTTATTTTCCTCCTATACAACCTCCACGATGCCTTCTCCAACAAGTCCATAATATGTCTCATGCACTTTTTCAATCATTATTTCCTGTAAATCCCCGCAAAAATTAATTTTTCTCAGTTCATAATCTTATCGTGAATATATAATAATTTTTTTATCCCATCACATCACTAAATCTTTTCTCTGCATTTGCTAGAAAAATTCTTCTTCTCCATAAAGAACTTGACCAATTCTCTCTCAACTTTCCACCTATCTTTTCAGTCTTCCTAAATTTATTCTTTTTGTTTCCAACTCTTCTCTCCTTAACCCCTTTCTTCACATCTGTCTCCAAGTTACACAGCAATTGATTCTTTTCCTCCTTCACTCTTTGTCATCATCCTACCATTTACTATTTTCATTCTCTATTCCGCCACATCCCTTTCATAAGGAAAGTAAGTCCTTAATGAATCCGTAACCCCATCTTGGAATTTAATGCACACTTCATCTATACCTTATACTGAACCAGTTTTTATCAATTGTTTTCCTTCAATGTTTCTATGATTTCCTTATCTTTGAACTCACAAGTTTCAATTCCATTCATAGCGCGTTTTTCAACTTCATTTCCTGATTAAACTTTTATCTCTCTCAATTCTCCCTTATTATAGCAAATAATGGTCATACGTAGACTGCTTATATCTGTTCCTTTTCTTCTTCATCGAACATCTTGAATATTTTATCAAATTATTTTTCTCATTATTATTTCAAACATACCAACGGAAAAATTGATTGTTTTTTCTACACAAATGATGATACCAAAATCGTCTTGAAATTTTCATTTTATAATATTCAAAGAATAGAATTGATATCAGTAGCATATCGAGTAAAATATAATATATTAAAAATAAAGAACGAAGGCATTGTCATGTAAAATTTTAAATGAACAAAGAATCAATAGAAGAGAGAGGGAGAGAGAGAGAGAGAGAGAGAGAGAGAGAGAGAGAGAGAGAGAGAGACTCCAATCAAAATAGAGAAAAATATAAGCAGCAGTTTGATAGAAGAAAGAATAGATGAAGTTCACTGTGGAATTCTTATCGTTTACGAACCAGTAATACTCAGACTTTATATTTTCCAATAACCGGAAAAAAAAAAAAAAAAAAAAAAACCATATTATGATAATAAAAAAATGAAAAGAGAAAAAATATTCGTATATTTCACATCTCTTCGAAGAAAAAAATATAGATTGAATTCACTGACAAATTTTTATATTATGAATATGTTATCTTTTTCTCTATTTTTTTCTAATTTATATCTATATGAATCTATATATAGTTAATAATAGAAATGTCCTGGTTCATGTTTTCGATAATATCCCCCCCCCCCCCCCCCTCTCTCTCTCTCTCTCTCTCTCTCTCTCTCTCTCTCTCTCTCTCTCTCTCTCTCTCTCTCTCTCTCTCTCTATACTACGTCACTTATACAAACGGAGCCATAATTCTCTTTTACAATAAAGTTGAATGGATTTTAAATAGCTAAAATCAGTAATTTTTTAATAAAGGAACAGAGATACGAAACACATCTTAGGAACGTAACCTTCAATACTTAAGTAAAGGAAAATGAATATCCTTATGAATATGAATATATATATATATATATATATATATATATATATATATATATATATATATATATATATATATATATATATATATATATATATATATATATGTGTGTGTGTGTGTGTGTATATATATATATATATATATATATATATATATATATATATATATATATATATATATATATATATATATATATATATATGTATGTATTTATCTATGTATTTATAAGAGTTAAATAAAGAAATCAATTTTCTAATATGTAAGAAAAGGAAATGGACATGGCTAGGACATATAATTAAGTTGACAGGTAGTAGATGTGAATTAAGAATAACAAAATGGTTCCATAGAGATTAAAATAAAAGCTTGGAAAGAAGGAGAAGAAGATGGATTGATGAACCAAGAAAGTTTGCTGGTGTGGACTACCATAGAAAGACCAAAAACAGACGGAAGTGGAAGGACATGTGGACTAGTCTCGCTGATGATGATGATGATTATGAGTATGAAGACAATGACATAATATATATATATATATATATATATATATATATATATATATATATATATATATATATATATATATATATATATATATATATATATATATATATATATATATATATATATATATATATATATATAGGTATATATATATATATATATATATATATATATATATATATATATATATATGTGTGTGTGTGTGTGTGTGTGTGTGTTTGTGTGTATGTGTATATATATGCATGTGGCTGTCTGTGGGTGTATGTGTGTATATAATCGCTCAAAATAAAGATGACAATTGAGTATTTAGGCTACAGTTTTATGATAGATATGAGTTATTTTCAACCTTTGCTGTAAACTACAAATTACTTTCAAATTCAGGTTTTAAATTTAATATGCTCAGAATAACTGGTTATGGGTTTTAAAATAAGTTGATTAACAAAACACACTAATAATGATAACCAGTAAGTTCCTATCCGTTTGTATTAGTTTTTTACCCTTAGTGATGATTCACTAACATGTTAATACACCTCATTTACCAACATATATATAACATTTATATATATATATATACATATATATATATATATATATATATATATATATATATATATATATATATATATATAGATTGACTGATTGATCTAAAGTTTTCTGTCATCCTGACATCTAGGGTCATTGACCGCGATACCATTTATTATATTTAAAAAATAAAAGATAAAAGAATATTCAATTTAAACCACAAAAGTTAAGATTTTATTATGAAAGTTAAATATTTTTCAGAAGACCTGCTTTTGAAATAACTCTAAAAATGCCGCTCGCATAGTAGGACACATCATGTCCTAGAATCTTGGCAAGGATGAACTGGCCATCCTCACCTAGAGCCTCAAACAGTTATCTATTTCTCAAGTTGTTACAATTGGGGCATTCGGTCAGCTAATGCCTCACTGTTAAAGGTACCAAACAGTCGTCGCAATCCGGTTGGTTTTGGCCCTGCAACATAAACTCCTGTGTTAACCGATTGTGACCATTACGGACACGACAAATGGACGTGTCCCACTCTCGTGGCATCATGTTATACCTCCAACCAGATATGACATTTGTTATTTCTCTCATTTATTACATTGTAGACTATCCCAGTGCTGTAGCCAATCGTTATAAAACAATTTCTTGATGGTAGGTAGGAAATCATTACTGGGAATGGGATACCTTCTTGGTAGCAACTCGGATGCAGAATTCTTCGCCAGGGAATCTGCTTTCTTATTCCTAGACACCTACATGTGCTGAAACCCAACAAAATCGAACCATTATACCTCGCCGTCCAATAATAAAAAGCCATTATAAAATCTTCAAAACTTCTAAAGCTTGAAGGACACTCCTTCCATCACTAAAAATGGTAAAATTGCCTTCCTTATCCAACGCTCTTTTCTCAATAGCGGTTAGTATGCCATACAGTTCGGCGGTAAATATAGATGTTAGAGGATGTGAACCTCTACAATTAACACCATTACTATGTACTCCAAATCCAGTATCATAATATCTGTGTGCATGTGTGTGTTTCTCTAGTCATAACAACATACAACTTTGTTTTGTACTAATCTAACGCCACTAATAGGGGTGCATTTCTTCTATAGTACTGCGTTTAGTGAACGAGGAGAGTTTCATATATCTTAAATTATGTTATTTATTGTTCATATATAGTACAAACCTATATTTGAGGTAAGTTCCAAAAAACAGATTTTACTTATATATCTTGGGAGTGGGACGGTCGTTTATGAAGAGTGCGTAAGTGATATTTATTACCTTATGTTCAGACATGTAATAATATAAAGAAAGTATCCAGGCTTTGTCTTCTTCATAATCATTTAAGAAATCAATTTTCTTGTTTTCGCAGGTTTGTATCTGTTTTGCGGTAAACTGTCGTTAATAAAAAAAAGACACATATTTATTCTCAGTTCAATAACTTTGAAAAGCAGAGTATTTCACCTGATTTCATTGAGAAAGTGGAACCAGTAGGATATCAAGCAATAGCAACAGTATTTGATGTAGGACTCACTACTCTCCTTCTATGGAAAGCAATCGGTATTGATCGTGTCGGAACTAAGACGTCCTTTCAAAAATCCAAGTACCGATTTGGAAAAACAACCAGTGCAGTATATTGGTGAGGACATTGAGAAATGTTTCCAATTAAATATCCGGGTTTAGGGTACGTGACATCGTCAAATAATTCATTTACTAAAATGATCTATAGAGGTAATTTATGTATGACTTCCGATAGTGTTTCTTGTTAGGTATTGGTTTTCAGGGAGGTGTTTAAGATTATGCATATTGAAGAACTTAAAGAAGGCACTGTGTATGTGTAAAAACTCTCACATCAGAAATTAAAACACGCAGTAGTACAGTAGACCTGACATCTAATATAATTCAGTTTCTGTAAGAATATTCTTCTTCTTTAGAATGAGGTACCTCAGTAACATCACTAGACTCATTGATATTGAGTGTAGAGGAAAAGGAAAAAAAAAAACTGTAACATAGGTTATATGTTGTGTATAAAGGCACATATAAGATCTCATGTTAATGTGAGAAACAATACTATGATTTGAAGTATTTCTTCTATCTCCTCCTCAACATAAACCTACTCTCTCTCTCTCTCTCTCTCTCTCTCTCTCTCTCTCTCTCTCTCTCTCTCTCTCTCTCTCTCTCTCTCTTTTCCTAAATTCATTTTTCTTTATAGATGATATATCCTTCTTCTCCTAATCTATCTATCTAGATAGGGACGTGCCATTGTGTTACGTCACTGCAGCCTGCAGTATATTAACCCTATCGCCACCCAGAATTAAACACTTTGATTTAACCCTGCGTAAGTAACCTATTTTTGTTGGTCTGCCATCAGTTACCTGGTACCTGTACAGTGACCTCCATTTTCGGACCTAATAACTCCTTTATTATTGAAGATATCAAACAACTGAAACTTGCATATTCATCACTAATCATTCCTTAATACTATGTTAGAAGTAAAGAAAACACCACTTTTTTTTAATATTTATTACAAATATTTTGAAAAAATAACTATTCAAAAATATATACATTCACAAAAGAGACCTTAAATTTATTTACACTTAACCTATAATACTTTGGTGACCTGGATATTGAAGATAGATGACATGGGAACATTCATGCCAATTTTCAAGACCCCTGGACCAGAAACACCGAATCTGTAACAGGGGTGAAAAAAAGGAAATGATTTTGTAAAAAAAAAGAAAAAAAAAACACTATTTTAAAAATGTCCCCTGTAATCAACCTAAATATTAAAATAATTCTATAATATCTTATTGTGAATTGACCATTCTAGAATACAAAGCAGTTAAACAAAAGGAAATCTGTTTAATTAAAAGCTTCAAAAAAACAAAAAACAAAAATTTTTACCGAGAGTGCCATTTGACATAAGGTATTTTCCCTATTGCTCTCTCAGAAATCAATATAATACCCTCAAATTATACGTGGATACCAAATATACATTCTAGAATACAAGGCAAGTGAAATAAACTATATATGAGTACGTA
>NC_090748.1:21806872-21821872 GCF_036898095.1 Palaemon carinicauda | reverse complement strand
TCTGTCAGAAACGTCAACCAAAAGGGTTGCCTTTTCTTTTGGACAGTGAGTGACTAAGCCATCAGGTTAAAGTAAAGGAGGAAATGATGCATCTACACCAAAGAGTACAGATTTAAGGGTAGACCACAATTTATGTTCCTGGGTTGTACCAGAAAGTGTTTCTCTTATAGTTGAATTGTATTCCTTTTCAGTTGAGGCATAAAATTTCCGAGCAAAAGCTCGAAGCTGAGTATAGTTATTCCAGGTCAAATCTGATCTGGTACCGTTCCAAATATGATAGGCCTCCTGCTTCTCAAAATAGCCAAGTCTACAATCATCATTGAACCACGGTTTGTCCTTCAATCGGTACCTTAGCACACGAGAAGGGATACGCCCATCAATAATGTTGACTAGCCTCTTATTCAAATGAACAACAGGATCAACACTACTATATAATTGTGACCAATTCAAGCACAAAAGATCAGGCAAATACTCATTACAGTCTGCTTGAGATATCATATAAATTTTACAAGAGTATGATACATCAGGGACAGGCTGCTCAGTCTTCACTACTAATAAAATCAAGTCATGATCAGATGTCCTGACTGGAGAACCAACCTTACTAGTTACAACGTCAGGAGAGTCAGTGTATATGATGTCCAAGCAATTACCAGACCTCCGAGTAGCTTCACTTATGATTTGCTCACAGCCTGATTCAGAGGCAAAGTCTAAAGCTCTTAAGCCATGGCGATCGGTAGGAGAGATAGAACTTAACCACTCACTATGGTGAGCATTAAAATCACCAACAAAGACAAAAGAAACCTCTCTATCATCTTCTTGCATCTTACCCATAATGGTAAAAAGACAATAAAAGCTAGAATCATCCATGTCTGGATTCCTTAGATCGAACGCATATCAAAGTTGTTATGCCTGCCACGAATCTTTATTACCTGAATCTCATGACATCCACATTCATGGCAGGACTTATGAGAAGCAGGGTACTGTCCTAATATACACCGCCATTCCCCTCGCCCTAGGGATGGCATCACGTTTCAACATTTTTAGCTTCTCAAAACCAGTTATAAGGAGCTCAGATGAGTGCCTCATTTTAAAAACCAAAGTTTCTAACCACAAAAGAATATCATACTGTCAGGACGCAACTGCAAGGTCTTGAATATTCGCATGAGGACCACGAATATTGCAATAGAGAAGACGACATTGACGAAATCTACGACGGACTGGTCCCGGGTTTTGCTCAATGTCTCCAGACAGCATAAGAGTTAATAGTAATAAAAAAGAGACATCATACTTAAAATCTAGATTAAAAAGAATTATAACAAAACAAAATATGTACACAGTTATAAATATAGTTATTGATCAAACCCAAAGACTATAGTAAAAAGTCGGAAAAACTGGTCAACATGGAGGAGCCAATACATACTGCAAGGCTAAGTACCCTCTAGGATAGCGAATTCAACTAAAGGGAGGAGAGTAAGGATTGTTTTGAGAAGAAAAAGAATCTTATAAGGAAAAGACAACCTCTGGATAATCCACCAGGCATCCATGACCCTTCTATTAAGCCTGCCCAATGCACCATTTAAAAAAACAAGAGGAAGAGAAAAAAAAAAAAGATAGAATAGTGTGCCCACATGTACCCTTAAGCAAGAGAACTCTAACCCAAGACTGTGGAAAACCATGGTACAGAGGCTATGGCACTACCCAAGACTAAAGAACAATGGTTTAATTTTGGAGTGTCCTCCTCCTAGAAGAGCTGCTTACCATAGCAAGAGGAGTGTACATTGAACAATTGCAGTACAGTAATTAACCCCTTGGGTGAAGAAGTGTTTTGTTATCACAGGTGTATGATGAAAGACGAGAATCTTTAAAGAAAAGACCAGACTATTCGGTGTACGTGTAGGCAAAAAAAAATAAATAAATAAATAAGCCGTAACCAGAGAGAGGGATCCAATGCATTACTGTCTGGCTAGTCATAAGATCCAATAACTCTCTAGTGGTAGTATTTCAACGGGTACCCTGGCCAACCTACTACTTGCAAAATGAAGTGACTCCCAGAATACTTAAGAGATCATTTTGTAGAATATAGCATAAATAAGCAAAACCTGATATATGGGAGTTAAGAGTGTTGGTGAAAATGCCAAAAAATTGAAACTTTACAGAGGCATCGCACTTACCTCACTTGTCATGAAAATATATAGTATGCTTATTCTATAGAGACTAAAGAGAAAAATTGATGGAAAGATGAGATATGAACAATCAGGATTTCGAAAAGGTAGATGTTGTACTGACCAAATTTTCATCTTAACACATATTGTACAGAAATGCGTAGGGTATAGAAATCCCCTTTTGATGTCACTTTTGCACGATGAAATAACCTTTGATAGTGTGCACCAGCCAATTTTGTGAAGATTCCTGCCTTATTATAGAATTCCTTTGAAATATATAAGTTTCAATAAGTCTGTTTATGAGTATAGCAAGTACAAAGTTAGTGTTAGCAGACTCCTATCAAATAAATTTCCAGTGAACAGTGGAGTGCTCAAAGAGAATGTGTTGTCACCTATGTTGTTCATCCTCCTCATGGATTTTCTAATGCATAAAACAATTGTAGATGGTGAAGAATTATTGGAATTAATTGGTAATATGAAATTACTGGACCAAAAGTATGCTGATGATGCTGTCCTTATTAGCAGAACACCACAAGATTTGCAATGCTTGCTTGCTAGAATACATGAAATATCACAGGAGGTTGGGTTTTAGAAGAGAGACAGATGTTGAGAACGGAATATGCAATGGAAGATGAAAAATCATCGGAAGGAGAAAGGATTAATGAGGTAGAATCATCTCAGAACAATAATCTCCAATACATGGTTATAAGAATTGGAGTTTAGTGGAAGATTGAAATAGTGAACCAAAGAATGACTAGGTTAAGTAAAATTTCCAAATCAAATCGCCTGAAATTATATACAGCAATCAGACTTTGTATCTGTTTAGTGAGATCGGTGTTACTCTATGGACATGAATTGTGGTATGGCAATATTCGGGGTTGAATGGGAGGACTGGATTAGAAAAGAAACTATAAGAGAGATTACTCGAGTGCCATATGTGGATAAGATCATGGTGAGTGATAGATGGAGATAATTTGAGCATATTCTTCACACTCCCCAAGAGAGATTGGCTCTTCAAATGTTTAACTGGGGTCCACAAGGCATTACATGAGTTTGAAGACCCAGGCCCACATGGCTGAGAACTATGAAGCGTGATGATGAGTGGAGAAGTGTTTAATTAAGAGCTCAAGAGCGAGAGGACTCGCAAAATCTAATAGAGGCCCTTTGCGTCATTAGTTGTTTGAGAAAATTACGATGATGATGATATATATATATATATATATATATATATATATATATATATATATATATATATATATATATATATATTTATATATATATATATATATATATATATATATATATACATATATATAAATATATATATATATATATATATATATATATATATATATATATATATATAAATATATATATATATATATATATATATATATATATATATATATATATATATATATATATATATTATATATATATATATATATATATATATATATATATATATATATATATATATATATATTTATATATATATATATATATATATATATATATATATATATATATATATATATATATATATATATAATGAGCTTATGGAAATTAAAAAGAAACTTTCTCTAAAAAAATGTATTCATTCAGATGGTTCTACCAGTGTATATATTATAAAAAGAAATAAGCCACGGATACCCTTAAAAACAGATATTTAAGTTTACAACTACAACTTACGCAATAACATAAAGAAGTATAATTGAAATATGTTCTCTGGAGTAGTTTCTGCTGATGAACTGGCCTATCTGGCAACATTTTTTTCGATGGAAATTATGGATTAGGAACATTTCTATCAGTAACTTTTCCAGGTTCATAGGCTTCTTAAACAGCTATTTTCTCTATCAACAAACTTTGAATTTTTCTAATTCCTTTGCACACCTGATTTTTTTTTTCGGCTATTCACCTTTCCATATTGATGTAAGATTTAACTATTTTACTTTGCCTTGTCAGCCACTTTTTGAGTTTATTATTATATTTCATCAGATGTAAGTATGCATTGAATCTCTTTTCCAAGTTTTCTGCAAACAATTTAGTGAATATCTTTATATAATTAATCTAACTGGTTATTCATAATTTCAAGATTTTTTTTTTATATTATATACGATAGCGTCACTCACATAAACCTAACTACATATAACTAAAAAAATAGCACATTTGTACATTGACAAAAAATTCACTAGCATAAAAACTATGCCAATTTAATACTACTGTGTTAAACAACACACATACTAAACAGGTAAAACGGACGGAAGAACTTGTTATTTTTACATAATAGTGAACGCAGGGAATTGCAGTTGTGAGAGGATTTCACTAAGAGGATCATAATAGTAAAGGTAAATCCCTTAGCTCATGCCTTATTTCGTGTGATGTAAGGTATTTTGAATTATCAAATAGACTCTTAACGTTTTCACGTTGTATGACTTTAAATTGTAAAGAAAACTTAGCTTCTCTTGGTACAACCTTTTCGAGCCTTTCCAGATCATTCGAGTCTCAAAAATGATATTTCATAATTTTCGTTTTGGGAGAGGTAACCAATGGACAGTGATATATCACTCTTGTAACAACCAGACGCTAGAAATTTAGATGAGTAGGATAGAAGTCACGAGAATAATGAATCGTAGAGTAATTATCAACAGAAAGCAGTAAGCGTAAAAAAACGATGTCGCAAAAATAGACCTATTGAACAATGAAAATTACGTCAGAGAATTTATTTAATTTTTTTATCTTTTGTTAGTGTGTAATTTGTAGCTGTAAAAGCTAAGTATTATCATTCGTGTACATAAGAAAAACATTTGATTCATCAGTGGAACAATGAATCCTCACGACCTTGTGCTAATGATGCTTTTCATAATCTTAGGCTAAAAAAGTCCATTAAATACACTTATCATATTCATCATTAAATAAAGATAAGTACATAAACAAGTGGAAAAACGGCCTAAAATATTCAATGGCTATTATTTGTTCAAACACCAAAAACATAGAAAAACTGACTGTATCGAAGCAGGATTACCACAATCAATTAATTAAAAATGTTGGAAAATAGACACAGGGAAGAAAAAGAACCCATTGCCAATAGCTAGGGTTGATAGCTGACAGGACATGCAATTATGAAAAGCTTCTGGTAAATTACAAACCATGTCTGATGATATATATTAGAGTGCCATTAGTCAAAGGCTCCTTTAACGTTAGGATAACGGGGGAAAGAAGAAGAAAAAGAAACTTTAACAGATTACATTTATTACATTTCTTATCCGTTACATTTCATTTTTCTTTTGCCCAAATGTTTTGTAAGGTAATATTGTTTTTAAAGCAACCTCCACGAGAGATTTACAGGATCAAAGATGATTCACATCCCCAATGCCTTGAATCAAAATTGAAAAAAAAAAAAAATATTTGTAATTTCTGAGGTGTTTATCAGTCATAATATTACTAAAACTTTCATTTTCTTAAAACACTGTTTTTAGGGGAGGGGGGGGGGATAATATTCATATTATTTGTGAACTAAATATTGTCGTTGGTGGGTAACAAAACTATTTTAATCAATATTATACACGTTTTAGTAGTGAGTAGATTTAGACAAAAACCACCGACTGGGAATTGAGAATGGACACTAACAGATTTAATTTCGTCAGAAGAGATTTAGATGAATAAATAATTATTATGAATTAGTAAATTATTCTAAGAGTCATAAAAAAATGCATTAAAACAAAAGAGAGAACTTATTCCTAATTGTCGCGACCTTTTTCAACACAAAAAGCTATGGGTTCTGAAACAGCATAATTGACTCTTAAAATTACTTTCGTTTTAACGTGGTAAAAAACAGAAATTTCTATATAAATGTGTAAGAAATGATGCATTTAAAAGATATGTCACTAGTGAACTATATATATATATATATATATATATATATATATATATATATATATATATATATATATATATTTATATATGTATATATGTATATATATATATATATATATATATATATATATATATATATACATATATATATATATATATATATATATATATATATATATATATTTACAAATTTATATATATATATATACAGATATATATATATATATATATATATATATATATATATATATATATATATATACATACATATATATGTATACTAAATATATATATATATATATATATATATATATATATATATATATATATTATATATATACATATATATATATATATATATATATATATATGTATATATATTTATATATATATATATATATATATATATATATATATATATATATCCCCACAATTGATCTTTATTAGATAGGGGAGATGTTGAATAATGAGATGTGAGACAAATGAGGTTTCGGAAAGGAACCGAAGGATAGGAGCTTGACATAAGTGAAGGAGTTTTGTGATTATTCAAATAAGATATAACTGGCAATAACAAGATATTCCACGAGGAAAAATATATTTTTTTGTAAAATAAATAGATGATGAAGTGAAGAGCAAACGAAAAAAATACTGGCTTTCTACTTTGAAAATTATCTTAAATTAGTCAAAAATTATTATATGGAAGAGGAATATTATGTGAGTAATTTATTAGGGGTATGCAGAATTAAAGGGCAATCTATGCTTATCAATTTCTTTAATATTTATCCATTTGAAAATTGTTAACAAAATTTATTATTAAAAACTATAGGGAATTATATGAAAGGAAAAGTTGTATACAAATTTTAAAAAATAGTCCTAAATAGGAAAACCATCTAAAATATTTCTTGCATATATATATATATATATATATATATATATATATATATATATTATATACATTTATATACGTACGTGTATGTATACATATATATATATATATATATATATATATATATATATATATATGTATATGTATATATAAATATGTATATATATACATATATATATATATATATATATTTATATATATATATATATATATATATATATATATATATATATATATATATATATATATAAATATATATATATATATATATATATATATATATATATATATATATATATATATATATATATATATGTGTGTGTGTGTGTGTGTGTGTGTGTTCGTGTTACAGGCAAATTGTGTAATCAGTCATTTCATGAAATACCTAAAGATTTAGGCATTTCCCGAAATGACTGATTCACTCAGGATTCGTGTGTGTGCATGAAAGAGAAATGCAAAATAGTATAAGCAATGAATTCTCCATTGTAGAAATAATTATGCATACGTTGGTCTCTGCAAATTTTATCAAACTAGCATTGAACTTTATTTCTAGAGAGTGAAAGTTTTGCTGACTGAAATATTTGAACATCAACAGACTTTTTTTTTTCTTTTCCTTCTTTGAATAAAAGTGTTAGACAAAATAATCCTGTAATTGAAATAGAATTATATCAAAAGAAAAACATCCGGAAGGATCCTTCTGCTACACCGGGTTTCTGATATTGTTGAAGACGAAATGGAAATGTTATCAGAATGTTTATAGTAATTATTCCATTGATTAAAGATGCAAATATATTGCAGTGCTGGGTCTTACTAGGATGAAAAATATTAATAACGATTTCATTGAGGTAAGTCCTATTTATGGTACCATGGGTTACGATAATAGCAAAAGATGACTGATATATTTTTCTGTTTTATATAATTAAAATGTAAATATTTTCATTTAAATATTTTAAAAAAAGTACTGTTAAATATCAAGGTGAAACCTCATATACACACATTATATAATTAACGTAAAAATCACTTGTTAAATAAGATGTTTGATATGTAGTATATCGTTACTAAGATTAAATAAGCCATTAATAGTTTATATTAATAATTAACAGCAGACACGTTGATACTATCCTTGAAACAAATAAAACAACATCATTACCGTGTCACTTATTTTCTGACAATTTATTGCGGTACCCGAAATAAGTATCGTTATTCAAATAACTTTGAAGACCCTTCACTCTTAAATCAATGAGTTTTTCATTAACTACTGATATAGCAAAAACAATATTCATTTAAAAGAGCATGTATGGCCTCTGGTTATTGATCTAAACTACCGAAATAAAATCGGTGAAATAGCGTCACTAATGTTGAATATTCAGGAAGAAAATCAATAGGAAATAATATTAAGGCACGTAATAAGGTGCAAGATTTGCTTATAATTCTGAGCATTGGATAGTCCACTTGTTTTAGATTCTTATCTGTGATAAATATTTTAATGTAAGCTATATCCTAACAGACACCCTACATAAAAAAAATCCCTTAGTTTAACTTCATCATTTAGAAGTGGAATCACCCTTTGATCAAGATGAAGGAAATATAAATTGATAAAATATCAGAATTAATAATGATATAAAAACTACGCCAGGAAAAAATACAGAAAAGGCCTGGATATCATTCACTAATGAAATACTTACTGGATAATTTTCCGGTGTAATCATTTCAACGATACTGAAATAAGGGGTAGGAATAATCTAAGGATAACCGCAGGAATTGTGTCACAGTTTCGGCTGTACCCTATTTTTCTTTTTGGAAATTCATTCTTGAGAAAGGCATGAAAAGTGATATTACACCTGAGATGAGTTATGATGGACAAGTGAAAAGGAAAAAAATGCAGAGAAAATGTTGGTTAGAAAAAATTCCTCGTCATGAAAATCATATTAATAGTATGGAAACCTTACAAGGTAAGAAGGGGCAGGGGAATTCTAGCAGGAGAGCTGTATGAAACATGGCGTTCTTGAATAATGTTATAGATACAATCGGATAAAGGGGAATATTGTAAGGTAGCTCTTGGGTACTAACTGAAAGGTGAGGTGAATGGAAGTGACTTTATTCAATAAGATAACAAGCTTATTTATAATCGATTGAGGGCAACACTGCCATCCCTGATGTGTTGAAAAGTTACCCTAGCATTACAAAGCCTAAAACAGCAGTAATTGATTGTGTCTGCACTGAAGAGGTTGGGAACCTGATAATACCCATTCAAGAGATCGAGAGTTGAGAACACCTTTGCTTTTCGCAAGTAGAATGTAACGTCGGTGTTAATGGGGAAGGGGTCGTGATCTGGGTGTCTCTGCAGTTTTAGACATCTTTAATCCTCACAAGGGTGTAGGGAGCGATCCCTGCATAAGAATGACGACCACGGTCTTAAGGTCTTTCGGCATAAGACCACTTCTTCCATTTCAATGAACATTCATTTAGCGGCTCCAAAACGATTTGGTACCAGATACCCTGTCATCTTGATATGGTGATATATACTGTGTTTGGCTTGAACTGTGGACGTCTGGCAAAGTTTTGGATGGAAGACTTCTGGATACGACATGAGGAAAGGGGCCGTAGGCATCCATGGTTGGGGTAATGTGAGTGCAAGGTCGGAGAGGACGTGTTCAAGAAATGTCAACAAGTATCAGTCTGCATTGACTAAGCATTAATGTGCCACATCGACCAGGAAATTTAAATAGGCAAGAAAATCCCCATTGAGTATTGGCAATTTTATGTCGGCAACAAAAAACTTCCATAGATATTTAGCCTTCGCAAACGATAGTGTGAGTGTCTTGTACCCTCGAGTGGAGATCTCTGATCCTTTAGGCCTCTACCAGGGGGATGTCAGTTTTTCCTGAAAAGTGAAATTGGTAGAAGGGAATGGCAATCACCAGCATCTACCAAAAACCGCACATCAGTATTTGCATCATATAAAAAGAAAGGAAGCGTGAGAGTGAAGGCCACTCCCATAAACGATAGCCTACTTACACATTTTGGTGCACCGATAATTGCCCATATATTTCTTCATTACAGCCCCGAATCTGGAGTAGTAGTAGCCTAACTGGGGCTTATGGGTGTCAATAAGTGGCTGGAGAGGTCGTTGATTGGGGCTTGAACAAAGCTAGGGATATCTGGGTGGAGGGCAGCTTTGTTTCTACTTCAGCAGGTCAAGGGGTAGCCGTCTGTGTCTTACCATATTGTCGCAAGAGGGCTGTTAGGTACCGAAAGAAAGGCAAGGTGAATGTAAGTGACTTTATTCAACAAGGTAGCAAGCTTATATACAAACAGTTATGGGCAACAATGGCATAAAAATTCCAACGATGTGAAACATGCAATGGCCTGCTTAAACATGTTTTTCGATTATCAGTGCAGAAGAAAGCGAGAAATAAAAAACACATGCAATAACATTACAATGTATGATATTGACTGTGTATGAAACACTTGCGGTACTGCATGAATAGTGATGAATTGGCTACCGCTGTTTCCTAAAACTCCAAGACATTGCTGCCATGGTGGATGTCGACAGTATGCAATGCACTAACCTAATGATTTCAGAAACTTAGAAATTAAATATCCTGAGGTATTCCACTGTAACAAATACTCAATTTGCATTTTTATAATGACTAAATGAAAAACAATTAATCCATCATTCTAATAAACTAGGATTTGATCATGTTATTCGATAAGGATTTTGGACGTACAGTAATTCTAATGAGTAAACATTTAGCTTATCCTTGTAGTATAAATTGTGTTGTGGAGAATCATTCAAACCCATCTCTACATTCTCATAATTTACGAAAAGCTAGTGTTTACGAAGTCGGCAATGATGATCCCATTATGAGAAATGACTGCTATGAACAATTAAAGGGAAAGCTCGAGAAATGCCAATATTCTTTTCTTAATTTAACCCTAGAACCAGACACTCAAAAATTAGGATTGCTACAATAAAAAAATTACTCCTTAGATGAATCCCTGTTACTATTACAATGTATACTAACCATGCATATACTGTACTATATAGTAATAAATAGCCCGCCAAAGTACTGTATTTCTAGAATTCACAAGGAAAAGTAATGCACCAAAAACTGTATTGTTTCAGTACTCAAGTTTCTTTTTCGCTAATTGATATATTTTTGGAGAAAGTTCATATTCTAGAGCAGCATTCATTGGTATCTGCGTACTATAGAGGAGTTGGGTTCACTAACCCCTCTTACGTCTACTTGTGTATTTGTGAAGGCCTGTGAAACATACATATATCATGATCGCGTATATCTTTCAATAATTCCAAGACGACTCAAGTATATGTCAACAATGGGTGTATATGAAAATATTCCTACATTAATATGCTTTGAGTGTGAAATTAATGTATTCATGCATGCATAAATGATATAACGTGGACTGACGTCATCTGTAAGACTTTGACAAAACCAAATCAGCATTACCATCATCACCAGAACTTCAATGTTTTAGGAATCAACAGACATTAATCCTACTCTAAAACTGAATTATTGAACCTTAAATTTACTAACGTCAGAGAATTGACATTAGAACTGATTATCCGTTTGTTTATCTGTGTAGTAACGTACGTAATTTAAAACTAGATAAATTAGGAATGGAGATGATAGGGGTGACGTTTACATTACCAAGTACACGAGTAATGATTTGTTGGTAAATGCATCGTAGGCCAGAGGTGAACTATATTTAAACTTCCAGTGGGCGAAACTGACTCAGGTGATAGAGAACTTCGTTCCCTCCAGTTGAACAACAAATTAAAGCTGACCTTTCTTCATATTGCATGAAAACAAATTGTGACTTCCTTTTCATGAAAAGAAATTGGTGTTAATTTCACACGTATGGCATTTTTGCCACGATTATTTTTTTTCCATTGCAATAACTATTTTGTTTTTGAATTTGAAAGGGCACGCATTCATGTAAGTCAAGAGTTTTATAGGACAATAAATCTTTCGATTCACGATGCTCATGTTTCGATGCAATCTACTAATATTATTAAATAAAAGCCTCACCTAATCATACTAAGATAAATGAATGGACAAAAAATAATTAATTGAAAATGAAAAATTATATTAATATCAGCAAATAGCGGATTTATCTCTTGTAATGAATCCACTGTTTGAATAGATAACCATATGCTTTACCCAGTGGATGTTTTTAATCCTTTCTGAGTTCATATGATTTGTCTTTCTGGCAATTTCATACAATTAATTGAACTGGAAATATCATGAAGAAGCATAATGAAAAATTACTCTTCCTTTGAAATGATATTCATGGTGGACGCCAATCAAGAACTCCCTTTAGAAAAGTGTTTTCATCTGGAGCTTTATTACCTACTTATCTAATCCTGAAAACTTATTCACATGTTTTTTTTTTTATTATTATTATTATCCTACATACATCCATTTAACTATTGCTTTACTTATCTTTTTATTTCATTTTCTTTTACCTATCTGTTTCTTTCTTTTACTTATTTTCTTTTTTATTCGTATACTTGCATATTGCAAGTATACTAAATGCACGGGCTCTTTCAATCAATAGCTACAAAAACATTCTATCTTATACTTTATATAACATCACATTTTGACCTTTCAATCGCAGTTGTATTTACTACCCATAAAATTTTATTGGTTCTTTGTATCCCTGATGGTGGAAATACTCGTCAGACAATTCCCTGTTTGTTAACATTCCATATTTTTCTTTGTGTTTGGAGCTTACATTACCATAAATCACTGTAACATATTTTCTATAAATCGACAATATATTTACCCGCTGATTTATTCCAATATCTCACTACCGTATATCATTTTGCTTTTCGATCATTAATAATAGGCTCAAAAATATCTCTGGAAGTTCATTGAATTATGGTGTTTGATAATCAAGCTTTCAATCCTTTATACTTTTTCTATGATTTATATATTCAATCAAGTGGAGACACGTAACCTTGGCAAACTTTCTATTTTTCTGGAGGAAATGTCTCAGAAATATCTAGTCCCTATCCTCTTACTGGCAAAATATGTGAAAGTGTTTTTAAAGCCAATTAAATACTGCTGCATCAAAATATCTTCTTAAACTCTTCTCTTGGTTTTATTTCAAAAGGTTTAAAGGCCTCTCATGGATGGAAGAGGCAAGGGACAGTGACAGTGCCCTATTAAGCAGGACAATGGCCTAGAGACTGACCATATATACATATGATCACCAACGAAGCCCCGTCTCCACCCAAGCTAAGACCAAGGAGGGCCAGACAATGGCAACTGATGACTCAGCAGGTAAACCTATAGGCTCCCCCAAATACCCGACCTTTAGTTCCCAAGGATGGTGACGTTCAGCGACCAAAGAAACTAACGATTTTGAGCGGGACTGAAGCGCCAGTTTGGGTTTAATAGTCAGGAACGTTACCACATCGGCCACCACAACCCACATTTTGGACATTTGAAGATTTTCTCCGTATTTTGGTATACAATACATAGCCTTCTTTGTTTCCTGTATCTCCTTACTATCGTCTGATTGTTTTACTTCTGAATCTCTATTTGAGTAAACCATTTCCCTTCTTCCATTACCCATCTTAACATCAACTGCTTCGTGTTATCAAAGCAATATATCCTTATAATCCAATTGTTGCTCATACATATAATAAACTTTCTCCTCTCACAAACATCTGTAGTTTTTCTAGGTAAAGAATTGGTTTTACCATTTCTCCCCATTCCTATATTACCTTTAAACATCAGTCATTCCATACTACCTATATGAACCAATGTACATCTTCTGGCATTATAAAAAAATTACTACACTGTCTTCCAGCTAATTTACTGTTATACAAATTAATGGTATTAATAAATATATTAATATTCCTTCGATCAATCTTTTATTTTCCTCCTATACAACCTCCACGATGCCTTCTCCAACAAGTCCATGATATGTCTCATGCACTTTTGCATTCATTATTTCCTGTAAATCCTCGCAAAAATTATTTTTTCTCAGTTCATAATCTTATCGTGAATATATAATATTTTTTTTTTATCCCATCACATCACTAAATCTTTTCTCTGCATTTGCTAGAAAAATTCTTCTTCTCCATAAAGAACTTGACCAATTCTCTCTCAACTTTCCACCTATCTTTTCAGTCTTCCTAAATTTATTCTTTTTGTTTCCGACTCTTCTCTCCTTAACCCCTTTCTTCACATCTGTCTCCAAGTTACACAGCAATTGATTCTTTTCCTCATTCACTCCTTGTCATCATCCTAACATTTACTATTTTCATTCTCTATTCCGCCACATCCCTTTCATAAGGAAAGTAAGTCCTTAATGAATCCGTAACCCCATCTTGGAATCTAATGCACACTTCATCTATACCTTATACTGAACCAGTTTTTATCAATTGTTTTCCTTCAATGTTTCTATGATTTCCTTATCTTTGAACTCACAAGTTTTAATTCCATTCATAGCGCGTTTTTCAACTTCATTTCCTGATTAAACTTTTATCTCTCTCAATTCTCCCTTATTATAGCAAATAATGGTCATACGTAGACTGCTTATATCTGTTCCTTTTCTTCTTCATCGAACATCTTAGATATTTTATCAAATTATTTTTCTTATTATTATTTCAATCATACCAACGGAAAAATTGATTGTTTTTTCTACACAAATGATGATACCCAAATCGTCTTGAGCTTTTCATTTGATAATATTTAAAGAATAGATTTGATATCAGTAGCATATCGAGAAAAATATAATATATAAAAAAATAAAGAACGAAGGCATTGTCATGTAAAATTTTAAATGAACAAAGAATCAATAGAATAGAGAGAGAGAGAGAGAGAGAGAGAGAGAGAGAGAGAGAGAGAGAGAGAGAGAGAGAGAGAGAGAGAGAGAGAGAGAGAGAGAGAGAGAGAGAGAGAGAGAGAGACTCCAATCAAAATAGAGAAAAATATAAGTAGCAGTTTGATAGAAGAAAGAATAGATGAGGTTTACTGCGGAATTCTTATCGTCTACGAACCAGTAATATTCAGACTTTATATTTACCAATAACCAAAA
>NC_090748.1:21801872-21804372 GCF_036898095.1 Palaemon carinicauda | reverse complement strand
TAACAAATATATATTCAATTATACCCATACACTCACATGCACTTATCTACACACAGTTTATATATATATATATATATATATATATATATATATATATATATATATATATATATATATATATATATATATATATATATATATATATACATATATATATATATATATATATATATATATATATATATATATATATACATATATATATATATATATATATATATATATATATATATATATATATATATATATATATATATGTATGTATGTATGACCTCTGTGGCCGTGGGGGCATAAAAACAATTAGAGTGACTACTCCCCGCACTCTAGTTTTGGGAGTTTTGAATCTGCGTGGATGTAGTATGATAGAGAGTAAAAGATGTGAGATTGGAAGTATGTTTAGGAAGAGAAGGATGGATGTATTGGCCTTGTGTGAGACAAAGATGAAAGGAAAGGGTGAAGTGATGTTTGGTGAAATGTCTGGTAGAGTGTCTGGGATTGAAAGGGGAAGAGCGAGAGAATGTGTGGCTTTATTGCTGAGTGAATGGATGACAAGTAAAGTAGTGGAATGGAAGGAAATATCATCTAGGTTAATGTGGGTAAGGGTTAGGTTGGGTAGGGAATGTTGGGCGTTTGTCAGTGCGTATGGGCCAAGTAGTGAGAAAAGTGAAAAAGAGCGGAATGAGTTCTGGAATGAATTAACTAGGTGTGTAGAAGGACTGGGTAGAAGGAAATATGTAGTTGTCATGGGTGACTTAAATGCTAGAGTGGGCGCTGGAGAGGTAGAAGGTGTCATTGGGAAGTGTGGCGTACCAGGTGAAAATGAGAGTGGTGAGAGACTGGTAGATATGTGTGTCGAACAAGAGATGGTAATAAATGCTAGCTTTTTCAAAAAGAAAGATAAAAACAAGTATACATGGGTAAGAGTGGCAAATGGAAGAGTAGTAGAAAGGGCATTAATGGGTTATGTGTTGATAACTAAAAGAATGTTTGGAAGATTGAAAGACGTGCACATGTTTAGGAGTATGGCTAACGATATGTCTGATCATTTTTTGGTTGTAGCAAAAGAGTGGGGGAATAGAGTAGGTGGATGTAAAAGGGAGCTAGTGAGGGTTGAAGAGCTAATAAAACCGGTGGTAAAAAGTAAATATCAGGAAAGGTTGTAAATGGCATATGACGAAGTGAGAGTAAGAGAAACTGGTAATTTAGAGGAGGAGTGGAAGTTAGTAAAAGAAAATTTTGTTGGGATTGCAAGTGATGTATGTGGCAAGAAGGTTGTTGGAGGCAGCATGAGGAAGGGCAGTGAATTGTGGATTGAAGGAGTGAAGATAAAAGTGGAAGAGAAAAAGAGGGCTTTTGAAGAATGGCTGCAGAGCAATAGTAGAGAGAAGTATGAAAAATATAGAGAGAAAAATGTGGAAGTAAAGCGCAAGGTACATGAGGCAAAGAGGGCAGCTGACCTGAGGTGGGGTCAAGGATTGGGTCAGTCATATGAAGAGAATAAGAAGAAGTTTTAGGAAGAAGTGAAGAGAGTAAGGAAGGCTGGCACAAGAATTGAAGAGACACAAAAAGATGGAAATAGAAGATCGTTAAAAGGAGAGGAGGCAAGGAAAAGGTGGGCGGAATATTTTGAAAGTTTACTGAATGTTGAGGATAATAGGGAGGCAGATATAATTACTGTTGCAGGTGTTGAGGTGCCAGTGATGGGAGATGAGAATGAGAGAGAGATTACAATAGAGGAGGTGAAGAGAGCTCTAGATGAAACGAGAGTAGGAAAAGCATTTGGTATGGATGGTGTGAGAGCTGAAATGTTGAAGGAAGGGGGTGTGACTGTACTTGAATGGTTGGTGAGATTGTATAATATGTGTTTCGTGTTGTCAATGGTACCAGTAGATTGGGTTTGTGCATGTATTGTACCACTTTATAAGGGTAAGGGAGATGTGCATGAGTGTTGTAATTCAAGAGGTATTAGTTTGTTGAGTGTAGTTGGAAAGGTGTATGGTAGAGTAATGATTAATAGGATTAAGGATAAAACAGAGAATACAATCTTAGAAGTACATGGTGGTTTTAGAAGAGTTAGGGGTTGTATGAATCAGATTTTTACTGTTAGGCAGATATGCAAGAAATATTTAGCAAACGGTAAGGAGGTGTATGTTGCGTTTATGGATCTGGAGAAAGCATATGATAGAGTGGATACGGAAGCAATATGGAATGTGATGAGGATATATGGAGTTAGTGGAAGGTTGTTGCAAGCAGTGAAAAGTTTCTACAAAGGTAGTAAAGCATGTGTTAGAATAGGAAATGAATGGAGTGATTGGTTTCCGGTGAGAGTGGGGCTGAGACAGGGATGTGTGATGTCACCGTGGCTGTTTAACTTGTATGTTGATGGAGTGGTGAGAGAGGTGAATGCTCGAGTGCTTGGACGAGGATTAAAACTGGTAGACGAAAATGACCATGAATGAGAGGTAAATCAGTTGTTATTTGCAGATGATAATGTACTGGC
>NC_090748.1:21791872-21796872 GCF_036898095.1 Palaemon carinicauda | reverse complement strand
AAACCTTTGTATTATCTACTTTTATCAGTTGAAACTTAAACCCCTATGATGCCGTGCACTATCAAAAGCACTAGAGGTTGTGATAACCTCGTAGATGATTCCAACTTCATTTACAGGCAAGAAAGAGGATATGGAGGCAAGGTTTATTGGAAGTGTGTTGAAAAAAAAAATGCAAAGCAAGAGTACATACAAGACGGAATATTGAAGAGATTTCAATCTGTAAAACTGTAAGTGAGCATACCTATCAAGCGAACCCAAGTAAACATAAAATGCAAAAAACAATTGCACATATGAAAGAAAATGCACTGAAATACCAGCTAGCTTCAAGATCTTTGATTGGTGCTGCATGCGAAGAATTAGAAAATGCAGGACGCTCTCTTATGCCATCAACTTCAAATTTGTCAAGAAACATAAGAAGACGGAGACAAAAAAAAGAAAAGGCTCCTCCTATTCAAAGAACAAGAATCCGAATAAGACTAAGGAATCTTACAATACGTTTTTTTTCAAAAGGTTAAAGATTTACTAGTGTCCCTAAAACCTGAAAATCTAATGATTGATTTCGAACTAGCAAGTTTTTTCAAGTTTTTCTGACATTTTCCCTTTTGCAAATGTAACAGGCTGTTATTTTCATTTCTGTAAGAATGTTTACAGAAAAGTGACAGATATTGGGCTTAAGGCTTGATATCAAAGTGATTGTGCTTTTAATACAAATGTAAAGTGTCTTATGGCACTTGCATTCATACCGCCTTCAGACATCATTGATGCATTTATAGAGTTGGTTGAAGACGATGACTTACCACAAGAACTAGTTGCATATTTTGAAACTCATTACATTGGGGGAGAGAAAGGGAGGGGACCTCGTCGTCGAAGAGTTTCTCCAACTTTTCCTATCGAACTTTGGAATGTTCATCAAAGAACCCTAGATCAGATGGCTAATACCAACAATGGAGAAGAAGAGTTCCATAATGTGCTTTAAGCATCTGTGACCAATACGCATCCAAATTTATGGAAACTCATAAATGTATTGAAAAATGAAGAATATCTTTCTAAAAAGAAGATAATGTTCATAAGCGCATACTAAGTATTGTCAGAGGTTATGATCAAAATGTAAAAAAAACATTATATACGAGCAATTGCTATGAACTTCATGATTTTTAGCTTTGAATTTTTTTTAAGAACACTTTTTAAATAGTGTGTGGTCTTCATTTTTTTTTATTCTTTTCTTATATATAATTATAATTAAATGAATACATGAAAATCAATGAAGAGTGATAAATATACTTGAAGATAACTATATGAATATAGTTACATTGATTTCTAAAAGAAATAAGCTAAAAACTATAATATTCATTTTACGGCGAAATATCCTTACAGCAAAATATCCGTACGGCAAGTTTTCTTACGGCAAAATGTCTTACAATCAATTGTCCTACGGCAAATTTGTTTACGGTGAATTGTCCTAGCTCCGGAAACAAGGGCCTCGTGATTAACACGGTCAAAGGCAGCACTAAAATCAAAGCCAATCATACAAATTTCCTGACCTCGATCAAGTGATTTCTGTATGGCATTGGAGATTGTACCAGGGTCATTACATGCTCCAAGGCCTTTACGAAAACCAAATTGTAAACTAGGGAATAGAAGATTACCTTCAGCAAATATATTAAGACATTTTGCCAGAGGATATTGAAAAACTTTAGATAATATTGGAGTTATGGAAATTGGGCGGTAATCAGTTGGACTTGCGCTACCAAACCACATTTACAAAGAGGACTAACATTACCAATTCTCCAACAAGAGCTAAAAGCTCCTCTTCTTGCTAACTTACTCAAAATAACAAATAAATTTGGAGCTAAGAAATCTGCAGTCTTTGTAAAAAAAAAAAAGGAAAAAGACCATTTTTGTCTACGCCTCCATAACCATCAAGGTCCATCAACAGAGCTTTAATTTCATGAGATTGAAAAGCTAAACTAGTTAGTTTAGCCTCAAGAAAACAGGAATGAGGAAGCTCAAGTTTATCATTACTCTATTAACTATCAGAAACGTCAACCAAAAGGGTTGCCTTTTCTTTTGGACAGTGAGTGACTAAGCCATCAGGTTTAAGTAAAGGAGGAAATGATGCATCTACACCAAATAGTGCAGATTTAAGGGTAGACCACAATTTATGTTCCTGGGTTGTACCAGAAAGTGTTTCTCTTATAGTTGAACTGTATTCCTTTTCAGTTGAGGCATAAACTTTCCGAGCAAAAGTTCTAAGTTGAATATAGTTATTCCAGGTCAAATCTGATCTGTTACCGTTCCAAATATGATAGGCCTCCTGCTTCTCCAAATAAGCACGTCTAAAATTACCATTGAACCACGGTGTGTCCTTCACTCGGTACCTTAGCACACGAGAAGGGATACGCCCATCAGTAATGTTGACTAGCCTCTTATTCAAATGAACAACAGGATCAACACTACTATATAATTGTGACCAATTCAAGCACAAAAGATCAGGCAAATACCCATTCCAGTCTGATTGAGATATCATATAAATTTTACAAGAGTATTATTCATCAGGGAAAGGCTGCTCAGTCTTCACTACTAATAAAATCAAGGCATGATCAGATATACTGACTGGAGAACCAACCTTACTAGTTACAACGTCAGGAGAGTCAGTGTATATGAGGTCCAAGCAATTACCAGACCACCGAGTAGCTTCACTTATGATTTGCTCACAGCCTGATTCAGAGGCAAAGTCTAAAGCTCTTAAGCCATGGCGATCGGTAGGAGAGATAGAACTTAACCACTCACTATGGTGAGCATTAAAATCACCAACAAAGACAAAAGAAACCTCTCTATCATCTTCTTGTATCTTACCCATAATGGTAAGAAGACAATCAAAGCTAGAATCATCCATGTTTGGATTCCTTAGATCAACCGCATATCAAAGTTGTTATGCCTGCCACGAATCTTTATTACCTGAATCTCATGACATCCACATTCATGGCAGGACTTATGAGAAGCAGGGTACTCAGTCCTAGTATACACCGCCATTCCCCTCGCCCTAGGGATGGCATCACGTTTCAACAATTTTAGCTTCTCAAAACCAGTTATAAGGAGCTCAGATGAGTGCCTCATATTAAAAACAAAAGTTTCTAAGCACAAAAGAATATCAAACTGTCTGGACGCAACTGCAAGGTCTTGAATATTCGCATGAGGACCACGAATATTGCTATAGAGAAGATGACATTGACGAAATCTACGACGGACTGGTCCCGGGTTTTGCTCAATGTCTCCAGACAGCATAAGAGTTAATAGTAATAAAAAAGAGACATCATACTTGAAATCTAGATTAAAAAGAATTATAACAAAAAAAATATGTACACAGTTATAAATATAGTGATTGATCAAACCCAAAGACTATAGTAAAAAGTCGGAAAAACTGGTCAACATGGAGGAGCCAATACATACTGCAAGGCTAAGTACCTTCTAGGATAGCGACTTCAACTAAAGGGAGGAGAGTAAGGATTGTTTTGAGAAGAAAAAGAATCTGATAAGGAAAAGACAACCTCTGGATAAACCACCAGGCATCCATGACCCTTCTATTAAGCCTGCCCAACGCACCATTTAAAATAAACAAGAGGAAGAGAAAAAAAAAAATAAGATAGAATGGTGTGCCCACGTGTACCCTCAAGCAAGAGAACTCTAACCCAAGACAGTGGAAAACCATGGTACAGAGGCTATGGCACTACCCACGACTGAAGAACAATGGTTTAATTTTGGAGTGTCCTCCTCCTAGAAGAGCTGCTTACCATAGCAAGAGGAGTGTACATTGAACAATTGCAGTACAGTAATTAACCCCTTGGGTGAGGGAGTGTTTTGTTATCACATTGTTGTCAGGTGTATGATGACAGACGAGAATCTTTAAAGAAAAGGCCAGACTATTCGGTGTACGTATAGGCAAAAAAAAAAAAAAAAAAAATAAGCCGTAACCAGAGAGAGGGATCCAATGCATTACTGTCTGGCTAGTCATAAGATCCAATAACTCTCTAGTGGTAGTATTTCAACGGGTACCCTGGCCAACCTACTACTTGCAAAATGAAGTGACTCCCAGAATACTTAAGATATTATTTTGTAGAATATGGCATAAATAAGAAAAACCTGATATATGGGAGTTAAGAGTGTTGGTGAAAATGCCAAAAAATTGAAACTTTACAAAGGCATCGCACTTACCTCACTTGTCATGAAAATATATAGTATGCTTATTCTATAGAGACTAGAGAGAAAAATTGATGGAAAGATGAGAGATGAATAATCAGGATTTCGAAAAAGTAAAAGTTGTACTGACCAAATTTTCATCTTAACACATATTGTACAGAAATGCGTAGGATATAGGAATCCTCTTTTGATGGCATTTGTGCACTATGAAATAATCTTTGTCAGTGTGCACCGGACAATTTTCTGGAGAGTCATGCCTTATTATAGAATTCTTCTGAAATATGTAAGTTTGAATAAGCCTGTTTATGAGTATAGCAAGTACAAAGTTAGTGTTAGCAGACTCCTATCAAATAAATTTCCAGTGAACAGTGGAATGCTTGAAGAGAATGTGTTGTCACCTATGTTGTTCATCCTCCTCATGAATTCTCTAATGCATAAAACAATTGTAGATGGTGAAGAATTATTGGACTTAATTGGTAATATGAAATTACTGGACCAAAAGTATGCTGATGATGCTGTCCTTATTAGCAGAACACCACAAGATTTGCAATGCTTGCTTGCTAGAATACATGAAATATCACAGGAGGTTGGGTTTAAGAAGAAAGACAGATATGTTGAGAACGGAATATGCAATGGAAGATGAAAAATCATCGGAAGGAGAAAGGATTAATGAGGTAGAATCATCTCAGAACAATAATCTCCAATACATGGTTATAAGAATTGGTGAACCAAAGAATGACTAGGTTAAGTAAAATTTTCAAATCAAATCGCCTAAAATTACATACAGCAATCAGACTTTAATC
>NC_090748.1:21784372-21786872 GCF_036898095.1 Palaemon carinicauda | reverse complement strand
CGACCAAATGCCAAATCCCTACAGACATAACTTATGTCAAAGCACGTATCATTAATGACATCCTTCAGTTCTTGCTGAATAAAAACATCATAACAGAGGACAATGAAGATGTAGAAGAACTAAGAACCCTTACATGTTCCTTTTCTAATGTCGATCCTGAAGTGGAAAAACTGAAACTTCAGTTAAAAGTTCTTGAAGTGGAGGAAAAGAGAGAACAAGAAATAAGACTCACGGAACAAGAAAGAAGACGAGAAGAATTTGAACATCAGAAAAAGCTCAATGAGTTGGAACTCAAAAAGACTGGAGAATTCAGCCTTTATCAGGCTGAAGGCTAAAGAGGATGAAGAAAAACTTCCCACGAGATTCGATGTGACTAAAGCTAGCAGATTAGTTCCTGAATTCAACGATAAGGATCCAGAGGTTTTCTTTCAAATATTTGAAGACATAACAATGTCATTAAATTGGCCGCCTAATTTCTGGACAATATTCCTGCGCAACCACTTGAAAGGTAAAGCTGCATATGTTGCATCGCAATTAATTGAGGTTAAAGACTATAAAGACCTTAAAGAGACCCATGCATATGCCATTACTGTGGAAGGCTACAGGCAAACTTTTAGAAACTCTTTCAAGACTCAATCTCAGACTTTTGTAGAATTCTGTTATATAGAGGTAAAACAGTTTAACAAATGGTTGGAGAGAGCTGGTGTTCATGATTTAGACTCTCTTAAAAATCTGATTTTGTTGGAGGAATTTTTGCGTAAAGTTCCCTCTAATAATGCCACTTATTTACATTTTAAAGGTGAAATTCAAGTGCTAAAAGCAGCTAGCTTAGCTGACGACTATTATCTAATTCACAAGAATAGTAAAGATTCTTCAAAGATTGTCTCATCGCCTAAATCTCATCAGGTTAGTTGTGCTTATTGCAAAAAAGATGGACACTCCATAGAAAATTGTCCCAGTCCAAAATGTCAGAAGTCAGAGGTAAGCACTGATGGTAAGTCCAAGAAAACTAAAGGTGCAGTGACATGTCATGCTTTTGTTCATTCACAGGATCTGGAACCATTTAATGAATTCATGTGTGAGGCTTCACTTAATGATTCATCTGTCACAGCTCTGAGAGACTCTGCTTCATCCCAGATAATAATTTCGGCTGCCAGTCAAGACAACTTAAAATACACAAAAGAGTACATAGCAGTAAGTGACCTAACCACAACTACTCTTCTACCCAAGGCTGAGGTGGATATTGCTTGTCCTTATTTTACAGGTAAGGCAAAATTTGCTGTCTTAGATAAACCATTACCTTGTTACCCTATTCAGATGATTATTGGTAATGATCTTGCAGGATCCTCTGTACTTAAACCTAAATTGATTGTAACAACACCTGAGGTAGTAATCAAAGATGAGCTCTCCAAAAAGCCAGGTAAAATCTCCCAAGTAATCATTAGATCATCTAGTAAAACGCCCAGCACTAATTTTCCTCCCAAGGTAAAGAATGACAGAATAACAGAGGCTCTGGATTTAGTTGATATAAATAAGGACCAGTTTGCTGTACTCCAACAGAAGGATTCAAGTTTGAAAGCACTCTGGGATAAAGTAGTGGATCCTACTGACAACCCTAAAACTCCTTACTTTTATGTGGAGAAAAATATTTTATTTCGCCATTACAAGTCTCCCAAAGCTCCAACAACTAACTCTTAGCATGACTGTTTTCAGGTTGTTTTTCCAGAGCCCTTAAGGAAACCCGTGCTCGACCTCGCTCATTCTACAGAATCCCATCTTGGAGTGAATAAAACCTACAAAAGGTTGAATGAGGATTTTTATTGGCCAGAAACGAGAAAGAACATAAAGGAGTTCATTGCTTCCTGTCACCACTGTCAGATCACTGGTAAGCCTAATGAGAAAATACCTCCAGAACCCCTTTAAAGCATTCCAGTACCTAAATCACCATTCGGTAAGGTAATTATTGATTGTGTTGGGCCCTTGCCAAAGACTCGCAAGAGTAATGAATACATTTTGACTGTCCTCTGCCCTACCACTAGGTATCCCTTAGCCTTTCCCATTAAAAATATCTGTGCTAAAACCATAGTTGGACAATTGTTGAAAACCTTTACTTTGTTAGGTTTCCCGAGAGAACTACAGTGTGATCAAGGTACCAATTTTACTAGAAATCTTTTCAAGCAAGCTATGTATCAATTTAATATCCATAATGTTTACTCTTCTGCTTATCACCCGCAGACTAATGGTGCCTTGGAGAGAATGCACCAGACTTTAAAAATTTTGTTACGGAAGTATATCAGTGAAACATCACAGCACTGGGATGAGGACCTCGATCTCCTCATGTATGTACTCAGATGTACACCTCATGATTCCACAGGGGTATCCCTATTTGAACTCATGTTCGGTCGAAAACCAAGAACGATATTAAGTTCGGTAAAGGAGAATATTTTTCAGAGGAAGCCAGAAGAAACTACAAATATTTATCAGTATTTAAAAGAATTAA
>NC_090748.1:21764372-21779372 GCF_036898095.1 Palaemon carinicauda | reverse complement strand
AACTAATGATGATGTCTGACAATTTTTATTCGTAACGTTGAAGTAGGAAATAATGTTAAGTATTGTAGTTTTGACTTTTGAAATACTGCAGAAATAATGGGGATGAGTAACCTAAAATTTATTCAAGGCAGTATTTCAGATAATAAGAAACATACATACCACATTTTATCATACGTAAAATTATGGTAAAAAGTGTTATAGGTCACATAAATACCAGAGTCAATGCAAAAACCATAATAATAAAAACAATATAATAATAATATAAGGAGTATAATTATAATAATAGTAATAATAGTAAAAAGAGTAAAGGAATGATAATAATCATATCAATATTATTATTATAATTTTATATTGATATCAAAATTATAATAATAATAATAATAATAATAATAATAATAATAATAATAATAATAATAATAACAGTAAAATTAAATGAGATTATGGAAAGCAGTCAGCGAGAGACAGGGGGGGGGGAGAAAGAATTCGCCTGGCGAGAGAGAGGGAGGACTTGTCTCAGTTGTCGTGCCTAGTGACGTCACATTAATAACGGCTATCCGAGAGAAAGCTGTACATGAGTTGACAAAGAGCAATTTCATATATATATATATATATATATATATATATATATATATATATATATATATATATATATATATATATATATATATATATATATATATATATATATATATATATATATATATATATAAGATTAATTGAATTATTATACTTAAAGAAGTTACTAAAGTCTACTAAGTAGTATGTCAAAAGGCTTCGTCTCTGTTTTAACCATCTTTCAGTGCAAACCACCACGTAGGTATATGCTATTTAGAATCATTGTCAAAACGAAATAAAATAATGTAAGTGTCATTCTTGAATAGTTGTGGTTCTTTCACCATAGTTATGACATGCAACAGAGACGTACATAGCCGCGTATTTGTATGGTAAACCGCCGCCTTTTTATAAGCATCTACCGGCGTTTTTCTTTCAAGTCAGAGTTGGCGGTATATATACATGTTGGGGACCACTGTCTATGCTTGCATAGATGGACAGTTAGTGTTCTTACCTTGGTTAGCAGTTAACAGGTGAAATACAGTGTAGATATTATAATCCCGATGACGCTAATTGGAGCAATTTATCTTCACTGCAGAGCACATAAGAGTCCAGACGCCACTGACATTTCCCGCCAAATTCTGGGCCTCTTGAAGAATCTCCAGACGACAACAATACAAATTGCCAAGTACCGCATTTTGTAGGAACTTGCTTCAAAACTATCTATAACTCAAAACCAATATGTTGTTCGTAACTTTTTTGGTGCATTACACTATCAATGTAACAATATGGTGATTTAATACAGAGTAAAAGTTCATTTCATGACATGATCACACAAACTTACCAAGCCCATTTTAAGACAAAGTACAATAGAGGGTATATTATTCACAAAAAATACCCTGCCTCCTGGTGTTGAGGGGTATATTTGAGCCTTAGGGTGTTTTACATGTATTTAAACCCCAGCTCAATCGTTAAACCCTTTCTGTACCTTGAACTTTTTACAGTGTAGTAATTATTCCATTGATTAAAGATGCAAATATATTGCAGTGCTGGGTCTTAGTAGGATGAAAAATATTAATAACGATTTCATTGAGGTAAGTAATATTTATGGTACCATGGGTTACGATAATAGCAAAATACGACTGATATATTTTTCTGTTAGATATAATTAAAATGTAAATATTTTCGTTGAAATATCTTCAAAAAGGTACTATAACCTCATATACACACATTATATAATTAACGTTTACCTATCATGAATAGAAGCTTACAAAAAATCATTGGTATATAAGATGTTTGATATGTAGTATATCATTACTAAGATTAAGGAAGCCTTTATTAGTTTATAAGGATAATTAACAACAGATGGGTTGATACTATCCTTGAACCAAATAAAATAACATCATTACCGCGTCACTTATTTTCTGATCATTTATTGCAGTACCCGATATAAGTATCGTTTGAAGACCCTTCACTCTTAAATCAATGAACGTTTCATTAACTACTGATATAGCAAAAACAATATTCAATTAGAAGAGCATGTATGGCCTCTGGTTATTGATCTAAACTACCGAAATAAAATCGGTGAAATAGCGTCACTAATGTTGAATATTCAGGAAGAGAATCAATAGGAAATAATATTAAGGCACGTAATAAGGTGCAAGATTTGCTTATAATTCTGAGCATTGGATAGTCCACTTGTTTTAGACTCTTATCTATGATAAATATTTTAATGTAAGCTTTATCCTAACAGACACCCTACATAAAAGAAATCCCTTAGTTTAACTTCATCCTTCAGAAGTGGAATCATCCTTTGATCAAGATGAAGGGGATGTAAATTAATGAAATATCAGGATTAATAACGATATTAAAATTACGCCAGAAAAAAATACAGAAAAGGCCTGGATATCATTCACGAATGAGATACTTACTGCATAATTTTCCGGTGTAATCATTTCAACGATACTGAAATAAGGGATAGGAATAATCTAAGGATAGTCGCAGGAATTGTGTCACAGTTTCGGCTGTACCATATTTTTCTTTTTGGAAATTCATTCTTGAGAAAGGCATGAAAAGCGGAAATCACACCTGAGATGAGATATGATGGACAGGTGAAAAGGAAAAGAATGCAGAGAAAATGTTGGTTAAAAAAAAAATTCAGCTACATGAAAATCATAATAATAATATTGAAACCTTACAAGGTAAGAAGGGGCAGGGGAATTCTAGCAGGAGAGCTGTATGAAACATGGCGTTCTTGAATAATGTTTAAAGATACAATCGGATAAAGGGCAATATTGTAAGGTAGCTCTTGGGTACTAACTGAAAGTTGAGGTGAATGGAAGTGACTTTATTCAACAAGATAAAAAGCTTATTTATAATCGTTTGAGGGCAACACTGCCATCCCTGAGGTTTTGATAAGTTACCATAGCATTACAAAGACTAAAACAGCAGTAATTGATTGTGTATGCACCAAAAAGGTTGGGAACCTGATAATACCCATTCAAGAGATCGAGAGTTGAGAACACCTTTGCTTTTCGCAAGTAGAATGTAACGTCGTTGATAATGGGGAAGGGGTCGTGATCTGGGTGTCTGCAGTTTTAGACATCTTTAATCCTCCCAAGAGTGTAGGGAGCTCTCCCTGCATAAGAGTGACGACCACAGTCTTAAGGTCCTTCGGTATAGGACCACTTCTTCCATTTCAATGAACATTCGTTTAGCGGCTCCAAAACGATTTGGTACTACATGCCTGAATCTGATAAACACCGTGGGCCCTGTCATTTTGATATGGTGATATATACTGTGTTTGGCTTGAACTGCGGACGTCTAGCAAAGTTTTGGATGGAAGACTTCTGGATACGACATGAGGAAGGGGTCATAGGCATCCATGAGTGGGCTAATGTGAGTGCAAAGTCGGAGAGGACGTGTTCAAGAAATGTCAACAAGCGTCAGTCTGCATTGACTAAGTATTGATGTGCCACATCGACCAATAAATGGAAATAGGCAAGAAAATCCTAACTGAGTAATGGTAATTTTATGTCGGCTACAAGCAACTACCATAGATATTTAGCCCTCACAAACGATAGTGTGAGTGTCTTGTACCCTCGACTGGGGATCTCTGATCCTTTAGGCCTCTACCAGGGGGACGTCAGTTTTGTCCTGGAATGTGAAATTGGTAGAAGGGAATGGCAATCCCCAGCATCTACCAAAAACCGCACATTAGTACTTGCATCATATAAAAAGAAAGGAAGAGTGAGAGGGAAAATCCTTTATCACTAACAGCCTAGTGAGAGGATCACCTCATCGGCAGTTATAACAGCAAGTAACTGAAATCTTCGGCCCTAATCCCGAAGATTTTTTCGATTGTTTAGCGAGTTTATAAATTGAATTGTATCTTGACACTTTCATTTTTTTCTTGTTTATTGAGACAACACCTTTAAACCAAGCACCGTTCGACAGCTGAAGGCTACTATCGTGTGTCTGCGATGGCAGCCAGGGGTTGTTCCCCTATCCCTACCTCATCCCCTCGAACCAGAGTGGAGAAGGGAAGGATCAAAATGCCAAGATGTCTCACCTCGAGGAGTCACAAGAACGTACCAAAGTCACCTGCAACTGAACCAATCCCAGGAACCTCGAGAGACTATCAAGGAGAGACCTCAAATCACTCACCAGTAGCTGAAGAAGAAGTGGACGAAAACGAGGAACACCAGGACACCGAGAACAACCCCACTCAACAGCCACCTTCACAGCAAACCACAGAGTGCAGCTCAAATACCACGAAGTTTAAGCTTACCCCAGGACCCAGCATGACATCCTATGCTGCTGTTGTCGCCATGGAAGCCAGCAACCCACACCTGAACATGACTATATGTTCCAACCGCAGGGACAGCTAGTCATTACAGCTAAAGATCAGCCCACCAGGACCTTCCTTGAGCAGCAGGATAATGTGCTCAAGCTCGACCTCAATGAACGGCCCACCACTATCTTCATAGTGTAGGACCTTGACTTGCCACTTGAGCCTGTGCTCCGACATCCTTCCATCATCACTGCCAAGAGATGTGAGGGGAAGGCCGGAGGGAGATCCCACAAGCTGGAGGCAGTCTTCAAAGGACCTCGTCCTCCACAGCTCTCCTTCGGCCACTGGGGTACCTTCTGCACCGAGGAGTACTTCAAAGAACTGCTAAGAAGCTTCCGATTTCAGAAGTTCGACCATCATAAGAGCCGCTGCACAGGTCCAGAGATCTGTGGAGTTTGCAGCAGCAGAGAGCACCCTACCACCCACTGCATTGCCAGGCACAAGGCAGAACACAAAACTACCGCCCACTGCCCAAACTGCAAAGGGTCTCACCATGCGTGGCATGATTGATCCCTATCGCCCTCAGCGGATCGCAGACTGTCAGGGAGCAGATCGCCACTACAACCTCCACCCACGTCAGCCACGTCGAATGTAGCGACCTTCAATCAACCACGACCCTCCACCAACCAACCACACCTCGCAACCAAATCCAAATCCTTCCAGACATTCCATTCCTGAACTTCCTTCTCCTCCATGTCTCCCTCAAGCACCTAAACCTCAACGTCCTCCTAGACCTCCTCAAAAATCAAAAAGATCCCCATTGTGCACTCCTACCACTCCCTCACCTCTAAAATTCACCTCTCCTTCCACTGTCCTACAGCCCAAAAACCCTCCTCATCCTCCTCCGCTCCTGTAACTCACACACCCAGCTCTTTTCACTCCTTGTGAGAATTTCCCAGTCTACCTAGTCCCGCTATCAGATGCCAATCAAGCGCCTCACGCCCCACCAAACCCCCTCTAACCGTCGACAGTAATGCATATGACTTTTCTGCTCGCACTATGGATGCTCTTCTAGCAGCCATCAGTAATATTCTTCACAACTTCTTGCGATCCCGTAAAATTAAATACACCCAGGAGTCTCTTGATTACTTAGTCTTTGACAATGCCGCCCTTGAACTTAAAGCTCAGTTCCTGCTAACGATCCAAATACAACCAATCATAACAACCAAAACACCCAAGTTAAAGTGTTCCAATGGAACGTTTGCGGACTTCGAAACAAGTTTGCATTCCTCCAATCTCAAACTTCAGTGCAAAATCCTAACATAATTGTGCTGCAAGAAACTTTGCTTAATGAGAACAATCCATTTGCGTTCTCATGATACAAAGTGTACACAACGTATCTATCCCCAACAACAAGAGGACTAACCACCCTTGTCAAAAGCAGCATCCCCTCCAAAATAGTACCTCGCATAGACTGTAGGACAGAGGCAAAGACTCTTAGTGTCCAGATATCTCTGCTAGCTACAACTCTCACAGTCAACAACATCTACAAGTCCCCAGCAAAAAGCATCAATGTGGAAGTGCTCTTCGCCGCAGCCTCCGAAGAAGACTCAATAATGGCAGGCGACTTCAACGCCCACCACCAGTTCCTGAACTCAATATCAGAAACAAATTAAACAGGCAGACACCTGCATACCCTATTGCAAGAATATCCTGATGTAGCACTGCTCAACAACGTCACAGAAGCCACCCATCTAAAAGGAGGTCGCCTAGATCTTATCTTCCTCTCTAGTGCCATACAAAAAGGCACTAAATGGCAGCTGCATCCTGTACTAACGAGTGATCACCTTGCCATTAAAGTCAAACTCGAATTGGAAAAATACGCCTCTCCTCCTCCACCCGCAAAAAGGTGGAACCCAGAGTTTGCTAACTGGGAAAAATTCGAAACAGCTATGTCAGAGTGGGGTCGGGAATACATCAAAAACCCTCACAATGATGTTTCCACCCTATCACTCGACTTCAAAAAACAACTAGAGGCAGCCGCCAGTGTTTCCATGACTCAAAAAAAAAGAACTCCGAGAAGAAACACGCCGATGCATGGTGCTATAACAGTCACATCAAAGAAATGAATGCTGGAATAAACAAAACCAGAAAACTTCTCAGAAGACACAGAACTGATGAGCTACATAACTTACTTGTGGAGATCATCAAACATTCTGTGCAAGTATCATTGGAAGTAAAAACAGGCATATGATACTCATGGTGCCATAAATTCAACTTCAGTACATCCCTAGCCAAGATATGGGGCTGGTTTAATAAAGTCTCTGGGAAGTATAATACACCCAGAGTCACACCCAGACCCACTAGCTGAAGCCAACAGGCATGCCAATAACTTTGCGGACAGAGTAAAAAGCACCAACCTACCTCTGCAAACTATAAACAGGCAAAGAACACTGCTCCCAATCAGGAACAACTTCATTGAAGCCGCCTGCAACATGGCAGATGATACTGACTGACCCTACACCATGGAGGAACTTAACACGGCGATCACAAAAGGCATGAAAGACACTGCCCCTGGAGCCGACCTCATCACATACAGCATGCTGAAGAACATGGGAAACCATACGAAATTGGTTTACTTGCACTTGATCAACAGGACACACACAGAAAGACTACGCCCAACCACATGGAACCAGCAGGACACTAAACCAATTCCAAAACCCAAAGGAACAAGACACCTACCGACCCATAGCTTTGATAAGCTGCACCGAGAAAGTAACTGAGAGAATGGTACTCAACAGATTGCAGTGGAAAATAGGCCAACTACATCACCGCCTATATGACTACAGGAGTGGCATAGGCACTCAAGAATGCATCACAGATGTCCTCGCAACTATTAATGACAAAAAAGCCTTTGTCATATTCCTCGAACTCGTGAAAGCTTTTGAGCTAGCCAGCTCACCAGCTATCCTCTTCAGACTTGTTGAAAAAAGAGTTAAAGGACACTTACTGGCCTGGAGTCGTAACTACACATTAAACCGAGAAGCCAGAGTCACCTTCCAAGGAAAAACCACCGATTTCATACCCCTAGAAAACGGAACACCACAAGGAGGCATTCTAAGCCCCTACCTTTTCAATCTACTTATGGAGAACTTAGCCACTTTAAACCTCCCAAATGGGGTAAAAACCTTCATATATGCCGACGACACATGCAATGTATGTCCACACAAAGCACACGCAAGAAATGCTACCCAAAAGGCACTAGACATGATCCAAGCCAAATGCAACGAACTTGGCCTTAAGATCAACACTAACAAAACCAAAGCCATGGCTATAAGACACCCACAAAACCCTTAGAATTCCACACTGAGCGGTGAAGCCATTGAATGGGTGAGTCAATTCATATACCTTGGGGTAATCATTAGCAAAACCTTATCACCAGCTAATGAAGTAACCCATCTCAGAGAAATGACAAAGATTCGTCTATCAGCCATGAGACGAATGACTTCCCTAAAACAAGGAGTATCAAACAACCTCCTAAGACTGTTTTATCTGCAAGCAATTCGATCCCACATTGATTATGCAGCACCCACACTTACTCCACTGACAGACACTCAAAAATCATCATTGGAAGTAGTTCAAAACAATGCCATGAGACTCATCAGTGGCTCTCTAATGTGGACAAGACTCTGCTTACTTAGAGCAGAAACCAACCTAATTCCCCTGTCAGCTAGGATTGACATTAGGAATAGCAACATCATTTTCAAGTCAATTATCGAAGACAGAAAAACCCCACTCAACAACAAGTTAAAAAAACTTCTACCCCTAGTGGAAGAACTAGACCGGCTAAACTCTCATGCAAAGAAACTAGTAGACACACTCAGAGGGATGCAAATGCAAAATGAGGCCCACAAAACCAAGGGACAACAAAAGCATGAGGGCTACAGCACTCCTACACCCTGGGCTCAGGGCCCCATCAAATACAACTTTACCATCCTACCAGCAGCAAGCAAAGACCTCTGCACACCAGAGCAACTCACTGAAAACTGTTTCTAACCCCGCCTCCACACTGCAAACTAAGCTAGCGGCTATTGCAAAAGTTCTAGAGCACTCTTCCAACCTACAAGATGGAAATACAATGATCCATACAGATTCCAGAGGAGCCATCCTGGCCCTCAGCAACAAAAAACCCACAGAGAATATTTACCTCATCACTGCAATTCAATTCCTAGCCTTAGTCCACCAAAGAAACAACAGGCAAGTAACCTTGAATTGGATTCCAAGCCATACCGGAATCTCTGGCAACGACGAGGCCGACCACCTAGCCAAATCGGCCTTAATATGCCAGACCATGAGCATAACTCTGCAACCTTCACTCAAAACCATCAAGACTCAAATGGCTGCCTACTGTAACATCCAAAAGACAAGTAATGTACGGCGAGCCTTCCTAGATGGATCAAGATCTGCAAAGTGGTATATTGAAGCTACAAACATATTACCATAACCAATTGCAAGACAAACACCCCACCAGGATGCAGTTATTACCTTCAGACTGCGACTGGGATATCTATGCAGCTGGCAAATTATCTTAGACAACGGCGAAGAACCAGCAACAAAGTATAGACCAATAAGACCATGCAACTACTGTAATCAAGACGCAGAAGAACCTCTACAACACTACCTACTGCAATGTCAGGAAACAAGCCTACTTCGGCAGGATCTCAACCCCAACAATCCTGCAACTGCAACAGCAATTGTCAAACACATAATTGACAATTTTGATAATCTCTCAGCCTTTCTCCGCAGTTACCCTCCACCGAGATAACATTGCAACCACGCCAATCGGCAACCTAAGCAATCATTTTATCCCCCCTTCAGCTTCTTTGTTGGGATCAGAACGATTGTTGGCGGTTGAGGGCAACAACTCTTACTCCTTATAAGGAGACAGTTTTGCCTTCCCGTCCCTTCTTCAACGTTGAAGATGGGGGCGGAGCCGTCGGCGGTCTTTTTGCTTTCCAGCATTTCTTTCACTTGCAATCTCTCTCCTTTTTATTCCATCTCCTTTGTTGGAGTCAGAACGATTGCTGGCTGCTGAAGGCAACAACTCATACTCCTTATAAGGAGACAGTTTTGCGTTACCGTCCCTTCTTCAACGTTGAAGATGGTGGCGGAGCCGTCGGCAGTAGTTTTGGTTTCCAGCATCTCTTTCACTTGCAATCTCTCTCTTTCAGTTCAGGTATCCCTCCCAACCACTTACTGATAGAAGTCTCAATAATTACAATTATAAGTAACTCTTTATTTTTATTTTTATTCTAGATTACAGGTACAGGAATGTTTATGCCATCCTTTCTCTACTACTCAAGCAGCTACAACTCCCTCCTTTCAGCTCCCTCTTACTCAGCTAAAATCTCAAACTATCCCTCCACCTTATTACTTAAGCTTAAACCACTATGAAGGTTTTTACTTTACCTATACCAACGTCTCCAACTAAAACTTTTCAACTCCCTCCCAAGCTCTCCTTGTTATTGGGACTTACTACTAAAACTCTTTTTCTGTAACTAATGACTGGAGCCAGTGGGCTCTTGGGAAGGACATCCCCTTCCCTCAGTCACTTACTTCCTTTCTCAATACAGGCATGTAACCATCGCCTGTAACCATCACAACCCTAAACCTATCCCAATATCCTAAAATAAAAGTTGCAGAATACCCCCCCATCCCAACCACCTATCCCAATAAATCCTACCAAAACACCTACGGCCTGCAAGATTGCAAGAACCCGTGTCTGGCCAAAAGGGCCAGGCAATCTTCAACAACAACAATAGAGAGAGAAGGCCACTCCCATAAGCGATGGCCTACTTACACATTTTGGGGCACCAATAATCGCCCACATATTTCTTCGTTACAGCCCCGAATCTGGAGTGGTATTAGCGTAACTGGGGCTTATGGGTGTCAGTAAGTGGCTGAAGAGGTCGTTGATTGGGGCTTGAACAATGGAAGTGATATCTGGGTGGAAGGCAGCTTTGTTCTTGCTTCAGCAGGTCAGGGGGTAACCGTCTGTATATTACGACATTCACGTCGGCTTAGGTCAGTGATGAATAGTTGTCCTCCTCATCAGGAGTGGAGGTGTTGGTGGAGGTTTTTAAGGTGGTGAAGTGGCAGTACATAAGTGCGTGGAATTTGATCATCATGTCCTTCATGTGAAAGGTATCAACATGGGAGATGGCAGTGCATACAGGTTCAGGTAGCTGCCATATTCACAGGGCATGAAGTATTTTCACTTCCCGAGGAAAGCTATCTGCGGTAGGTTGCATGTGAGCAATACTGGTCACTTTCCAGTGGGTGAGTGAGGCCTTTTGGTCCCCCAACAGCTGTTAAGGGATCTGAAAAAGCTTGGAAGCTGGCAATAGTGAGTACTGCTCCAAGAGGTATGTTTAGAAGGCGTCAAATGTTATTAGGGTGTCTCCTTGATCGCAAAGCCAATCGTAGATATCTGGGAAAGTATCCTCAGTGATCACCACGAGGACATAGTCTGCTTTGTTACATGAGCGAGTCACATCCTTGATGCAAAGCTGATCTTCGAAGTGCTAGAACAAGGCGAACGCTTCTCTTCTGGTTAATAGAGGTAGTTTCATCGAGGCAGGGTTGGGGGGCAAAGATCAGCATCGTAAAAACGGTAGGGTGCACCTGTGGGCAAAAAGCCGGTTAGGAGCTGATCCTTTTGTGATCACATGTTGTCGCAAGTTAGCTGTTAGGTACCGAAAGAAAGGCAAAGTGAATGTAAGTGACTTTATTCAACAAGGTAGCAAGCTTATATACAAACAGTTATGGGCAACAATGGCTTAAAAATTCCAACGATGTGAAACATGCAATGGCCAGCTTAAACATGTTTTTCGATTATCAGTGCAGAAGAAAGCGAGAAATAAAAAACACATGCAATAACATTACAATGTATGATATTGACTGTATATGAAACCCTTGCGGTACAGCATGAATAGTGATGAATTGGCTACTGCTGTTTCCTAAAACTCCAAGACATTGTTGCCATGGTAGATGTCGACAACATGCAATGCACTAACCTGATGATTTCAGAAACTTAGAAATTAAATATCATGAGGTGTTCCACTGTAACAAATATTCAATTTGCATTTTTATAAAGATTAGATGAAAAAACAATTAATCGATCATTCTAATAAACTAGGATTTGATCATGTTAGCCAATAAGGGTTTTGGACGTACAGTAATTCTAATGAGTAAACATTTAGCTTATCCTTGTAGTATAAATTGTGTTGTGGGGAATCATTCAAACCCATCTCTACATTCTCATAATTTACGAAAAGCTAGTGTTTACGAAGTTGGCAATGATGATCCAATTATGAGAAATGACTGCTATGAACAATTAAAGGGAAAGCTCGAGAAATGCCAATATTCTTTTCTTAATTTAACCCTAGAACCAGACATTCAAAAATTAGGATTGCTACAATAAAAAAATTACTCCTTAGGTGAATCCCTGTTACTATTGCAATGTATACTAATCATGCATATGCTGTAATATATAGTAATGAATAGTCCGCCAAAGTACTGTATTTCTACAATTCACAAGGAAAAGTAATGCACCAAAAACTGTATGGTTATATGCTTGTTTCAGTACTCAAGTTTCTTTTTCGTTAATTGATATATTTTTGGAAAAAGTTCATATTCTACTAAATTAAGGAAAAGGCTATAGCAGCATTCATTGGTATCTGCGTACTATAGAAGAGTTAGCTTCACAAAACCCTCTTACGTCTACTTGTGTATTTGCGAAGGCCTGTGAAACATACATATATCATGATCGTGTATATCTTTCAATATTTCCAAGACGACTCAAGTGTATGTCAACAATGGGTGTATATGAAAATATTCCTACATTAATATGCTTTTAGTGTGAAATTCGTGTATTCATGCATGCGTAAATGATATAACGTGGACTGACGTCATCTGTAAGACTTTGACAAAACCAAATCAGCATTACCATCATCACCAGAACTTCAATGTTTTAGGAATCAACAGACATTAATCCTACTTTAAAACTGAATCATTGAACTTTAAATTTGCTAACGTCAGAGAATTGACATTAAAACTGATTATCCGTTTGTTTATCTGTGTAGTAACGTACGTAATTTAAAACTAGATAAATTGGGACTGGAGATGATGTGGGTGACGTTTACATTACCAAGTACCTGAATAATGATTTGTTGGTAAATGCATCGTAGGCCAGAGGTGAACTATATTTAAACTCCCAGTGGGCGAAACTGACTCAGGTGATAGAGAACTTCGTTCCCTCCAGTTGAACAACAAATTAAAGCTGACCTCTCTTCATAATGCATGAAAACAAATTGTGATTTCCTTTTCAAGAAAAGAAATTGGTGTTAATTTCACACGTACGGTATTTTTGCCACGATTATTATTTTTCCATTGCAATGACTATTTTGTTTTTGAATTTGAAAGGGCACGCAATTGCTATCTTTCTGTTATAGTGGAAGTATACTCCTCAATACCTCGCTCAGGCATCTGTGATATAGAGGAATAGCTGTCAACAATCGTTACTCCGCTGAGTTCTACATCCTTCTTTGTTTCTTTTTGCCCGCCCCGAAATACGTTAGTTTTGTGTTACCTCGGGCGTCATTCGTTAGCCTACTTGTCCCTTCGGATTTTTTCGAAATCCCTTTTGTTAATTCTGGATATCGTGCTTTCGTTATCCGTCCAGCCTCATTTTATTCTTGGACATCAACGTAAAAGCCATCCTCACCCATCAAATCCTTTATGGGTATCGCGCTTTCGTTATCGGTCTAATCACTTAATGATCACTAGATAAACTTAAGCCATCCTGGCCCATCACTTCATTTTGAACGCTCGTGTTGCGGTTATTAGTCTCGCCTACACTATGTTTTGTGTTAAAACGGACGTAAACTCGTACACGATAATTGAAGTACCTGATTATTAACAACCTAATTAATTGGTTTGTGCTACAAATTCTTTACTTTGTGTACCGTAACTTAATCAGCACGTTCAGGATAAGTTTGAATTGTAATATCAAACTTTCTTACCTTAATAACAATCATGCCTTTCGATCTAGAGAAATTCTTAGCTACTCCTGGAGAGGAATTGTTAACCTTGCATTTGGCTAAAAAACAGGAACTTCTCACGGTTGCGACCAAATGCCAAATCCCTACAGACATAACTTATGTCAAAGCACGTATCATTAATGACATCCTTCAGTTCTTGCTGAATAAAAACATCATAACAGAGGACAATGAAGATGTAGAAGAACTAAGAACCCTTACAGGTTCCTTTTCTAATGTCGATCCTGAAGTGGAAATACTGAAACTTCAGTTAAAAGTTCTTGAAGTGGAGGAAAAGAGAGAACAAGAAATAAGACTCACGGAACAAGAAAGAAGACGAGAAGAATTTGAACATCAGAAAAAGCTCAATGAGTTGGAACTCAAAAAACTGGAGAATTCAGCCTTTATCAGGCTGAAGGCTAAAGAGGATGAAGAAAAACTTCCCACGAGATTCGATGTGACTAAAGCTAGCAGATTAGTTCCTGAATTCAACGATAAGGATCCAGAGGTTTTCTTTCAAATATTTGAAGACATAACAATGTCATTATATTGGCTGCCTAATTTCTGGACAATATTCCTGCGCAACCACTTGAAAGGTAAAGCTGCATATGTTGCATCGCAATTAATTGAGGTTAAAGACTATAAAGACCTTAAAGAGACCCATGCATATGCCATTACTGTGGAAGGCTACAGGCAAACTTTTAGAAACTCTTTCAAGACTCAATCTCAGACTTTTGTAGAATTCTGTTATATAGAGGTAAAACAGTTTAACAAATGGTTGGAGAGAGCTGGTGTTCATGATTTAGACTCTCTTAAAAATCTGATTTTGTTGGAGGAATTTTTGCGTAAAGTTCCCTCTAATAATGCCACTTATTTACATTTTAAAGGTGAAATTCAAGTGCTAAAAGCAGCTAGCTTAGCTGACGACTATTATCTAATTCACAAGAATAGTAAAGATTCTTCAAAGATTGTCTCATCGCCTAAATCTCATCAGGTTAGTTGTGCTTATTGCAAAAAAGATGGACACTCCATAGAAAATTGTCCCAGTCCAAAATGTCAGAAGTCAGAGGTAAGCACTGATGGTAAGTCCAAGAAAACTAAAGGTGCAGTGACATGTCATGCTTTTGTTCATTCACAGGATCTGGAACCATTTAATGAATTCATGTGTGAGGCTTCACTTAATGATTCATCTGTCACAGCTCTGAGAGACTCTGCTTCATCCCAGATAATAATTTCGGCTGCCAGTCAAGACAACTTAAAATACACAAAAGAGTACATAGCAGTAAGTGACCTAACCACAACTACTCTTCTACCCAAGGCTGAGGTGGATATTGCTTGTCCTTATTTTACAGGTAAGGCAAAATTTGCTGTCTTAGATAAACCATTACCTTGTTACCCTATTCAGATGATTATTGGTAATTATCTTGCAGGATCCTCTGTACTTAAACCTAAATTGATTGTAACAACACCTGAGGTAGTAATCAAAGATGAGCTCTCCAAAAAGCCAGGTAAAATCTCCCAAGTAATCACTAGATCATCTAGTAAAACGCCCAGCAC
>NC_090748.1:21741872-21759372 GCF_036898095.1 Palaemon carinicauda | reverse complement strand
AAGGAAAAAATATCATGCATAAATATCTAACTGTCTGCTACCTCAGGTCAAACTGATTAGGAAATCATTGGCGTCAGTGTTTGCTTACAGACTACTCGTAATCGTAAAGTTATTAACGTTTAGCTGAATACGTTGTTTATGGTTTTTTCCTCATAGACAGCTTGACGCTCACGCTCTCTCTCTCTCTCTCTCTCTCTCTCTCTCTCTCTCTCTCTCTCTCTCTCTCTCTCTCTCTCTCTCTCTCTCTCATAATTAAGTACTAATGATAATTTCTTACTTATTTTCCCCGGTGTTAGTAATAATGATTTTTTAGACTATCACAGCCTGAATGCAAAACTAATGATGATGTCTGACAATTTTTATTCGTAACGTTGAAGTAGGAAATAATGTTAAGTATTGTAGTTTTGACTTTTGAAATACTGCAGAAATAATGGGGATGAGTAACCTAAAATTTATTCAAGGCAGTATTTCAGATAATAAGAAACATACATACCACATTTTATCATACGTAAAATTATGGTAAAAAGTGTTATAGGTCACATAAATACCAGAGTCAATGCAAAAACCATAATAATAAAAACAATATAATAATAATATAAGGAGTATAATTATAATAATAGTAATAATAGTAAAAAGAGTAAAGGAATGATAATAATCATATCAATATTATTATTATCATTTTATATTGATATCAAAATTATAATAATAATAATAACAATAATAATAATAATAATAATAATAATAATAATAATAACAGTAAAATTAAATGAGATTATGGAAAGCAGTCAGCGAGAGACAGGGGGGGGGGAGAAAGAATTCGCCTGGCGAGAGAGAGGGAGGACTTGTGTCAGTTGTCGTGCCTATTGACGTCACATTAATAACGGCTATCCGAGAGAAAGCTGTACATGAGTTGACAAAGAGCAATTTCATATATATATATATATATATATATATATATATATATATATATATATATATATATATATATATATATATATATAAGATTAATTGAATTATTATACCTAAAGAAGTTACTAAAGTCTACTAAGTAGTATGTCAAAAGGCTTCGTCTCTGTTTTAACCATCTTTCAGTGCAAACCACCACGTAGGTATATGCTATTTAGAATCATTGTCAAAACGAAATAAAATAATGTAAGTGTCATTCTTGAATAGTTGTGGTTCTTTCACCATAGTTTTGACATGCAACAGAGACGTACATAGCCGCGTATTTGTATGGTAAACCGCCGCCTTTTTATAAGCATCTACCGGCGTTTTTCTTTCAAGTCAGAGTTGGCGGTATATATACATGTTGGGGACCACTGTCTATGCTTGCATAGATGGACAGTTAGTGTTCTTACCTTGGTTAGCAGTTAACAGGTGAAATACAGTGTAGATATTATAATCCCGATGACGCTAATTGGAGCAATTTATCTTCACTGCAGAGCACATAAGAGTCCAGACGCCACTGACATTTCCCGCCAAATTCTGGGCCTCTTGAAGAATCTCCAGACGACAACAATACAAATTGCCAAGTACCGCATTTTGTAGGAACTTGCTTCAAAACTATCTATAACTCAAAACCAATATGTTGTTCGTAACTTTTTTGGTGCATTACACTATCAATGTAACAATATGGTGATTTAATACAGAGTAAAAGTTCATTTCATGACATGATCACACAAACTTACCAAGCCCATTTTAAGACAAAGTACAATAGAGGGTATATTATTCACAAAAAATACCCTGCCTCCTGGTGTTGAGGGGTATATTTGAGCCTTAGGGTGTTTTACATGTATTTAAACCCCAGCTCAATCGTTATACCCTTTCTGTACCTTGAACTTTTTACAGTGTAGTAATTATTCCATTGATTAAAGATGCAAATATATTGCAGTGCTGGGTCTTAGTAGGATGAAAAATATTAATAACGATTTCATTGAGGTAAGTAATATTTATGGTACCATGGGTTACGATAATAGCAAAATACGACTGATATATTTTTCTGTTAGATATAATTAAAATGTAAATATTTTCGTTGAAATATCTTCAAAAAGGTACTATAACCTCATATACACACATTATATAATTAACGTTTACCTATCATGAATAGAAGCTTACAAAAAATCATTGGTATATAAGATGTTTGATATGTAGTATATCATTACTAAGATTAAGGAAGCCTTTATTAGTTTATAAGGATAATTAACAACAGATGGGTTGATACTATCCTTGAACCAAATAAAATAACATCATTACCGCGTCACTTATTTTCTGATCATTTATTGCAGTACCCGATATAAGTATCGTTTGAAGACCCTTCACTCTTAAATCAATGAACGTTTCATTAACTACTGATATAGCAAAAACAATATTCAATTAGAAGAGCATGTATGGCCTCTGGTTATTGATCTAAACTACCGAAATAAAATCGGTGAAATAGCGTCACTAATGTTGAATATTCAGGAAGAAAATCAATAGGAAATAATATTAAGGCACGTAATAAGGTGCAAGATTTGCTTATAATTCTGAGCACTGGATAGTCCACTTGTTTTAGACTCTTATCTATGATAAATATTTTAATGTAAGCTTTATCCTAACAGACACCCTACATAAAAGAAATCCCTTAGTTTAACTTCATCATTTAGAAGTGGAATCATCCTTTGATCAAGATGAAGGGGATGTAAATTAATGAAATATCAGGATTAATAACGATATTAAAATTACGCCAGAAAAAAATACAGAAAAGGCCTGGATATCATTCACGAATGAGATACTTACTGCATAATTTTCCGGTGTAATCATTTCAACGATACTGAAATAAGGGATAGGAATAATCGAAGGATAGTCGCAGGAATTGTGTCACAGTTTCGGCTGTACCATATTTTTCTTTTTGGAAATTCATTCTTGAGAAAGGCATGAAAAGCGGAAATCACACCTGAGATGAGATATGATGGACAGGTGAAAAGGAAAAGAATGCAGAGAAAATGTTGGTTAAAAAAAAAATTCAGCTACATGAAAATCATAATAATAATATTGAAACCTTACAAGGTAAGAAGGGGCAGGGGAATTCTAGCAGGAGAGCTGTATGAAACATGGCGTTCTTGAATAATGTTTAAAGATACAATCGGATAAAGGGCAATATTGTAAGGTAGCTCTTGGGTACTAACTGAAAGGTGAGGTGAATGGAAGTGACTTTATTCAACAAGATAAAAAGCTTATTTATAATCGTTTGAGGGCAACACTGCCATCCCTGAGGTTTTGATAAGTTACCATAGCATTACAAAGACTAAAACAGCAGTAATTGATTGTGTATGCACCAAAAAGGTTGGGAACCTGATAATACCCATTCAAGAGATCGAGAGTTGAGAACACCTTTGCTTTTCGCAAGTAGAATGTAACATCGTTGATAATGGGGAAGGGGTCGTGATCTGGGTGTCTGCAGTTTTAGACATCTTTAATCCTCCCAAGAGTGTAGGGAGCTCTCCCTGCATAAGAGTGACGACCACGGTCTTAAGGTCCTTCGGTATAGGACCACTTCTTCCATTTCAATGAACATTCGTTTAGCGGCTCCAAAACGATTTGGTACTACATGCCTGAATCTGATAAACACCGTGGGCCCTGTCATTTTGATATGGTGATATATACTGTGTTTGGCTTGAACTGCGGACGTCTAGCAAAGTTTTGGATGGAAGACTTCTGGATACGACATGAGGAAGGGGTCATAGGCATCCATGAGTGGGCTAATGTGAGTGCAAAGTCGGAGAGGACGTGTTCAAGAAATGTCAACAAGCGTCAGTCTGCATTGACTAAGTATTGATGTGCCACATCGACCAATAAATGGAAATAGGCAAGAAAATCCTAACTGAGTAATGGTAATTTTATGTCGGCTACAAGCAACTACCATAGATATTTAGCCCTCGCAAACGATAGTGTGAGTGTCTTGTACCCTCGACTGGGGATCTCTGATCCTTTAGGCCTCTACCAGGGGGACGTCAGTTTTGTCCTGGAATGTGAAATTGGTAGAAGGGAATGGCAATCCCCAGCATCTACCAAAAACCGCACATTAGTACTTGCATCATATAAAAAGAAAGGAAGAGTGAGAGGGAAAATCCTTTATCACTAACAGCCTAGTGAGAGGATCACCTCATCGGCAGTTATAACAGCAAGTAACTGAAATCTTCGGCCCTAATCCCGAAGATTTTTTCGATTGTTTAGCGAGTTTATAAATTGAATTGTATCTTGACACTTTCATTTTTTTCTTGTTTATTGAGACAACACCTTTAAACCAAGCACCGTTCGACAGCTGAAGGCTACTATCGTGTGTCTGCGATGGCAGCCAGGGGTTGTTCCCCTATCCCTACCTCATCCCCTCGAACCAGAGTGGAGAAGGGAAGGATCAAAATGCCAAGATGTCTCACCTCGAGGAGTCACAAGAACGTACCAAAGTCACCTGCAACTGAACCAATCCCAGGAACCTCGAGAGACTATCAAGGAAAGACCTTAAATCACTCACCAGTAGCTGAAGAAGAAGTGGACGAAAACGAGGAACACCAGGACACCGAGAACAACCCCACTCAACAGCCACCTTCACAGCAAACCACAGAGTGCAGCTCAAATACCACGAAGTTCAAGCTTACCCCAGGACCCAGCATGACATCCTATGCTGCTGTTGTCGCCATGGAAGCCAGCAACCCACACCTGAACATGACTATATGTTCCAACCGCAGGGACAGCTAGTCATTACAGCTAAAGATCAGCCCACCAGGACCTTCCTTGAGCAGCAGGATAATGTGCTCAAGCTCGACCTCAATGAACGGCCCACCACTATCTTCATAGTGTAGGACCTTGACTTGCCACTTGAGCCTGTGCTCCGACATCCTTCCATCATCACTGCCAAGAGATGTGAGGGGAAGGCCGGAGGGAGATCCCACAAGCTGGAGGCAGTCTTCAAAGGACCTCGTCCTCCACAGCTCTCCTTCGGCCACTGGGGTACCTTCTGCACCGAGGAGTACTTCAAAGAACTGCTAAGAAGCTTCCGATTTCAGAAGTTCGACCATCATAAGAGCCGCTGCACAGGTCCAGAGATCTGTGGAGTTTGCAGCAGCAGAGAGCACCCTACCACCCACTGCATTGCCAGGCACAAGGCAGAACACGAAACTACCGCCCACTGCCCAAACTGCAAAGGGTCTCACCATGCGTGGCATGATTGATCCCTATCGCCCTCAGCGGATCGCAGACTGTCAGGGAGCAGATCGCCACTACAACCTCCACCCACGTCGGCCACGTCGAATGTAGCAACCTTCAATCAACCACGACCCTCCACCAACCAACCACACCTCGCAACCAAATCCAAATCCTTCCAGACATTCCATTCCTGAACTTCCTTCTCCTCCATGTCTCCCTCAAGCACCTAAACCTCAACGTCCTCCTAGACCTCCTCAAAAATCAAAAAGATCCCCATCGTGCACTCCTACCACTCCCTCACCTCTAAAATTCACCTCTCCTTCCACTGTCCTACAGCCCAAAAACCCTCCTCATCCTCCTCCGCTCCTGTAACTCACACACCCAGCTCTTTTCACTCCTTGTGAGAATTTCCCAGTCTACCTAGTCCCGCTATCAGAAGCCAATCAAGCGCCTCACGCCCCACCAAACCCCCTCTAACCGTCGACAGTAATGCATATGACTTTTCTGCTCGCACTATGGATGCTCTTCTAGCAGCCATCAGTAATATTCTTCACAACTTCTTGCGATCCCGTAAAATTAAATACACCCAGGAGTCTCTTGATTACTTAGTCTTTGACAATGCCGCCCTTGAACTTAAAGCTCAGTTCCTGCTAACGATCCAAATACAACCAATCATAACAACCAAAACACCCAAGTTAAAGTGTTCCAATGGAACGTTTGCGGACTTCGAAACAAGTTTGCATTCCTCCAATCTCAAACTTCAGTGCAAAATCCTAACATAATTGTGCTGCAAGAAACTTTGCTTAATGAGAACAATCCATTTGCGTTCTCATGATACAAAGTGTACACAACGTATCTATCCCCAACAACAAGAGGAGTAACCACCCTTGTCAAAAGCAGCATCCCCTCCAAAATAGTACCTCGCATAGACTGTAGGACAGAGGCAAAGACTCTTAGTGTCCAGATATCTCTGCTAGCTACAACTCTCACAGTCAACAACATCTACAAGTCCCCAGCAAAAAGCATCAATGTGGAAGTGCTCTTCGCCGCAGCCTCCGAAGAAGACTCAATAATGGCAGGCGACTTCAACGCCCACCACCAGTTCCTGAACTCAATATCAGAAACAAATTAAACAGGCAGACACCTGCATACCCTATTGCAAGAATATCCTGATGTAGCACTGCTCAACAACGTCACAGAAGCCACCCATCTAAAAGGAGGTCGCCTAGATCTTATCTTCCTCTCTAGTGCCATACAAAAAGGCACTAAATGGCAGCTGCATCCTGTACTAACGAGTGATCACCTTGCCATTAAAGTCAAACTCGAATTGGAAAAATACGCCTCTCCTCCTCCACCCGCAAAAAGGTGGAACCCAGAGTTTGCTAACTGGGAAAAATTCGAAACAGCTATGTCAGAGTGGGGTCGGGAATACATCAAAAACCCTCACAATGATGTTTCCACCCTATCACTCGACTTCAAAAAACAACTAGAGGCAGCCGCCAGTGTTTCCATGACTCAAAAAAAAAGAACTCCGAGAAGAAACACGCCGATGCATGGTGCTATAACAGTCACATCAAAGAAATGAATGCTGGAATAAACAAAACCAGAAAACTTCTCAGAAGACACAGAACTGATGAGCTACATAACTTACTTGTGGAGATCATCAAACATTCTGTGCAAGTATCATTGGAAGTAAAAACAGGCATATGATACTCATGGTGCCATAAATTCAACTTCAGTACATCCCTAGCCAAGATATGGGGCTGGTTTAATAAAGTCTCTGGGAAGTATAATACACCCAGAGTCACACCCAGACCCACTAGCTGAAGCCAACAGGCATGCCAATAACTTTGCGGACAGAGTAAAAAGCACCAACCTACCTCTGCAAACTATAAACAGGCAAAGAACACTGCTCCCAATCAGGAACAACTTCATTGAAGCCGCCTGCAACATGGCAGATGATACTGACTGACCCTACACCATGGAGGAACTTAACACGGCGATCACAAAAGGCATGAAAGACACTGCCCCTGGAGCCGACCTCATCACATACAGCATGCTGAAGAACATGGGAAACCATACGAAATTGGTTTACTTGCACTTGATCAACAGGACACACACAGAAAGACTACGCCCAACCACATGGAACCAGCAGGACACTAAACCAATTCCAAAACCCAAAGGAACAAGACACCTACCGACCCATAGCTTTGATAAGCTGCACCGAGAAAGTAACTGAGAGAATGGTACTCAACAGATTGCAGTGGAAAATAGGCCAACTACATCACCGCCTATATGACTACAGGAGTGGCATAGGCACTCAAGAATGCATCACAGATGTCCTCGCAACTATTAATGACAAAAAAGCCTTTGTCATATTCCTCGAACTCGTGAAAGCTTTTGAGCTAGCCAGCTCACCAGCTATCCTCTTCAGACTTGTTGAAAAAAGAGTTAAAGGACACTTACTGGCCTGGAGTCGTAACTACACATTAAACCGAGAAGCCAGAGTCACCTTCCAAGGAAAAACCACCGATTTCATACCCCTAGAAAACGGAACACCACAAGGAGGCATTCTAAGCCCCTACCTTTTCAATCTACTTATGGAGAACTTAGCCACTTTAAACCTCCCAAATGGGGTAGAAACCTTCATATATGCCGACGACACATGCAATGTATGTCCACACAAAGCACACGCAAGAAATGCTACCCAAAAGGCACTAGACATGATCCAAGCCAAATGCAACGAACTTGGCCTTAAGATCAACACTAACAAAACCAAAGCCATGGCTATAAGACACCCACAAAACCCTTAGAATTCCACACTGAGCGGTGAAGCCATTGAATGGGTGAGTCAATTCATATACCTTGGGGTAATCATTAGCAAAACCTTATCACCAGCTAATGAAGTAACCCATCTCAGAGAAATGACAAAGATTCGTCTATCAGCCATGAGACGAATGACTTCCCTAAAACAAGGAGTATCAAACAACCTCCTAAGACTGTTTTATCTGCAAGCAATTCGATCCCACATTGATTATGCAGCACCCACACTTACTCCACTGACAGACACTCAAAAATCATCATTGGAAGTAGTTAAAAAACAATGCCATGAGACTCATCAGTGGCTCTCTAATGTGGACAAGACTCTGCTTACTTAGAGCAGAAACCAACCTAATTCCCCTGTCAGCTAGGATTGACATTAGGAATAGCAACATCATTTTCAAGTCAATTATCGAAGACAGAAAAACCCCACTCAACAACAAGTTAAAAAAACTTCTACCCCTAGTGGAAGAACTAGACCGGCTAAACTCTCATGCAAAGAAACTAGTAGACACACTCAGAGGGATGCAAATGCAAATTGAGGCTCACAAAACCAAGGGACAACAAAAGCATGAGGGCTACAGCACTCCTACACCCTGGGCTCAGGGCCCCATCAAATACAACTTTACCATCCTACCAGCAGCAAGCAAAGACCTCTGCACACCAGAGCAACTCACTGAAAACTGTTTCTAACCCCGCCTCCACACTGCAAACTAAGCTAGCGGCTATTGCAAAAGTTCTAGAGCACTCTTCCAACCTACAAGATGGAAATACAATGATCCATACAGATTCCAGAGGAGCCATCCTGGTCCTCAGCAACAAAAAACCCACAGAGAATATTTACCTCATCACTGCAATTCAATTCCTAGCCTTAGTCCACCAAAGAAACAACAGGCAAGTAACCTTGAATTGGATTCCAAGCCATACCGGAATCTCTGGCAACGACGAGGCCGACCACCTAGCCAAATCGGCCTTAATATGCCAGACCATGAGCATAACTCTGCAACCTTCACTCAAAACCATCAAGACTCAAATGGCTGCCTACTGTAACATCCAAAAGACAAGTAATGTAAGGCGAGCCTTCCTAGATGGATCAAGATCTGCAAAGTGGTATATTGAAGCTACAAACATATTACCATAACCAATTGCAAGACAAACACCCCACCAGGATGCAGTTATTACCTTCAGACTGCGACTGGGATATCTATGCAGCTGGCAAATTATCTTAGACAACGGCGAAGAACCAGCAACAAAGCATAGACCAATAAGACCATGCAACTACTGTAATCAAGACGCAGAAGAACCTCTACAACACTACCTACTGCAATGTCAGGAAACAAGCCTACTTCGGCAGGATCTCAACCCCAACAATCCTGCAACTGCAACAGCAATTGTCAAACACATAATTGACAATTTTGATAATCTCTCAGCCTTTCTCCGCAGTTACCCTCCACCGAGATAACATTGCAACCACGCCAATCGGCAACCTAAGCAATCATTTTATCCCCCCTTCAGCTTCTTTGTTGGGATCAGAACGATTGTTGGCGGTTGAGGGCAACAACTCTTACTCCTTATAAGGAGACAGTTTTGCCTTCCCGTCCCTTCTTCAACGTTGAAGATGGGGGCGGAGCCGTCGGCGGTCTTTTTGCTTTCCAGCATTTCTTTCACTTGCAATCTCTCTCCTTTTTAGTCCATCTCCTTTGTTGGAGTCAGAACGATTGCTGGCTGCTGAAGGCAACAACTCATACTCCTTATAAGGAGACAGTTTTGCGTTACCGTCCCTTCTTCAACGTTGAAGATGGTGGCGGAGCCGTCGGCAGTAGTTTTGGTTTCCAGCATCTCTTTCACTTGCAATCTCTCTCTTTCAGTTCAGGTATCCCTCCCAACCACTTACTGATAGAAGTCTCAATAATTACAATTATAAGTAACTCTTTATTTTTATTTTTATTCTAGATTACAGGTACAGGAATGTTTATGCCATCCTTTCTCTACTACTCAAGCAGCTACAACTCCCTCCTTTCAGCTCCCTCTTACTCAGCTAAAATCTCAAACTATCCCTCCACCTTATTACTTAAGCTTGAACCACTATGAAGGTTTTTACTTTACCTATACCAACGTCTCCAACTAAAACTTTTCAACTCCCTCCCAAGCTCTCCTTGTTATTGGGACTTACTACTAAAACTCTTTTTCTGTAACTAATGACTGGAGCCAGTGGGCTCTTGGGAAGGACATCCCCTTCCCTCAGTCACTTACTTCCTTTCTCAATACAGGCATGTAACCATCGCCTGTAACCATCACAACCCTAAACCTATCCCAATATCCTAAAATAAAAGTTGCAGAATACCCCCCCATCCCAACCACCTATCCCAATAAATCCTACCAAAACACCTACGGCCTGCAAGATTGCAAGAACCCGTGTCTGGCCAAAAGGTCCAGGCAATCTTCAACAACAACAATAGAGAGAGAAGGCCACTCCCATAAGCGATGGCCTACTTACACATTTTGGGGCACCAATAATCGCCCACATATTTCTTCGTTACAGCCCCGAATCTGGAGTGGTATTAGCGTAACTGGGGCTTATGGGTGTCAGTAAGTGGCTGAAGAGGTCGTTGATTGGGGCTTGAACAATGGAAGTGATATCTGGGTGGAAGGCAGCTTTGTTCTTGCTTCAGCAGGTCAGGGGGTAACCGTCTGTATATTACGACATTCACGTCGGCTTAGGTCAGTGATGAATAGTTGTCCTCCTCATCAGGAGTGGAGGTGTTGGTGGAGGTTTTTAAGGTGGTGAAGTGGCAGTACATAAGTGCGTGGAATTTGATCATCATGTCCTTCATGTGAAAGGTATCAACATGGGAGATGGCAGTGCATACAGGTTCAGGTAGCTGCCATATTCACAGGGCATGAAGTATTTTCACTTCCCGAGGAAAGCTATCTGCGGTAGGTTGCATGTGAGCAATACTGGTCACTTTCCAGTGGGTGAGTGAGGCCTTTTGGTCCCCCAACAGCTGTTAAGGGAGCTGAAAAAGCTTGGAAGCTGGCAATAGTGAGTACTGCTCCAAGAGGTATGTTTAGAAGGCGTCAAATGTTATTAGGGTGTCTCCTTGATCGCAAAGCCAATCGTAGATATCTGGGAAAGTATCCTCAGTGATCACCACGAGGACATAGTCTGCTTTGTTACATGAGCGAGTCACATCCTTGATGCAAAGCTGATCTTCGAAGTGCTAGAACAAGGCGAACGCTTCTCTTCTGGTTAATAGAGGTAGTTTCATCGAGGCAGGGTTGGGGGGCAAAGATCAGCATCGTAAAAACGGTAGGGTGCACCTGTGGGCAAAAAGCCGGTTAGGAGCTGATCCTTTTGTGATCACATGTTGTCGCAAGTTAGCTGTTAGGTACCGAAAGAAAGGCAAAGTGAATGTAAGTGACTTTATTCAACAAGGTAGCAAGCTTATATACAAACAGTTATGGGCAACAATGGCTTAAAAATTCCAACGATGTGAAACATGCAATGGCCAGCTTAAACATGTTTTTCGATTATCAGTGCAGAAGAAAGCGAGAAATAAAAAACACATGCAATAACATTACAATGTATGATATTGACTGTATATGAAACCCTTGCGGTACAGCATGAATAGTGATGAATTGGCTACTGCTGTTTCCTAAAACTCCAAGACATTGTTGCCATGGTAGATGTCGACAACATGCAATGCACTAACCTGATGATTTCAGAAACTTAGAAATTAAATATCATGAGGTGTTCCACTGTAACAAATATTCAATTTGCATTTTTATAAAGATTAGATGAAAAAACAATTAATCGATCATTCTAATAAACTAGGATTTGATCATGTTAGCCAATAAGGGTTTTGGACGTACAGTAATTCTAATGAGTAAACATTTAGCTTATCCTTGTAGTATAAATTGTGTTGTGGGGAATCATTCAAACCCATCTCTACATTCTCATAATTTACGAAAAGCTAGTGTTTACGAAGTTGGCAATGATGATCCAATTATGAGAAATGACTGCTATGAACAATTAAAGGGAAAGCTCGAGAAATGCCAATATTCTTTTCTTAATTTAACCCTAGAACCAGACATTCAAAAATTAGGATTGCTACAATAAAAAAATTACTCCTTAGGTGAATCCCTGTTACTATTGCAATGTATACTAATCATGCATATGCTGTAATATATAGTAATGAATAGTCCGCCAAAGTACTGTATTTCTACAATTCACAAGGAAAAGTAATGCACCAAAAACTGTATGGTTATATGCTTGTTTCAGTACTCAAGTTTCTTTTTCGTTAATTGATATATTTTTGGAAAAAGTTCATATTCTACTAAATTAAGGAAAAGGCTATAGCAGCATTCATTGGTATCTGCGTACTATAGAAGAGTTAGCTTCACAAAACCCTCTTACGTCTACTTGTGTATTTGCGAAGGCCTGTGAAACATACATATATCATGATCGTGTATATCTTTCAATATTTCCAAGACGACTCAAGTGTATGTCAACAATGGGTGTATATGAAAATATTCCTACATTAATATGCTTTTAGTGTGAAATTCGTGTATTCATGCATGCGTAAATGATATAACGTGGACTGACGTCATCTGTAAGACTTTGACAAAACCAAATCAGCATTACCATCATCACCAGAACTTCAATGTTTCAGGAATCAACAGACATTAATCCTACTTTAAAACTGAATCATTGAACTTTAAATTTACTAACGTCAGAGAATTGACATTAAAACTGATTATCCGTTTGTTTATCTGTGTAGTAACGTACGTAATTTAAAACTAGATAAATTGGGACTGGAGATGATGTGGGTGACGTTTACATTACCAAGTACCTGAATAATGATTTTTTGGTAAATGCATCGTAGGCCAGAGGTGAACTATATTTAAACTCCCAGTGGGCGAAACTGACTCAGGTGATAGAGAACTTCGTTCCCTCCAGTTGAACAACAAATTAAAGCTGACCTCTCTTCATAATGCATGAAAACAAATTGTGACTTCCTTTTCAAGAAAAGAAATTGGTGTTAATTTCACACGTACGGTATTTTTGCCACGATTATTATTTTTCCATTGCAATGACTATTTTGTTTTTGAATTTGAAAGGGCACGCAATTATGTAAGTCAAGAGTTTTATAGGACAATAAATCTTTCGATTCACGATGCAATCTACTAATATTATTAAATAAAAGCCTCACCTAATCATACTAAGATAAATGAATGGACAAAAAATAATTAATTGAAAATGAAAAATTATATCAATATCAGCAAATAGCTGATTTATCTGTTGTAATGAATCCACTGTTTGAATAGATAACCATATGCTTTACCCAGTTGATGTTTTTAATCCTTTCTGAGTTCATATGATTTGTCTTTCTGGCAATTTCATACAATTAATTGAACTGGAAATATCATGAAGAAACATAATGAAAAATTACTCTTCCTTTGAAATGATATTCATGGTGGACGCCAATCAAGAACTTCCTTTAGAAAAGTGTTTTCATCTGAAGCTTTGTTACCTACTTATCTAATCCTAAAAACTTATTCTCATGTTTTTTTTATTATGTCATATACATCCATAAAACTATTGCTTTATTTATCTTTTCATTTGATTTTCTTTTACCTATCTATTTCTTTCTTTGGCTTACTTTCTTTTTTTATTTCATTTCCTTTTACCTATCTATTTCTTTCTTTGACTTACTTTCTTTTTTATTCGTATACTTGCATATGCGAATCTATAAAAAAGAAAAATCCCTGACTATTAAAAGACAATCATAATTGCAAGTATACTAAATGCACGGCCTCTTTCAGTCAATAGCTACAAAAACATTCCCTCATACTTTATATAACGTCACCTTTTGACCTATCAATCGAAGTTGTATTTACTACCGATGAAATTGCATTGGTTCTCTGTATCCCTGATGGTTGAAATACTCGTCAGACAATTCCCTGTATGTTAACATTCCATATTTTGCTTTGTGTTTGGAGCTTACATTACCATAAATCACTGTAACATATTTTCTATAAATCGACAATACTTTTACCCGCTGATTTATTCCGATATCTCACTACTGTGTATTATTTTGCTTTTCGATTATTAATAATAATAGGCTCGAAAATCTCTCTGGCAGTTCATTGAATTATGGTGTTTGATAATCAAGCTTTCAATCCTTTATACTTTTTTCTATGATTTATATATTCAATCCAGTGGAAACACATAGCTTTGACATACTTTTTATTTTTCTGGAGAAAATGTCTTATAAATATTTATCCCCAATCCTCTTATTGGCAAAATATGTGAAAGCGTTTTTAAAGCCCATTAAAAACAGCTGCATCAAAATATCTTAAATTCTCCTCTTGTTTTCATCTAAAAATATTCAAAGGACACTCATGAATGTCAGAGGCAAAGGACAGTGACATTGCCCTAGAGCCTAGAGACTGATCATATATACAAATGATCAGCGCCCGAGCCCCCTCTCAACTGAAGCTAAGACCAATGAGGGCCAGGCAATGGCACCTGATGACTCAACAGGTAAACCTATAACTTCCCCAAACCCCCCATCCGTAGCTCTTAAGAATGGTGAGGTTGCAGCCTCCAAAAAAAACTAAGCAGTTTGAGTAGGATTCGAACCCCAGCCTGGCGTTCACCAAGCAGGGACGTTATCACTTCGGCCACCACAATCTACATTTGGAAATTTAAAGATTTGTCCATATTTTGGTGTACAATACACTGCCTTCTTTATTCCCTGAATCTCCTTACTATCGTCTGATTGTTTTACTTCTGAATCACTATTTGTGTAAACCATTTCCCTTCTTCCAGCACATATCTTAACATCCACTGCTTTTTGTTACCAGAGCAATTTCTCCTTATAACCCAATTGTTGCTTATATTCAAAATCAACTTCCTCCTTTCACAAACTTCTGTAGTTTCAGATAGTTTATGATATGGTTTTACCATTTCTCCCACATAGTATTGTATCACCTTTGAACATAATACATTCCATACTACATATATGAACCAAGGGACATCTCATGGCACAATAAGTAATGTTATTACACTTTCTTTTACCAACTCTATTGTTATAAAAATTAAGAGCATTAACAGACATATTAGTCTTCTTTTTAATTATACTTTGGTTTTCTCTTATATAACTTCCTTGATTGTTCCTCCAATAATTCCTTAAACTTTTTCATGCACTTTTGCATTCCTTATTACTTGTAAATCCCACCCCCCAAAATGAATTTTTCTCAGTTCATAAAGTTATCATGAATATATAATCCTTTTTTATCCTATCGAATCCCTAACCCTTTTCTCTGTATTTTCTAGAAAATTCTTCATCTCCCTGAATCGCTTGACCAATTCTCTCTAATCGGGTGGTTGAATCAGTAGAACTTCAAAAGTTCAAAGTAGGAGCAAATGCTTTTTTGTTGACCAGGCGGACATGAGTCTTTTTATAGTTTATTTATGACATATTTGTTTTTGTTGTTGTTACTTATTTTAGAATGATTTATTGTTAATTTGTTCTCTTCATTTATTTATTTCCTTATTTCCTTTCCTCACTGGGCTATTTTTCCCTGTTGGAGCCCCTGGGCTTATAGCATCTTGCTTTTCCAACTAGGGTTGTAGCTTGGATAGTAATAATAATAATAATAACAATAATAACTCTCCACCTTTCTTTTCTCTCTTCCTAAATTCGTTCTTTTTGTTTCCGACTCTGCTCTCCTTAACTCCATTCTTCGCATATATCTCCAAATTAAACCGCAATTGATCTTTTCCTCATTCACTCTTTTTCATCCTCCTGCCATTTAATGCAGTGTTTTCATTCTCTATTCTGCCACTTCACATCTAAATTGAAAAAAAGAAAAAAAAACTTCATGAATCCGTAACCTAATCTTGGAATTTAATGCACACCTCATCTATGCCTTATGCTAGACCAGATTTAATCAATTATTTTCTTTAAATGCTCTTGTGGTGTCCTTCTCTTTGAACTTACTAGTTTTAATTCCATTTATAGCCGCATTTTTCCCACTTAATTTCCTGATTAATCTTCTATCTCTCTCAATTCCCTGATTATAGCAAATAAAGGTCATAAGTAGGCTACCTCAACCCGCTCCTATTCTCACCAATATTACATATTTTATCAAATTCTTTTTCTCATCTTCAGTTCAACAATGCCTAAGGAACGATTAATTACTTTTTTCTACACAGATAATGTTACCAAAATCTTCTAAATCACTGATTTCTTTTTGATAAGATTTAATAATTAAGAATAATATCGGTAGTTTATCGAGTAAAATATACTAAGAAAGATGGAGAAAAGAGTCCTTGTTGTGTAAAATTTCTCTAAAAGTAGGAATGAACTAGGAATCAATAGAAGAGAGAGAGAGAGAGAGAGAGAGAGAGAGAGAGAGAGAGAGAGAGAGAGAGAGAGAGAGAGAGAGAGAGGGGGGGGGAATGCTATTCAAAAATAAAACTAGCGAAAAATATCAGCAGTATTTTAATACAAGAAGGTGCAGATGAAAAAGACAGTAAAATCCTTATTGTCTATGAACCAGTAAAAATCAGATGTTAGACTTTTGAATAACTGAAAAAAAATGCGGGGTTAGGATAAAATAAAAATCATAAGAGAAAAAAAATATTCATTTAATCACATCTCCTCGAAAAATATATAGATTAATGTCAAAGACAAATTTTTACAATGAAAATAGGTTATTTTTTTTCTTTAATATTTCTGATTTATATCTATATTAAGCGATATATATTTCATGGTAAAAATGTCCTTGTTCATGTTTTAATAATATTCCTATCTCTCTCTATCTCTCTCCCTCTCTCTCTCTCTCTCTCTCTCTAGAGAGAGAGAGAGAGAGAGAGAGAGAGAGAGAGAGAGAGAGAGAGAGAGAGAGAGAGAGATATTTTGTGTTGTAATCATAGGAAAATATGTAAGAAAATTGTTTACTCTCAAGAGCAAAAAAAGTGTTAAGCAAATGTATTAGCAACGACACTTATACAAACAAAACGAATATTTTTTTTTAATATAAAGTTGCATAATTTCAATGGATTTTAGATACCCAAAAGCTATAATTTTTAAATAAAGAAATAGATATACGAAACATAATTTAAAAATGTAACCTTCAATACTTAACAAAAGGAAAATATATCCATTTGAATATATATATATATATATATATATATATATATATATATATATATATATAATATATATATATATATATATATATATATATATATATATATATATATATATATATATATATATATATATATATATATATACGTATATATATATATATATATATATATATATATATATATATATATATATATATATATATATGTGTGTGTGTGTGTGTGTGTGTGACAGAAAAAGACATTGATATGCACGAGTAAACTAAAGTAAAGGATTTTCTAACATGTAAGAAAAAGTAGTGGACATGGCCAGGATATATAAATAAAATGGCAGGT
>NC_090748.1:21731872-21739372 GCF_036898095.1 Palaemon carinicauda | reverse complement strand
CACACATATATATATATATATATATAAAATATATATTTATATATACATATATATATATATACATATATATATATATATATATATATATATATATATATATATATATATATATATAATCATATATATAAAGTATATATATATATATATATATATATATATATATATATATATATATATAATCATATATATAAAGTATATATATATATATATATATATATATATATATATATATATATATATATGTGTATATATATAAATATATATATATATATATATATATATATATATATATATATATATATATATATATATATTATACATTTTATATTATGTAATGAGCCTACGTTTTATTCAGAAGAACTGCTACGCCTACACACAAACGGAGAGAGAGAGAGAGAGAGAGAGAGAGAGAGAGAGAGAGAGAGAGAGAGAGAGAGAGAGAGAGAGAGAGAGAGAGAGATGCTTGTGGGCGGAGAGTTGATGAATTTGGCTTAAACAAGTAGCGAAATATTTCTTGCATTTTATGAATACAGTAGTACTGGCCTCTGTAACATGCCATGTAATATTACACTGCATATATTCAATAGAAGACAGAGATGACAGTTTCTCCGATGATGAAATTCATTGAAAATTCACTTCTATGTAGTAGGTTGGCCTGGGCACCAGTCACCCGTTGAGATATTACAAAATACAGGCGTTTCAAAGTGATATGTTGAACTTTTAAATATGTTATCACATATCATGATATATAAAACAATCTTAGTTGAGCGATTTATTTTTACAGAATGCTAATTGCAACAACGCAGTTTCAATCCACAAAACTCATATTGCATTCAAATATTTTCCATGTTAAACTTGATTTTCCTGTTCTAGACATAAAAGGGCTCCTAAAGAATATTAGTTCATTAAAAAAATCTCGCACACAATTTCTGTGTCACATATTTTCAGACGATTTATTGCAGTACCCAATATAAGTATCTTTATTCAAATAACTTACAAGACCCATCACTGTTAACACAATACGCTTTTTGTTAACTATTGATCTAGCAAGACAAAATAAAATTTGATTAAAAGAGTATGAATGGCCTCTGTTTATTGACCTAAACTACTGAAATGAAATCAATGATATAGCATCGCTCTGTTTGAATATTCAGAAAGAACGTTAATAGAAAAATAAGATTAATGCACGTAATACACTGCCGGATTTGCATATTTTTGCGCATTAGATAGTCCCCGTGCTATAGATTCATATCTGTGGTAAGTATTCTAATGAAAACTATTTTTTTTAACGGAAACCTTTCAGAAAGGAAATCCCTCAGTTTAACTTCTTCACTCAGAAGAATGAAGGACATATAAATTAATAAGGTATCAGAAGTGATAACTATATTAAATCCACGACAAAATAGATTACAGAAAAGGCTGGTATATTACTCACTGATGAATAGTAGAGGCCCTTAGGGGGACCGTCGTTAAGATTTTCCTACAAGCATGAAATTTGGCCCACGTGTAGATGATGTCATATTGAACCAATTTCTTGAGGGCGCCAAAGACGATATTCACTGTGGTCGCCATAATGGCAAAATTCAATATGGCCGCCACTCGATATCTTATTTTACCATAACTTTACAACCCATACAAAGAAAAAGCCCTTTTTATGGTTTTTTGACCTCACGAAATCTAAATCTGACCTCAAATTTCACATAGCACATGTACTTTTGCCAATCTAAAGTTTGAAAAGGGAATTTTTGAACAAAAATATTTATTTTAGTAAGGATATTTATTGTGTATACATTTAGTGGTTCAGTTTGTTTCTTAACATGTTCACTAATGAAGAAATTTTATGATTCTGTTCTTTGTGGACTGTCACTCTGGAAGGTATTTGTCTAAGTATCATCATCATTGATACACCCGGCTTCGCATTTGCACAGCCCGGTGCATCGGACTCCAGCTCTGCTACGTGTACAGTTTCCTGTACAAGCCCGTTCGCAGCCACGGTGCAGCAGGATGAAACATGCTTTTCTGGCATCTTCAAGTGTTATCTAGTGTGGTAGCCAAATACCAGTGTTTTCTTTTTGCCAGCCCCATGCGGTGAAGCTGGGAATAGTCTGGTGAACTGCCAATGCCTGTTTCCAGTAGAAGCATGCTTGAAGCAGAGCCCACTTGAGATGTTAAAAAAGCTCCTTGTGTGCGTGGAATTATCTCCAGGGTTTTTCTGCCACTCGTGAATAGACGATGTCTACCTTCGTTGACCCTGGTCAGTCCACATCCCTTGCTGTAAATGATGACCACAAATCGTTCCTGATTCTTCATATGTAGAGAATTGAGGCTGAGGAAGTTTGGATTATTGATCAATGCCCTCAGTGTTTCTGTGAGTCCTTGAGTGTTTTGCCAAGATGTCCAAGCAGCTTTTTGGTACATCCAAGGAACTGTGATGTCGTGTCATACCCTGTTATTGCATGGAAAATAATGGGCAACGCAAGAGATATGGAAGGTCCAAGGTGAGCACAGAGGTCATGGATGGGGATGGGAAGGACTTTTTTGGCACTCCCCAAAAACACCAAGAGCTCCAAGAAACCAAGACTTGAAAAGAAGTGTATGGCAAGGACCACCACATCACTATCAACAGTACGAACAATAGCTATCTTGTGGCCCTGGACTGCTGCATGTGCCATAGGAAGGAATATCCTCGTATTGACCTCGGCATGATTACAGAGTTGGAGTGCTGAGACGTCGGCTTGTCTGTTGGATAGAACATTTTCGGCTTTGGTACTGAGCAGGAATTTCCCGCACCAGTCGTTCTTGATTACCTCCTCACTAAGGAAAAGGAACAACTCCTTCCTGTTGTTGTTGTTCTTGAGGAATCCACTGCTCAAGTTATGTTTTATGGTTCATGTGCTGCCACTTCCAACCCTAGTTCGTGGACCTGTACCACGACGTTGATATGCGAGGTACTTCAAACTCTCTTCTGGTGTTCCATATGGCATCAATGCAGGAAACTGATGGATTTATCTGAGATTTCAGGAACGGGATCATATGTTGTGTAGCATACTCTGTAAATGTTTTTGCTGATGTAGGTCACACCATTTAAATAACTGCTGCTATGTCCAGCACAACAATCATTGCACCCCTGGATTGAGATGACCGACCAGTTGGAGCTTTGATGCATTCCAGAATATCAGACTTGCTGCCGGATCTGAATGAGCCATGGTCAGCCAAACTTGGTGGTTCCCTTTGATTTTAAAAGCGAAAAAACTCTCATACCAGCATCTGATCGTGATTGAAGTGACAGGAAGAGCATTTCTGATACAGGAGCAGTAAGGCAGTCTGACAAAAATGACCTATTGAATGATTTTTCCTTCATAAAACAAAGCTTACGTAAAATCCCCTAGGCCTGCATTAACAATAAACCATAATTTTGGTTAAGCAGGGTATCAGTGTCTTTTGTAACTAAGTCAGCAACGTTGGTAGAATTATAAATGTATATTTCTTTCCCTTGTGTAAACTCGCCCCATTTAGGAAGATGATCTTTAAATCTTGTTAAATGCGGCTCACTGGTGTCCAGACATGGACTCTCTTGTTCCTCCATCAGTGTCCGATACATGTGACGAAGAGAGGAGAGATTGAACCCTGAGTCAGAATCCTCAGCAAGGGCTATTATTTGTGCCATGGTGATTGGGTCAAACTGAGGTGGAGCAGGTCCTGTGAAAGCTCCGCTTTGTGCAGCACGTCCAGAATGTCAATGACGCAAGTAACATTTAACGTGATAGTAATTGTCACCAGCGTGGGCATCATCAGCTTGTGCAACCAGTTTTCCAATCAACTGAAAATTAGTATTCAACTTTGCACAGATTTTACGGTTGGCATTAACTTTATCAGTTGCTACCTTGCGTAAATTGGTTTTGTCGTCTCCATCGCAGATGACACAGAATATTTTACCATTTCCTGTTCCATGAGAATCCCAGCTGATCACAGTTTTTTGGGTGAAGCTTGTGTAGTGGTTTCCTACTTTTGACGCAGTCTCTTCACACGAGAACTACTGCAGTAGCTTCTGCAAGTCTTGTGGTATTTGCAATTATTGGATCAAAGCGTGCTTTCTATTCCCGAACCATCGACGAGTTGTTCCAACAACACTGCAATACTAGAAGGAACAGCATTGATTTCTTTGAAGCCCTTTAGGTCTCTTTCGAGACTTAAAATTCCTTCCTCCTTTGGTGATTGTAAATGTTCATCTTTGTCAGAGTGACAGAGACAACAAAGCTGCTAGTTAATACTAGACATTTTCACAAATCACCTGTTGATGTCTCTTTCATCACCACCAACACGTCACACATACCTGAGGAGATTAAATAAAAAGATCATTTAGGAGGGTGAACAAGATTTCTTGAATCAACTTTAAACGACAAAACAGTATAAGATTCTATTCCGTAGGTATGAGAACAAAAGAAAAATTTATATATTGGAAAGTAACCACAATTGAACAGCAAAGTCAGAAATATCACCCCTCACATCTGTCTTTTAAAGAAAATTTTAAAGTATACTCACTATATGGAAGTGCTATGCAAAATTTGAGCTCAGATTCGGATTCCTTGAGGTCGAAAACCCTTGAGGCATGACTTTCAGTCATGAAGTTATCGTAAAATGAAAAACCAAGTGGCAGCCATATTGGATTTTGCCAATATTGCGGCCCCAGTGATCAGTATGACCTAACTTACATCTGTGCCAAATTTCATGCTTCTAGATAAATTTGCACAGTGTCGCCCTAATATTTCCCTATGCCATTGGACTATTACTGCATAATTTCCCAGTGTAACCATTTCACAGATACTGAAAAAAGGGTAGGAATAATCTAGGGATAATTGATGGAATTGTGTCACAGTTTCGGCTATACCCTACTTTTCATATTGGAAATTCGTTCTTGAGGGAGACAAGAAAAGTGGAAAACATACCAAAGATGAGATGTGATGGACAGCAGGAAAGGAAAAGAATGCAGAGAAAATATTAGTTAAAATAATTCCAAAACATGAAAATATAATAATGATATGTGAACCTTATAAAGTAAGACGGGGCACGGGAATTCAAGCAGGAGAGCTGTATGAAACACGGTGTTCTAGAATAATGTTATATTAGATACAAGCGGATAAAGGGCAATATCGCAAGGTGGCTGTTGGGTACTAACTGATAGTTTAGGTGAATATAAGTGACTTTATTCAATAAGATAATGAGCTTATTTATGAACAATTGAGGGCAATAAAGTCATCCATCAGATGTTGAAAAGTGGCCCTAGCGTTACAAAGTCCAAAACAGCAGTAATTGAATGCATATGTACTGAAGTGGTTGGTGATGGCGGTCTTAGGATGATTTCTGAGTTCATGGGCACCTGATGATACCCATTCAAGATGTCGAGAGTGGAGAACACCTTTGCTTTTCGCAAGGAGGAGGTAACGTCTGTGATAATGCGAAGGGGGTAGTGATCTGGTTCTGACGGCATGTTTAGACACCAGTAATCCTCACAAGGATGTAGGGACCCATCCCTGCGTACGAGTAACGACTACGAGCCTAATGCCTTTGAGGTTTTGGGAAGTACTGTAATAGTAATAAGTAAACATTTAGCTAAGTATAAATTGTGTTGCGAGGAATCATTCAAACACATCTCTCCGTTCTCATATTCTACAAAAAGCTAGTGTTCAGGAAGTTGGCCATGACAATCCCATTACGAGAAATCACTGATATGAACAGATGAAGGAAAGGATCGAGAAATTTGTAATATTCTGTGCTTGGTTGAAGCACTAGAACCAGACACTTGAAAATTAGGATTGCTAAAATACAAAAAATTACTCCTCAGGTGAATCCCTGTTAATTTTGCAATATGTATATTAATTATGCATATATTTTACAGTCCTAATTAACCGCCTAATGTATTGAATTTTTACAATTTTAAAGGAAAGATACTGCCCCAAAATTAGTATGGTTATATCCTTGTTTTAGCAAATCATTTTTTTTTTCACCAATTGATACATCTTTAGAGAAAGTTCATAATCTACTAAATTAAGAAAAGTCTATAGCAGCATTCATTGGTATCAGCGTAAAATAGAGGAATTGTCTTCACTAAGCACTCCTACGTCCACTTGTGTATTTGTAAAGAGCTGTGAAATATAATTATATCATGATCGCGTCTATCTTTCAATAATTCCAAGAAGACTCAGACATATGTCAGCAATAGATATATATGAAAATATTCCTACATTATTGTTCTTTGAGTTTGGTATTCATATATTCATGCATGCGTGCATGAAATGAAATGGACTACATTGTATGTTGGTGTCATCTGTAAGACTGTGACAAAACCAAATATGAATTACCATCATCATCAGAATTTAAATATTTAGAAATCAACAGACATTAATCCTACTGTAAAACTGAATCGCTGAACTTTCAATTTACTAATGTCAGAGAATTGACATTAAAACTGCTTAGCCGTTTGTACTTATTGCTTAATCTAAAACTAAATAAATTGGGCCTGGAGATGATGGAATGCCGTTTACATAGCTAAGTACCTGAATAATAATTTGCTGGTAAATGCATCGTAGGCCAGAGGTGAACTATATTTAAACGCCCAGTGGACGAAACTGACTCAGGTGATAGAGAACTTCGTTCCCTCCAGTTGAGCAACAAATTAAAGCTGACCTCTCTTCATATTGCATGAAAACAAATTGTGACTTCCTTTTCAAGAAAAGAAATTGGTGTTAATTTCACACGTACGGCATTTTTGCCACGATTATTATTTTTCCATTGCAATGACTATTTTTTTTTTAAATTTGAAAGGGCACGCATTCATGTAGGTCAAATTGCTCATAGGACAATAAATCCTTCGATTGAAGATGATCATGTTTCGATGCAAACTATTATTGTTATTAAATAATTGCATCCCCTAATCATACTGGGATGAATGAATTGACAAAAAAAAAAAAAATAAATAAATAAAATAAACCGGAAAATTATATTAATATCAGCAAATATCTGCTTTATCTTTTGTAATGAATCCCCTGATTGAATAAATAACAACATGCTTTAATCAGTGGATATGTTTAATCCTTTCTGATTTCTTCAGGATCAAACTAAATAGACTCTCATTGTTCTAAATGTCAATTTTTTCTGAGTTCAGATGATTCGTCTTTGTGGCACTTTCCTGGTATATCTTGCTTTTTAAGGAAGCAATAAACTGAAATGAAAATACACCAAAGCATTAGGAAAAATAAGTCTTCCTTGGAAACGATATTCATGGTGGACGGCAATCCAAACCTTTTTTTTTTAGAAAAGGGTTTTCAAGGTATCAACACAAATATATTTCCCTCAAGGTTTAAAGATAGCAAAGGTGAACTAAAGGCTAAGTTTTATTAAAAAAAAAAAAAAAAAAAAAAAAAAAAAAAAAAAAAAAAAAAAAAAAAAGTAGATCATACCCAGAGTGTGATTAACTTAGATAACACTCTTCATTTTAGAATA
>NC_090748.1:21711872-21724372 GCF_036898095.1 Palaemon carinicauda | reverse complement strand
GAGAAGAATCCAGAGAAAATATTGGTTACAAAAATTCCACGACATCAAAATCTGGAAAATTATATGGAAATCTTACAAGGTAAGAGGGGACAGGGAAATTTAAGCAGGGGATCTGTATGAAACATGACATTCTTGAATAATGTTATATTAGATACAATCTGAGAAAGGCTTATATCGTAAAGTAGCTGTTGGGTACTAACTGAAAGGTGAGGAGAATGTGAGTGACTTTATTCAACAAGATAACGAGCTTATTTATAAATGATTGAGGGCAACATTACCATCCATGAGGTGTTGAAAAGTTGAACTAGCATTACAAAGACCAAAACAGCAGTAATTAATTGTGTGTGTACCTAAGGGGTAGGTGATGCCGGTCTTAGCATGACTTCTGAGTTCATGGAAACCTGATAATACCTATTTAAGAGGTCAAGAGTGGAGAATACCTTTGCTTATCTTCATCGAATATCTTACATATTTACACAAATAACTTTTATCATCATTATTTCATCGATATCTAAGGGACGATTAACAAATTTTTGTTACATGTATGATGATTCCAAAATCGTCCTCTAAGTCATTGATGTTTTCAATTGATAAGATTTAAAGATTGGAATTGATATATTTAGTATATCAAGTAAAATATATTATGAAAAAAAAATAAAGAAGTTATTGTTGTGAAAAATGTCTATAAAACTGGAAATGAACAAAGAATCAATAAAAGAGAGAGAGAGAGAGAGAGAGAGAGAGAGAGAGAGAGAGAGAGAGAGAGAGAGAGAGAGGAAGGAGAATGTTTATCTACAATAAAAATAGAGAAAAATATAAGCAGTATTTTTTAGTCTACGAACCAATAAAAATCTGATGTTATTTTTTTCAGTAGCTGAAAAAAAAACATGAGATTATGTTAAAACAAAAATCACGAGAGAACAAAAATATTCGTACATTCAAGACCTCTTCGAAAATAAATATAGATTAATATCACAGACAAATTTTTATATCAGAAATATGCTATTTATTTATTTTTAATTCTTTTTATTTATATCTATATTAATCGATATATAGCTCATAATAAAAAAGCCCTGGCTCAAGTTTTTAATAATATTCCTCTTTCTCTCTCTCTCTCTCTCTCTCTCTCTCTCTCTCTCTCTCTCTCGAGAGAGAGAGAGAGAGAGAGAGAGAGAGAGAGAGAGATAGAGAGAGAGAGAGAGAGAGAGAGAGAGAGAGGGAGAAAATGATTTTGCGATGTAAATATATGAAGATATGTAAAATGGTTACTCTCCCGAGCCAAACAGTGCTAAGAAAATATAGTAGCAACGAGACTTACAATAATGAAATCAATATCTTTTTTTTTTAAGAAAAGTCATGTAATTTGAATGGATTTTGAATTACCTAAATTCATAATTTTTTTTTAAATAAAAATAAATAGATACAAAACACATCTTAAAAACGTAACGTTCAACGCTTAACTAATGTACATATATATATATATATATATATATATATATATTTATATATATAATATATATATGATTATATATATATATATATATGATTATATATATATATATATATATATATTTATATATATATATATATACATGTGTGTGTGCATGTGTGTGTGTTTGTATAGATATATATATATATATATATATAAATATATATATATATATATATATACATATATATATATATATATATATATTTATATATATACATATATATATATATATATGTGTGTGTGTGTGTGTGTGTGTTTGTATAGATATATATAAATATATATATACATACATATATATATATATATATATATAAATGTATATATATATATATAAATATATATATATATATACATATATATATATATATATATATATATATGTATATATATACATATATATATATATATACATATATATATATATCTTGGGCAGATCTACTGTCATTGGGATCTTAGGGCCGATACGGGGTTTTGCTATACATGTCTGGCTTTGGCCAGTTTTCTTCACCTTGCTGAGAGATGAAGATGGGTGATGGTAGGAGATTTTCGACTGATCGCTCACAGGAAACCAATCTAATATCAGTGGCCCTGACTAGCATAGCTTTGCTGATCATAGCAATGCGCAAACCCTTTAACCTGGCTAATATATCCCCACTCAAAATTGGGGATATATATATATATATATATATATATATATATATATATATATATGTGTGTGTGTGTGTGTGTGTGTGTGTAGTATGTATACATACACACACACACCCATATATATCAAACCCCAAAATCTTTTATTGTGGAAAAGCAATAAAGATGGCTGTTGACTACACAGTCCTTTCAAATTCAGGTTTCATATTTAATATGCTTAAGATAATTGGCTATTGGTTTTAAAATTAACTGATTAACACAACGCACTGTTAATAATAACCAGTAAGCTGGTATTAATTTATATTAGTTTTGACCTTTTTACTAGAACATAAATACAACTCATTTACCAACAGATATAAAAACATATATATTCTAAATCTTCTATTCATTCCTAATGAGCCTACGTTTTATTCAAAAGAGCTACCACACCGAGAGAGAGAGAGAGAGAGAGAGAGAGAGAGAGAGAGAGAGAGAGAGAGAGAGAGGAGAGAGAGAGAGATTGTTTGTGGACGGAGAATGATGAATTTCACATAAACAAGTAAGTAGATATTTCATGTAATTTATGAATACACTAGTACTGGTAAATTAACATGACATGTAATGTTACAGCTCATATATTCAATCGAAGACAGAGAGATGACAGTTTTTCTGATGATGATATTCATGAAATATTACTTCTGGGTATTAGGTTGGCCTGGGCACCAGCCACCCTTTAAGATATTACCGCTAGAAAGTATTGGATCCTGTGACTGGCCAGACAGTATCAATTTGGATCCATTTCTCTGGTTACGGTTCATTCTTTTCCTTTGCCTACACATACACCGAATAGTCTGGCCTATTCCCCTCTGTTCTCGTACACCAGACAACAATGAGATTACCAATCTACTGCACTGTAATTGTTCACTGGCTACTTACCTGTTGGTAAGGGCAGGAGAGATTCTTCACCTATGTTAAGCAGCACTTTTATGAGAAGGATATTCCAAAATCAAATAATTGTTCTCTAGTCTTGGATAGTGCCATAGCCTTTGTACCATGGTCTTCCACTGTCTTGGGTTAGATATCTCTTGCTTGAGGGTACACTCGGGCACACTAATCTTTATTATTTCTCTCGCTCTTAATTATTTTTTTCATTTTTTTTTATAATTTTATGAAAAAATTATTATAATGGTGTCAATGTTCTTAAAATATTCCATTTTAATTGTTCATCAGTTCTTTTATAGTTTATCTGCTTGTTTCCTTTCCTCACAGAGCTTTTTTTCCGGTCCGACCCTTTGGGTGCCTTATACATCCTGCATTTCTTACTGGAGTTGTAGCTTAGCAAGTAATAATAATAATAATAATAATAATAATAATAATAATAATAATAATAATAATAATAATAATAATAATAATAGCAGCGGTCCACTCACATCTTAATGAACTTTATATTTCAGATACCCTTGTATATCTAGAGTATAAAACTCAAGTTTAACATGGAAAATACTGTGTTGCAATATGAGTTTTGTACGTTGAAGTGAGGGTTTTGCTCGCTTCACACATTCCGGATTATGGCTCCGGATGCTGATTTTTTGTTCCCAATACTGATTTTTTGTTCCATCGTGAAAAATATTGCCGATTTTCCACGATTATGTGCGATTGGAGGGCCCAGATCGAAGTCACAGGCCGAAAATCTGGAATTATCGGGGACCACGCAACAAAAGTATTACAACTGTCGAATCAGTATTATCATTATGTTTCGATGATTGCAAAGGTTTACGATGATAGGTTGTGTGCTACGGAAATTAGGCCACGCCCCCTTTAACGATGTTCGGGAAGTTGCAAGATCGTCGTAAGAAGCTATTCAATTTTCGGCAGCCATTCAGCAATCATCGGAAGGCTGCAACCGAGGTTATTTTTATTTTTCCACCGAAGTTCAAGCGCACATTTTGACCATCGTATTCTTGATTACGATGATCTAAACGCTCTTCGATGATCGAAGACACGTTTCGATGATCGAAGACACGTTACGATGATCAGAAATATATATATATGTATATATATATATATATATATATATATATATATGTATATATATATATATATATATATATATATATATATATATATATATATATATGCAGCATATATATATATATATATATATATATATATATTTATATATATATATATATATATATATATATATATATATATATATATATATATTTAGCATATATATATATATATATATATATATATATATATATATATATATATATATATATATATTCAAATAAGACATATATATTTTTGATACATTAATGTCTGGATTCTCTTAACGACCTCGGGATCAGAGCCCCAGGCGAAATCACACAAAGACAAGAGCTTGGGTCCGGCCGGGAATCGAACCCTGGTCGGCAAGCTTGTATAGACAGTGACTAAGCCAAGTGGCTTAGTCACTGTTCCTCATCCTGTAAATACCTGATTTTCCATTCATACACAAATACGTAACTCACGTGGGATCCTGCTCCACCTTCCTAATTCAGTTTTCAAACTGTGTGACATCAGTCTTATCCTTCTTAAAGCTTGTCCCTTGTAATCAGGAATATGCATTTCTCCTTTATACACTCTGTGATATAATAGTCCCAAATTAAGTTTTGATCTATATGTAACATACTTCGTTGCATCTAAAGGTTTGTATCTTATTAATGACCAAATATTTTCTAATGACTGTCCGTTATCCTCTCCCCGTTCAAAACTTACTATAAACCTTCAGCCTGGTGTACTATTACTTCTACACATTAAATACAAAATGAAAAGGTTCCTCCAAATCTATATTCTCTAATTTATATGTTAAGAAATTTTTCCTTCTTTTCACAATTTCATATTGTACAGAGTTTAAACTTGCCTTAACTAAGCACAGAGGTACCGATATATTGCTTATAACACCAAGTAGTATTCTTACTAGTTTACTGTAAGTCTTGTCTATGCCTCTAACATTCGACATCAACCAACTTCCAGAACTGTATAACAGGGATGACATCACAGCTGCATGAAATACTTTCATCATATAGCAAAATAGCTTGGTGGTGTTTACAGCACAAAATATTGCAAACTTGTTAACCAATGAAGATGACGACTTATCATGTGCCTCTAGTACAGATTTCATTTTTGTAGCATCTAAAAACTAAGCCCCTAGATACAAATACAAAGAGCAATATTCAACTTCTAAGTTACCAAGCAGGAATGACTCTTTATCCTTTTTATATCCATTAATAACAAAATATTTAGTCTAGTATGAGTTAACCCCCATGCAATACTACTTACAATATTCCAATAGTACTTCAAACTTTTTCATACACATTTCACAAGATGTTGCAACTATAACTGTGTCGTCCATCAGAAGCAAGACATGTAATAAACCCAAAAACCCATCATTTCCTATTCTTTCTTTTATCATCTTTATCCATGTATCTATGTAAATTACAAATAACAAACAACTCGTTGGTGCCCCTTGTCGCAATCCAACCGAAGATGAAGATTCCACAGTAGAAGACTTTAAGATGTTTTTTGTACATTTGTACATACCCTGGATTGCTAAAAGCATGAGTTTACCACACCCTATCGACTTCAAGTATTCTAGCATCTTTTTTTTGAGGTACTTTATCATATGCCTTACTGTAGTCCACAAACAATATATACAACTTATTTTTATTGTATTGGACAAAATCAATTAATAAACGCAAAGCCATTATTTGCTCAACACATCCCCTTCCCTTTTGCGCCACTGCCTGGCACTTATCAATGAAACACCATAGTGATAATTCTATTCATTAGCAGCATATCATATATTTTGGCAAGTGTATTCATAATATTAATTCCCCGATAATTTCTGCAATCAAATTTATTTCCTTTTTTGAACAAGGTTATCAGTTTATCACTACACCAATACAAAGAATAACATGTAAACAGAAATATATAGTTAAAAATTGTAAGAAAGAACAGTTTCCATGAATTAGATAAGGCTGCAAATAACCCAGGGCATATCACAATAGAACTCCTTAGGATGCACAGCGCCTGTCTAACCAAGGCAAGTGACCTGTGACAGTGAGGGTTGTGAACTCAAAGGCAGGATGCAATCAACTGAGATGTTTATTAAGGAACACTCTTCTTTATATACAAAACCTCAAGGCAACAGGACATAACCTGTTCGAGAGACAGACAATGTTACAGAGCAAAACGGAGACATGATCATTCAGGTTCTTTTTAGTGCGAGGGAAGAGCGCAGATACAAGCAAAATATATACAAAATAATTATGTACAATTGTGTGACACACGGTTGGTACAGAGCCCTGCCTGTCCACAATAATTCTAGTAAGATCAACTGCCAGGCATCAGGAGTAAAACCTGAAGAGACAGTTTGACCATCGCTTTAAACCCAATCCACCATGCTGCCAGTGACTTCGTCGAGATTTAGGGGGGCATTTCCTCCACACCCAAAGCTCTCATTACTCCACCAAGTTGTTATTCCACTTATACTAGTATAACAGTTTGCAAACATCGATCGCTAAGATATGACGCCTAGCACGGTCTTTGTATGATAGATAGATTTAATTTTTCATATATATTCTGCAAAACCATAGATCAAAACTATATCAAATTACATCTACAGACCAGAAAAAATTTACCAATAGTGTTTTCGATTTTTATTTAAGTTTCAGATTGACAAAAATGCAATGAAACGAGCAGTGCCATGTTGGGTCCGCCATTTAAAGTGAAAAAAGGGAAAGCGACCAGTGTTCCATGCAAGAGTCTTATATCCTGAATGACGAAGGCCTGAATTATAGTGACATCAAGCTACTTTCATCTCTCAAAAGCTAACTTGACTCCATGGAATTCATCGACTGCACCTTGCCCCACCTGCTGACTCAGCCTACTGTACGCTTGTTACATGGGCTCTCATTCCAGACCTCCACATGCCCAACCATGGCTATCACCAAGTATGTTACCAGGGATTCACAGAAAACTTGGAATGCTTTAAAGCAGATCTTCATCTGGTGATTATATTGTCTTCAAGCCAAACTGCATCTTTTGCAAATAAGAAAAATAAATGATAAAAAATAAAGACTGCAAAAGATTAAAGAAAAGGTACATGGACAAGCAAGGGACTGTCTGTTTAGAAAAATTAAAGTCATAAACATTGCAGAGAAGGAACGAAACGAGATTTTGCTTTCACAGATACGTGGCTGCTATTTGTTTGCTTATGAGGCAAAATATCAGCAGCCATGTATAATCCAATACATACAGGATTCCTCCAACTGGAGTACTACTGATAACAACCGCAAGGCTCAACAGGAGGTCCTGGAGCAGTTCCATGCTACTGCTTGAGCCAGTGTGTGCAAAGTCGTAAAGGAAGGTGTGGTCAAAATAAAAAAAAAATGGTCAAATTGAGAGATTTATAGGCTATATACATAACAAGCCTGGGCCAAACACTTCGTCCAAACACATCGTATCCAGGTGAATATTTGAAAGGCAAGCTACAGAAACACTGCAATAACTCCGTGGACTGTTGCTCCTTGGGACCATTTAAATCCTGAATCCTTTACAGCACGATCATAGATGTTGCTACAGCAATGAGGTGCTCATATAAACCTAGCTCCGGATGCATAGTGAAAAGGCTGGTAGACAGTTGCACCAAGTTAGTATTATTGTGTTGATTAACTGGAAAAATACCTTAATGCCTTGTGTGCTATTGCTATCTACGAGAAATTTAATTGCATTAATTTCTTTATTCAGGATATCCTATCCTCATTCTAATCATCTAAGGATTTGAAGTGGCCTCCATCACATAGAGACATAGAATGCATGGACAGCATCACTGGAAAAGTTATTCTCTCACGATTTGATGTATACAAGGCAACCATTAACAGCGAGTGGAAACTCCTCAAGCACATTGTGATGTGCGGGACTCTGAGACTCATATTCAGAAGGGAGTGCCTTATCACAAAGCCGACTTACTGTAATCCGTAAAATTTTTATGTCAGTTTAATATTCGCTATTTTTACGATAAGAGTTTGAACGGGAAAGTAAAACTGTCGCCAATATTTCAGGAAATTCTACCAACTTACAAAAAACAATAGACAACCAACGAATAATTTTCTGCTGCAATATATTAAAATAAAACAACTTTTGATATATACATATCAATCATTTATACACATTAAAATCTAAAGCACAAAAGCATGCAGATGTTCAACAAACTACACACAAATCCCATCAGTTAAAGTACACATGACAGTCACCTTAATTATTTTATTGTTATAGAATCTTCGCGGTCACAAAGACCAAGAGTTCTTGGTTAAGTTAATACCCGCTACGAAGAAGCTTCTAACGCGTTTACACCTCTCATTCGCTCGGCAAGTTTTCTACATGTTTGAAGAAGCCAGTGTGCATATAACGATATTACTACAATAACCGTAGATCCGTTTCAAACTCTATTTACGTTATCTTCTTTTTCAGAAATTTGGTGCCTTGATTAGCGTACAGTCACTCATATAAGTTGATGGATGTCCGGGTGTTTGTGAGAGATTTCCATTTCACCCCTTTCTGGATGACAGGAGTCTCTAAGTGTGAAACCGGTTAAACATTCAATTACCTATAGTTGAATATTTGACCGGTTTTCCACTCACAGACACCTGTCGTCTAGAAGGGGGTAAAATGAAAATCTCTCTCAAACACCCAGACATCCACGAACTTATATGAGTGACCGTACCAGTCTTAAACTGATTAATTATTGTCACCTGGTTTGTTTCTTTACAAATCTATTAAGTTACGCTTCAATTACCTTTAATTCCCCTTGTTTGGTTTCCTAATCCAATCACTACCTGGTTGATGTATTGAAATTTGGTGTTACAACAATTTATATTGAGGGGTGTAGGGATTCAACAAAACACTATTGGTAATAATTTATGGATTAGGTATCTGGATACCTTTGGAATATCTTTTGTAATAGAAAAATACTTGAAATAATTATTTATTGCTAATATTAATATAGTGGTTGAACTAGTAGGGATTCTATAAGACTACTAGTGAGGCTTGTTGAACTTACTAGGAAATGAGTACAACTGTAGATAAGTGCTTAAACAGGTTAATGCCTAACGGAATTTCATTATTAATGGGACATCCTAAATTCATGAATTTAAAACCTTGTTTATTCAGATAAGGTCAATAAATCGAAAAATAAAAACCTCGAGATAATTTCCCGGTTTACAGTAATCACCAATCCACATCTCCAGTGCCTTAATGTTTGGCTACTGGAGATGGAGAGTCTCGACCAAAACCCAAAAGTCAAGTGCATTTCATGTGAATAAGAACGTCGGTGGTTCTCCCATCCTCCTGCAGGTGAAATGATCATAATCTATGATAAGAATGCAACATTTTACTACATAAAAGACGTTCCTGTATATTTCAAACTGATTTACGAAATGGAATGCCAACGAAGAAGAACAACAAAGAGGTTGATAATAAAAGTGAAAATTCAAAGCGACCAAAGGATTGGAGAACCTTCCTGGCCAATTACTCTAACAAGAAACAGTTCATGAAGTAAATATGACTATGCTGCAAATCTGCAAGGATGTCATGTTATTGTCACCCGAGATGGGACCGCAACTCTGTTGATGTCTCAAGATAGCGAGACTACAGAGCAAGTTATTATAGCATTACTGCAAATATGCTGTCAGTATGAATATTGCAGAGAGAACAGCCCTGACAAAGATGTATTTTTCATTTCTCAAGCATGGCAGAAACCTGACTGATATGACTACTGTTTGATACTGGTACTGGCATCATACTGCACTTTCCTTCAAGGGACTCGGAAAAGTGAAGCCAATAAAAGTCTTGATGGAAATTTGAAGTATTCTCGATGTTTGTGTACTCACGGTAATAATTGGAATGATTCCAATGCGAATGTTCAAGAATTGGATGTCTTCCTCCTAGAAATTGAAATCTGAAAGAACATGTATGCAGAACCTGTTACCAAGTAGCCATCTAGAAGAGAGAGCTGGATCGAAACCCACATGTGCCTGATCCTGTAGACCACACCTGGATCATCCTTCCAGAGCCACTAGGCAATGCAATAGCAGATGCTGTTGATAATGTTGATGAAAGCAATGAAGATTCACATTTGGATATCACTATATATGACACAGATCAGCAAGGATCCTATTATCTGGAATCAGATAATGATAAGAATTGAACTATTGGACAGTGACGGTCATAAAATGTACGCAAAAGATTCTACGCATGATATTATGACACGTTTATTTCATGGAATTCTCTAAATTTCGAAAATCAATATCGAGTAGGTTATCATAATAGAGCTGCAGGAATAGAATCCTGGACATATTTTTATAATAGATGCAGCATCAGAAAAATAATCAAGATTTTTATTTTATTAAACATGTAATCTTACATCAATATCTGCAGAAGTAATTTTGTGAAATATGTGTTAGTAAGAAAAATCAATACTTAATTTCAGTGGCTATCTGAAAAATATAGTGTTATGCTAAATGTCTATATAGGGATAAGTGTACAAAATCCATGCGTTTCGAAGTTACATGTTCAGAGTTCAACTTTAAAATGAGGTATCACATACCAAGATATATATTTTGATATAGAAGGAATCACAAAATCTCAATTTGAGGGTACCATCATTTCAAAGCATAAAACTCATATTTCATTCAAGTATTTTCCATTTTAAACTTGATTTTGATGTTCTAGACATACTAGGGCTCTCCAAAAAAAAATATTGGTTCATTAAGATGTTGGTGAGGGGTGGGGTGGCTGAGCGTGGACCCCTCCTAGCCCATGACCTATTTTATCTTCCTCTCTCTCGCTCCAAACGTTTCTGCGAAGTCGTAAGCAGCTCTCTCAAGAAAGCCTTCAACTGCTGATACAGGATCTGCATTGATTCTGGCTGCAATTTCCTTTTTTTAGTTGCCTATAGACAGCTGACTCTTCAATCTCCAATTTAATTTCCCCTCTAGATCATTCCGAGGTGCTTTATGATGCAGTCTTGTTCGAACTAATTCCTTTGACTTTTGGAGAGTAAGAAATATATAGAAATTAATATAATCTTGGGTTTTCTATCGAATAAATTCTCATCAGAAAGATCGGATGAGTTAATGATGTCTACTATAATGATATTGCCTTATTTTATTTCAATCTCTTTTAACAAAATTTCAAAGATTAATTAAGAGAACACTAATTAGTCTTCTTCTTCTCTTCTGCATAAACAACATTCTTTAACATATATTAGACCCGATTTCATGCTATATGACCAATGTTAATGCCAGGAAAACACGCCCTATCTCCCATAATCAATCCACAGATTCCTTAAAATCATCTGGCTCTTAATTCTGAAACTTTTTGGTTTATAACTCCATTCATTTTTTGTTCTCCACTGAATCTCGGTATTTTCACTAACTTGGAAAGGTATAATACGAAATATAAACCACTATCAGAAAAAAGATGAGGTAACTACCTTGAATTATTCCTGGTACTAAATTAATTGTTAAGTATGCATCTCTAAAGTATTCAGATTATAAGTTTTTCCAACACTGATTATTTCATAACCTTTTTTTTTCAAAAAGGTAAGTAAATGCTACGGAAAGCAATTTCGAATTCAACCAAAATCATATGATTCCTTATATCGTGAAATAAAAATGGAGGTAAATAAAATTATGTTATTGAAACAGTTTTAAGAGTAAGGTTTACACATTTTATTCCCTTCTATAATTACAAATGATGTGTATTAGCTTCATATACTGAGTAGGAGTGTGCACCGCTGTTTTCAGTCGACTTTCCTTATGAATGGAAAAATCAATCGTAATATTTCTCGCATTTTGCGACCAAGAGACATTACCAAATCAAGAATACTTCAGTCATTGACACTTCCAAAATACAAAAAGGAATCGTAATATGTCAAACTATTTTAGCTAAAATACGTAATAAACGACTTGATCAGAACTTTTGTAAAAGTGGAAATTAAAATGAACGATATTTCCTTTTAGCAACCTTAAATCTTTTATACGTGAAATGTCCGATGGATACTTTCGACTTTATATAAATAAAGAATTTGACATTTTCTAAGCCAAAAAACACACTACGCCTTCATAATCACTTATTTTCATCGAATTCATTAAACGTTACTCTGGGTTTCATATCTCAGTTTAACTTTTTTTTCTTTTGACAGTCATAATTTTACTCAAGGAATTAATTAATATTAATGAATATAAGAATAAATGAAACGTCACCCCATATATATTTCGTAGATATCAAATGAAAGCAAGCCAAATATACAACTCCAATAAGCTATTAGGAAAAT